>NC_133365.1:55844834-55861972 GCF_049309525.1 Garra rufa
TTTATTGTAATCTATTTAATAAAAATAAAAATTTAATAAAAACAACAGTCATTGTGAAAATTATCACTAATAATACATACTATTTATTATTTATTATTATTGTAAATGTAATTTATTATAATTACAATTATAACTGTAATTTCTTTGTCTAAGTTTGATAATAAATAACATTATTAGTATTATTATTATTATATTAATGTTATATTGTGTGAAAAGTGTAATTATAAAATAATAATAATAATAATAATAATAATAATATGCTTGTTTGAATGAAGCTTGCATATCACACATATACAGTAACTTAAAACTAATATTTTGTTGAAAAAGATGATCTAACTGTTCTGTCGTGCGCGCGCACGGTTAAGCATACGTGGCTCGCGGGAGGCCGCTGTGCGCGCGCCCGTGGATAGGAGGTTTTTCGCAGCGGCGCACTGCATTGTGGGACGACGGCGGCGGAGGAGGCCTAGACAGGCAGCAGCAGTTGTGAGAGAGTGTTTCACACGCGTGTGTTTCTAGTTTTCCGTGACTGATATCAGTGCTATCCGGCGGAGATCGGTGAGTGATGGGGCAGGAGGATCTGATGAGCGCGGCGGAGGACGTGGCGGATCAGGTGCGCCAATCACACACTACACAACAGCTGCTAATGTGCCCTTAATAGTGTGCATCACATTCATATGCATATGCATGACTCATATTTCATTTTAGGCTTTGTTAAAGCTGTCTGTGCGTGTTGGTGTACAGTAGACACTCACATATGCTCGTAAAATAAGACTTTGCTCCGTGTTTTTAATGGGAACTTACATTATTCACGTTTGAAAATAAAATGCATGCTCATGCATTGAATAAAGAGACACATACTGGTTGCCAAATGATGCTAGAACATTTTTAAACAGGATTAAAACATGCAAACTCACATTAAATGCATATTTTTATACTTACTGTATGTATATAATGAGAGGCCTAACATGCTTTGAAAGTTTAATGTTATTCTCTTTAAACTCAGAAATCAGTTCAGCAGTGTCTTAACTTTCTTAAAGGACAGTCACTGCTGTTACTTCACATCTAAAGAAATTTGCAAAAGTGATTTTATGTCCATACTTACATTAAATGTAAGTGAAGTGTCTGCTTTTAGGTTTTCAAGTATGTTTTTGGAGAATAAAATGTCAAAACTTAGTTGGAATAATGTTACATTGTCATTCAGTGTAACACAATATTTGTATAATATGTATATAATATGTAAAAATTCAAACAATGCTTCTTCTGAATATGCCTGACAAGATTGTTACACTGACATTTTAGTGGGTGTCTTCTGTAAATTAGACGAAAAAATGTATGATATTTATTTTTTGCTCAGAAAAACCTAAACAAAAATGCAATGAAATTAAACAAAAACTTTTAAATATTTTTTTTGGAAAATCAACATCAATTTAAAGCAGTATTACACTTTTTGATTTTATGCTTAAACCTTTTTCGTCTTTGACCCAAATACATTTTTAAAAAGGATAAAACATGCAAACTCATTAAATGCCTATTTTCATACTTGCTGTATGTATTAAATAAGAGGCCTAACGTGCTTTGAAAGTTTAATATTATTCTTTTAGAACTAAGAAATCATTTCAGCAGTGTCTTAACTTTCTTAAAGGATAACTATTGCCAAAATGCAACCTGGGCTGTTTTTTTTTTTTTTTTACTGTAAACGAGACAAATTTATATCTAAAAGCATAATTACGACAAACGAGCCGTTTTTGAGATTGACCGTGATTTCGTTTTGTTGTCAATGGCTGGTGAATGGGAGTACTAGGGGCATAACTTTGAGAGCATCAAAATTGATATTTTTACGACACTAAGAAGGCTCGACACACCATCAAACTTTGCTCGAAGTATCGCCTGAGTCTCTACACATGAACTCCAGCATTGAGAACATTGTATTGTTTACACAGAGTTTACTAAAAAGAAAGGTTTTGAACAACTCACTTTCACTGTTTGGGTTTCCGCTCTTTCCAGTCAAGAAGTGTCCATCTCCGAATGCGAACGAATGGACTCCATAGGACGAAATATTAGGCTTATATGAGGCTCTTTTTACAACTAGAAGGTTAATATTGTTTTTCACTTGCGACAAAACAACGAATTAGCCGTGCATTTATATGGAAATATGCTTTAGGAGCTATCCATCCTCGCATTCGGAGATGGACACTTCTTGACTGGCAAGAGCGGAAACTCAAACAGTGAAAGTGAGTTGTTCAAAACCTATTGTTGTTCAAAACCTTCTTTTTAGTAAACTCTGTGTACACAAACAATGTTCTCAATGCTGGAGTTCATGTGTAGAGACCCAGGCGATACTTCCAGCAAAGTTTGATGGTGTGTCGAGTCTTCTTAGTGTTGTAAAAATATCGATTTTAATGCGCTCAAAGTTATGCCCCTAGTTCTCCCATTCACCGGCCATTGACCACAAAACGAAATCACGGTCAATCTCAAAAACAGCTCGTTTGTCGTAATTATGCTTTTAAATATAAGTTTGTCTCGTTTACAGTAAAAATGAACAGCCCAGGTTGCATTTTGGCAACAGTTATCGTTTAAAGGACAGTCACAGCTGTTACTTTACTGTAGTTTTACTTTATTAACTGTTTTCCTCACTCCTGTGCTCTGTAATCAGAGTATTGCATTGAATCAGGTTGAGTAATGCTTGCGGATGATTGCTCAACCTCACAGGCTTAGATAACACTTTCAAACACATGCACTGCCTTTGTTTCTTCTGTTTTCTTTTGCACTAGTATTAGTGCAGGGTTTTGTATTTTGCTTACTGTTGAAGTGTGTTTTGCACCGGTTTGGGATGTGTGTGAATGTAACTTAAAGCCTCTTGCAGATCTGCAGTCTAAATGTGGAAAAGTCAGTGAATGGCAGGAGTTCGGGTTACTGGGCGAAGCGAAATGCTGTATGAATGTGTATTACTGGTGCGGATAAACCTTAAACATGTATGAGCCTGGACCATTAAACCAGTCGTAAGAGTCAATTTTGTGAAATATAATTTGGAAGCTGAATTATTCAATTGTTAGGACAGGACAATATTTGGCTGAGATGCAACTATTTGGAAATCTGCAATCTGAAGATCAAATAAATCTAAATATTGAGAAAATCACTTTTAAAGTTGTCCAAATGAAGTTCTTAGCAATGCATATTACTAATCAAAAATTAGGTTTTGATATATTTATGGTGGGAAATGTACAAAATGTTTCATGGAACATGATCTTTATATCCTAATGATTTTTGGGGTAAAAGAAAAATCAATAATTTTGACCCATACAATGATTTCCTTACTTAGTATTTTTGTCTTGTTTTCTAGAATAAATATCTAAAAAAAATCTTTAATCAAGATGATTTTTTAAAAGTGACTTATTTTATTTTTTGAAAAATGTGACGTGAAAATGAAATCTTGAAATCATATTTATTCTTTTTTTATTCTTTTTGAAACAATTATATCACGTTTATTATAGGAAGCTAAAACCTTAAAAACTTGAAATGAAATTAAATATGTATTAAAAACTAATTGCCAAGACAGTATTTCACATTTTAATTTGGTTTACGCTGATCCTAAAATGGGACTAAAATAACTAAAATTAAAACTGATAGTTTTTTTTGTATTTCTAACATTTTATTTTATTTATTTATTTTCATTTTTGAATTTTTTTTAAAATTTAGCTTAAGTTGATCCTAAAATGGGACTAAAATAACTAAAATTAAAAGTGATATTTTTTTTGTATTTCTAACATTTTATTTTATTTGTTTATTTTCATTTTTGTAAAAAAATGTTTATCACATTTATTATAGAAAGCTAAAATCATAACTTGAAATTGGCAATATTTCACATTTTAATTTAGCTTAAGTTGATACTAAAATGGGACTAAAATTAAAAAAGATAGTTTTTTTTGTATTTCTAAGATTTTTTTTTTTTCATTTTTGTAAAAAAATGTTTATTATAGAAAGCTAAAACCATAAAAGCTTGAAATTGGCAATATTTGACATTTTAATTTATTTTAAGTTGATACTAAAATGGGACTAAAATAACTAAAATTAAAATTGATAAACTGTATAGACATAAAGTATTAAAAATGACAAAAGACACAACACGGTTACTAAAACTTTAAATTAAATGAAAATGAAAACAGATTTTTTGATTCAAATAATTGTATCCCAAGTAGCCCATGTTTTCCTAGTAAATATATTCAAGCCGCTGTTTTTGTGTTTGTGTCTTCTGTTGTTTATTAAGGCCAGCACATGAACTCTCATGGGGTTGTTAGTGTACTGAGCTCTGATTGGCCGTCAGGTCAGTCACATTTGCATATCTGCTCAGTGATTGGCTGCTGGCGAGAGCTGATGTGGTCTGTTTATATCTGCTGCTATTTTGGCCACTGACTGCAGTCCGTCATGAGCTCTAGTGAGGGTTTGACCTGCTCCCTTCACTCACAGAGCTACGGTTTCACAACAACAGACACCACTTCCTCCGCTGTTAAGATTAATAATACTGTTCTTTACAGATCTTGAAGCAAAATATATATAATTTCATTAGATGAGGTGTTATGATCTTAAAGCAAGCCATTTCAGAAATTATATCAGTAACTACGAAGTCTTTAAAATCTGTTTCATTTAAAAAAAAAACGTAACATTTATTTTAGATTTCAAGTTTTATTGCATATTTAAGCATAATATTTGAGAAATATAATATTTCAGAATATTTGAAAAATATTTAATTTCATGCGGGTCTTGAGCAGTGTTACAAGTAATGCAAGTTACATAATAATATTACTTTTTTAAAGTAAATAGTAAAGTAACGCATTACTTTTTAATCGACAAGAAAATATCTGAGTTGCTTTTCCCCCCATTTATTGATTAAAAGCTCTCCTGTCCTCATGTTGAGAGAAATTGTGAGTAAGATGTTGCTTTAGTTCTAGAATAAATGCATTAATTCATCTCACTCACTAAAAAAACAGATACAGTGTTCTTCAAAATGGATAAAAACTCTGAAATTCAATGCAAACCTGCAATAATTAAATATGTTCAATAATACAAATTTTAGTTTCTCACAATTGCGACTTTGTATCTTGCAATTCTTATATTTTTAATAAAGCCCAGATCTGAGGAGAAAATAAGACTGATATGTGTGAGTTTATATCACACAATTCTGACTTTATTTCTCCGAATTGCAAGTTTATATCTCACAATTTAGAGAAAAAAAAAAGTTGCAATAACCTTTTTTAAAAAAAATTTATTCAGTAGCGGAAATGGGCTTCCATAAGTATTAGTATTTAAACCGTATGCAATGATACATGTTTTTTTTATTGCTATAAAAGTTAAAAATAATAAATAATAATCAGTAAGCCTGACAGTAATCACTGTTGTGTAATCACAGATAAAGAAGCGATAGCCAACAATACATTGTATGGGTCAAAATGATCGATTTTTATTTTATGCCAAAAAGATCCATGTTGAGAGAAATTGTGAGTAAGATGTTACTTTAGTTCTAGAATAAATGAGAACATGCATTAATTCATCTCACTCACTAAAAAACAGATACAGTGTTCTTCAAAATGAATAAAAACAAATCTGCAATAAGTAAATATGTTCAATAATACAAATATCCTTTATGTATTTAATCCCATTTTATTAACTGATGTCTTTGATGCCAACTTTCGATGATCCAATTCATCCGTACTAATAAGCAGAAATGACTCAAGATAATCATTTGTTTTTCTTTTTTATTGCTGAAGAGTTGACATTTGTTCTTCTGCGGTCGACTGTACAGACGTCAATTTACTTTTCTCTCTTTGCTGTAAAAAGGCTTTTTTAAGGTCATTTGACAAAAAATAGAACTTTTTATATTAAAAACCAAAAGCAAGCCCTGCCCAGATTTAAAATGTAACGCATTACTTTCCAAAAAGCTAAACTAAGTAATGTAATTAGTTACTTATTTGAGGAGTAAGTCAGTATTGTAATGCATTACTTTTAAAAGTAACTTTCCCCAACGCTGTCTTGTGTTTGCAGTTCTTGCGGGTCACTAAGCAGTATCTGCCTCACGTCGCTCGCCTGTGTCTCATCAGCACGTTCCTGGAGGACGGCATCCGCATGTGGTTCCAGTGGAACGAGCAGAGAGACTACATCGAGGCCACATGGAGCTGCGGATACTTCCTCGCCACCTGCTTCGTGCTGCTCAACCTCATAGGACAGATCGGTGAGACACACACTCACTTATATATATATATATATATATATATATATATATACACACACACACACACACTGGCCTCATTTTTACCCTTGTGCTGGTTTTGTGTAAAAGTGGACTGGTCAGAAACTAAACAAGGACATTCATCTCACAAATGGTTTTCCTCATTTGGAGTGTTTGATTTTTCAGTTAATCCTAATAAACACTTATACAGGTTAGCATTGAACTTTGAATCTTAAACTTTGAAAGGTAGTGTGTATTGTTACAAAAGATTTCTATTTAAAAAATGCTGTTCTTTTAAACGTTTTATTCATCAAAGAATCCTGAAAATGTAGCACAGTATCCACAAAAATATTAAGCAGCAACTGTTTCCAACATTGATCATAAACCAGCATATTAGAATGATTTCTGAAGGGTCATGTGACACTGAAGACTGCAGTAATGATGCTGAAAAGGCAGCTTTGATCACAGAAATAAATTATGTTTAAAATATATTCAACTAGAAAACTGATATTTTCAATAGTAAAAATATTTTAGAATTTTACTGTTTTGCAGTACTTTGGATCAAATAAATGCAGGCCTGGTGAGAAGAAGAGAATTCTTAAAAAAAATATATAAAATTTTGACTGGTAGTGTATTTTCCAGAAAAAAGTTGCACATGAATTTAAGTTTGCAACAGGTAAAAGTTTGACTGTTCTGCGCTATATTTCTGTTCTGATCACACCAGTGTTAATTTAGGATCTTTGGATTATAGTTTTTTGTTAATATTTGAATTAGATTTTATTCTAGGTTTTAATTTTAGTCATTTTATGTGTGCTTTTGTCATTTTGTATTTTTTCATAGTCTGTATAGTGTTTTAATTTTGTAATATTTTTATTTTTTTATTTTTTTATTTAAGCATTTTAAGTTAAATTAAAGCTTACATTAAGATTACAAAAATGAGAGATGTTGTCCTGGCAACTAGCTGAAATACAAAATGTTAACTAATTTTTATTTCAAATAACTAAATTAAGTTTTAAACTATATAATGTACCTGTTATTTTCATTATAAAATGTATATCATATTAATTAATAATACAGATACAATTAGTAAAATAATTAGGTTGTTAGATGACAAAATGCATTTATATAAATTTGCATTTGCATCGTTGTGGAAGTTTACATTCAGAAAATAATGCAAATAAAACTGATATTCTACAAAACTGATATTCCCCTCACTTGTATATCAAATATACGGAAATTATCCTCATTATTAATAAATATTATATTAAGCCAAAACTAATTTAAAAGCAACTTATTGCATTGATCAAAAAATAAAATAAAGACTTTAAAAAAAAAAAAAATTTTGGAACTGTGGCAATGAAGTTAAGTATAATTAAGTAATTTTGTTACAGCTTATGCAAAAATGATTTATTTGCAAAAAGTGAATATTATATGGGTGCCTTTAAGACACACAAAATAATAAAAAAATTTGTATATTATAAAAATGTAATTTCTGCTAGAGCTGTAGTGCAATTGTGCATAAAAAGGCAAGAAATGGCAACATAAATCCTTTATATAAACAGTATCTCCACAGAACGTTATATATCTGTTAAAATGTGTGACGCAAATGACACTGTGGTAAAAAAAAATGGACAGAATTATGAAATACACTGCCGCTCAAAAGTTTTTTGATAGTTTTATTTATTTGATCAAAAATATGTAAAAAAAAAAAAAAAATGTAATAAACATTTAAACAAATTTAAACTCACAAGATAAAACATTTCTGTCCAAACGCACAGGGCAATACTTTCTAAATCTCCAACTTATTGCTTTTATGAAAAAATAAAATAAAGACCAAAAAAGACTGATGTTGAGTGAAAATTTGCTGGAAAATCATGTGAGCAGCTCACAAAACATTTTAAAACTGACATATGGTTTAATCTGATTTATAGTAAATGGATATATGTCAGGTTATTAATGCTAAAATATGTGTGTGTTTGTGCTTTGCATACTTGATGTTAAGTGCATCATATAAATTGCTTTGGAAGTCAGAGCACATTTCAGATGATAAATCTGCAAGATTTCTACTGCGGTAAATATGGTAACTGTACTGATGTTCTCGTCCGCAGGTGGATGTGTGCTGATCCTCAGTAGAAACTTGGTTCAGTATGCTTGCTTCGGGTTGTTTGGCATTATTGCACTACAGGTGAGTGAACAGCATGTGTGTGTCTGTGGTTCTGTGTTTATAGTCTGTAGTTTGTGTTTGAAACATGCCGCATGTGTTCATCAGTGCATCTCTGTGTTTCAGACAGTCGCCTACAGTATTCTGTGGGATCTCAAGTTTCTCATGAGGTGAGTTCTGCTCATAAATGTCACGTTCACACTGGAGTTGAATGCGGTGTCACTCCTGTTTCCAGTGCTTGATTGGGTTCTGTTTAGTTAAGTATCATTGAGTACAATTTTTTTTTTGTAAAAGTGCTTTGTCTTTTTTTTAATTATTTCTTATCTTTACTTTTTTCTTTTTTAGTTTTAGTTATTTAAGAACTTCAAAATTAAACTCAACAGATGATCTTTTCACATCAGTGTTATTTTCGTATTATTGAGATACTGTTATAATTTTTAGGAATGCACCGGATGTTCGGCAACTGAAATTATTTGGCTGAAAATAGCAAAAAAAGCTAAAAGAATAAGCGAAAAGACTGAATAAATTATACCGAACAATGACCAAACTGAGGTAGCATTGGATTCTGTAATATGTTCTAATGTTTTAAAAGAAGTCTCTTCTGCTCAGCAAGGCTGCATTTATTTGTTTCATTAAAAACACATGCCTGATTCAAGAAGGGGCTCTTTAAAAAAGCCAAAGAATATTATTTTACTAACTTATTATTTTTAAGTTATTGTGCTTTGTTGGTAATGTCTACTAGAATGTCACAAATGTTAAATTGTTGTTTTGTGATTGATTTTTATTCTTTAAAAAATGAGACAAAACTGTAAAAAGCACATTTTGGCTATTTAATTTATGCAATGGTGAAAAATAAATTGGCAAAATACATGGGGAAAAACACGAAAAACCTTGTTTTGGTAATTGGTCCAGTGTTTCAATTTTCATTTTGGTGCATCCCTAATATTTTTAGTTACTGTTTTATTTCTGTTTTCTGTTTTAATTTTAAATAAAGCATTAGTTTTTTAAAATATGTCTTTAGTTTTTATTCATTTATATTGATTAGTTTTAGTTTTATTTGTTTTGAAACTTCAAAGTAAACGAAACGAAAATGAGAAATGTTGCCTTTTAGTATTTTAAAAAGTATTTTACTTTTTTATTAGGGACCAAGCACCTTATTCTTCTTCCACTCTTGAGTCTAAGGCAGCTTATAGAACCGCTTGCAGGAAAGTTGTGAAATTTGGCACACTGATAGAGAACAGTCTCAACATTGACCATAGCAAGTTTGGAGTCTCTAAGTCAAACTCTCTAGCGCCACCACTCGTCTAAAATTTCACTCATTTCATGCTAATAACTTTTGAAACGTAAGGTCTAGAAGCAAAAATACTTGGCCTATGTCGAGTAGAATGAACTCAAAATGTAAAAATCGTAAGGTTTAGTTTTTTTTTGCAATTTTTAATAGTTTGTGCAAACTACTTTTCGAACTCGTCTTAGCTGTTTGTCTGATTTTCACCAAAATTGGCTTAGATCGTCTTCAGACCATGCTGGCAAAAAGTTATGGAATTCAAGTTGATTAGTTGAACCGTTCTGCTATGAATATTGATATTGGTCAAAAGTGATAACCAATTATATCACGTTGCTAGTGGTTGTTTTTATAGATTTTCACCCACTTAAATCATCTTCAATTGCTCATTGCTTCAGTTGCTCTGACGCTTGCTGCCTTGCTTGCCTAGTGCTTGGCCCCATAGTTGTTGCTTGCAACTATATTTATTTTATTCCTTGGCTCACGCCAAGTCGAATGGACAATTTTCACCAAAATTGGCTCGGATCATCTTTAGACCATGCTGGCTATTTGTAGAATAATCAGGTTGTGACGACCACCTTGACGTAAATGCATTTTATATAATTGTGTGGTGTGTTTAGGACCAAACTAAATGACTGATGCAAAAACAGTTTGCAAATTATAACAAAAAATGACTGTTAATTCCCAATATTTCAGTGGCTGCTAATATCATTTTGGTCAAAAATAACTGACACCAAAATGACTGTTTTTCTTGTTTTTAGTGCAGAAGCACTGCTGTTGTTATAAAAACAGTGCTGTAATGTTTAAATTGTTGTTTTGTAATGATTCTTTGAAAAACAAGACAAAACTGTTAAAAGCACATTTTGGCTCATTTATGCAATGGTGAAAAAAAAAAAAGCAAATGCATGGGTAAAAACGTGTTTGGTAATCTGCCTTTGGCCTTCGGCCCAGTGTTTCAATTTGTAGCATTTTATATAATAGTGTGGAGTGTTCAGGAACAAACTGAATAACAAACATGCAAAAATTTACTGTTAATTCCCAGCATTTTAGTGGCTGCTAATATAGTTTTGGTCAGAAATAACTGACACCAAAATGTTTGTTTTTCTTGTTTTTTGTTGTTGTTTTTATTGCAGAAACACTGCTATTGTTATAATAAGAGTGCTGTAATAGGGGTTTTCCACAGTTTGTTGCATATTTCTACTGGAAGTCATCAGATCGTCATCAAAACACACAAATGCATGCATGAGACTCTACATAAACAAAAACAGCAATCAGATGCATCTTTCATAAATCCCGGAGGCAACCCTGCCCTGCAAATTTAGCATGTTTCCCTGATCTAACATGCCTGAATCAAATCATTAGCTCATTAGTAAAGACCACAAGAGCTGTCTAATGAAGGAGCCCATAGGACAGGTTTGAAAACGCCTGAATGCACAGCCAAAATCTAACCACATCCCATGTGCAAAGTTGCACAAACTCAGAAAAGATAGAATGATGAATGCATTGATTTGTATTGAGTTCACTGTGTGTTTTCTGCAGGAATCTGGCTCTGGGTGGAGGACTGCTGCTGCTGTTGGCCGAGTCTCGCTCTGAAGGGAAGAGCATGTTTGCCGGAGTGCCGTCGATGGGCGAGAGTTCTCCGAAGCAGTACATGCAGCTGGGCGGCCGCGTGTTGCTGGTGCTCATGTTCATGACGCTGCTGCACTTCGACTCCAGCTTCTTCTCCGTGAGTCTGTTTTACTGTTTTAGCACACTGTAGGTCAAATCTGACACAGTCTGGCACATTCAAATAATCCAGAAATGTGTGATATTGAAGCCACGGGACTATACTCAGTGGTGGAAATGGCCAAAAGTCACTGGGAGGACTCTAGCTTGGGATGTGTGGGTGGTTAATAATAGTCATTTTAGATGTCATTTCAATTGTATTTAATTATATTACCCTTTATAATCTATAATAAGATTCAATTTATTTCATATTTTCTCCAAACCTTCTTGGATATTAAGACAGGCACCTGCGGTTATGGCCAGATAAAAAAAATTGTTGTTGTAGGCCTATGTTCTGTGCTCCTACTAAAAAAAAAAAAAAAGAACTTAGGAGCACCTGATCACAGGACTGAAATGACAGAAATTAACCTTCCCACTATAATTTTTTTTCTTACATTTGTAATGCAATTTTTCTTACTTTATTAAATTTATGTCATCTTTTGTGACAATAAAAATTTTGATTTGTTAATTTATTAAGGGGAGAATTCAGGCAAAAATGCTGTTTTTTTTTTTTTTTTTTCCTTCATGCACCTGTCAAATTTGAGATTTTGGGCTTTTTTCAAACTAGTGGAAAGAAAACATCCATAAGACACTGTTAAGTGTTTCTTTTATAGCACTTTATCTAGTTGTGTCACTAGATTTCAATTATAATACCTATTTTAATTTTTTTCAAAATGAGTTGTTTCTCGTGCTCTGAGCCATAAATCTTCACTTCAGTAGCACTTACACACACCAAACTTGACATTTTTATTCCTCTCTATATTCGGATGGTTTTTACAGAGTTTTTTTCACCTTGTGTTCATTTGCTGATTTCAATTCATAAGTATAATTAAAAATTTGCTGTCATTTCAACTTTTTTTTTTTTTCCAGTAAATTTCAAATGTATTAAAACTGACTTAAAAAATCAAATCGAATTTCATATAGCCTTAAAATTGTTAATTGTTAACATTTTTTATAAGCTAAAGTTTTTTCGATAGGTTTTTCTTTTTTGTGATGCATTTTATTTTTCCAGGATTCACAGCTGGCTAAAAAGTTCAAAAGAGTTCTTTCTATTTGAAAGAGAAATCTTTTGTAACAATAAAAATGTTATTTGTTACAATAATGTCACTTTTGATCAGTTTAATGCGTCTTTGATGAATGAAAGTATCAATTTGTTTTTCAAATAGTAAATTGTTAATTAAGTAATTAAGTTGAAATTGATTGAATTTTTTTGGCAATCTAAAATAATATAAAACATTTGCTGTCATTTAAACTTTTTTCCAGTACATTTTAAATGTATTAAAACGGACTTAAAAAAACGAGTAGAATTTCATATAACCTAAAAAAATGAATTTTAAAAATTGTAAAAAAAAAAAAAATTATGAGCTAAAGTAATATAAAATATGTTGCCATGACTTGATATTTTATTTTATTTTTTTAACATTAGGCTTTCCTTTTTCTTTTTTGTGATTCATTTTACTTTTTCAGGTTTCATAGATGGTTAAAAGGTTTAAAAGAACAGCATCTGTTTGAAATAGAAATCTTTTGTAACAATATAAATATCATTACAGTCACGTTTAATGTGTCCTTGATAGATGAAATTATCAATTTCTTTTTTACTTGCGTAAATTGTTGCAAAATTATATTTACAGTACATGCTAATTACTATAAATTGTTTAATATTTTCAGTATCATTCTACACTATCATTCAACTTAATAAAAGTTAATTAAAATATTATATTATATTATATTATATCTGCATTTTTAGTCATGAGTATGTTACTCGTTAAAACCATTTGAGGAAAGTGTTATTTCTAGACCTGGAAAAATCATGTTAATTAATAATAAAAAAAAGTTACAAAAACTCTGTGCACTGTTAAAACCTATTTCAACTTCATTTGCTGGCTTTAATTTTATTTTTTATAATTTTAATCAAATTTACTGTATTTTAATTTTTAATTGACTGGGAATTTTTTTTTTTTTTTCAGTAAATTGTTACATTTGAATATACATTTAAAAATATCACCTAAAAGTTGAAATTGATTTAATTTCTTTGACCATCTAAAATTATATAAAACATTATAAATAATTTGAAATAACTTTTATTTTTACATTATTATTATTTTTTTACAGCATGTGCATGGTTAATAATCTAATCTGCTAAATGCAACTCATAATGCATAAAGATGTGAAGATGTTCCAAACTCTGTGCACTGTTAAAACCTATTTCAACTTCATTTGCTGGCTTTAATTTTTAAGCATAATCAAATTTACTGTAATTTAATTTTTAATTGACTGGGATTTTTTTTTTTTTTTCCAGTAAATTGTTAAATTTGAATATACATTTAAAAATATCAACTAAAAAAAATGAAGTTGAAATTGATTTAATTTCTTTGGCCATCTAAAATTATATAAAACATTTATAAATAATTTGAAATAACTTTTATTTTTACATTATTATTATTTTTTTACAGCATGTGCATGGTTAATAATCTAATCTGCTAAATGCAACTCATAATGCATAAAGATGTTCCAAACATGAACATCTCTTGCTGCTGTTGTCTTTCTTGTAAGTGAAATCTAAGTGTTTCCTGTCCGTCAGATCCTGCAGAACATGGTGGGAACGGCTCTCATCGTCCTGGTGGCCGTGGGCTTCAAGACTAAACTGGCCGCTTTGACGCTGGTGGTGTGGCTCCTGGCCATCAACGTCTACTTCAACGCCTTCTGGACGGTGCCTGCGTACAAACCCATGCACGACTTCCTCAAATACGACTTCTTCCAGACCACGTCGGTCGTCGGAGGACTTCTGCTGGTGGTGGCGCTGGGTCCGGGCGGCGTGTCCATGGACGAGAAGAAGAAGGAGTGGTGAGCAGACGTTCGGAAACAACCCTGGACGCCAGAACTCACTCGTTTGCTCTCAGAGCGACTCTATTTCGTCCACTTCCTCTTGCGTTGTTAAATCCTGGAGTTTTATTTACTGTGTTTTCCTGCGTTGCAGCAATTAAGGAAATGCCAAGTCATTTCAAGCCCGTTTCTCATGGTTAGTGTTTATAATGAAACTGTGTTTATGGAGAACTGTGACCGATAGAAATGTGTGAAATGGATCGTGAACGTGACGGACGCATCACATCTTCATCTTTCTGGACTCTTGATCGTGTTCGTGGCTGAATCTCATGGGATGATGCATAAGGCGTAAGACGTCCGTGTCGTGCGTCCGATGGCTCGTGTGAACTCTGTACTGTAGCGTCTCGGGCTCTCGCTCCAGTCGGTCGTTGGACGGGACGTTCGTCAGATTCTGTTGTTTTACAATCGACGCCGGACGAACGGGACGGGAGCTCCTGTTCCTCAAGTGTTTTCTGTTGATTCGATAAGAGAAAGAAGTTTATATTGTATTTTTGACTTTCAGTTTCAGATCATGGCGGAAAAATAAAGCAAAACCAACAAATGATCGAAATGTGTTTGTTGTGTTCTGATTGACTGATTTTTACATGCATCCATAAATGCAGTAAATTGCACATTTTAATTGCAATAAATAGGTAAAATTGGTTTAATTTTTTGAGCTAAAGTAATTAATTAAAAAAAGTTGCCATGACTTTTTTTTATTTTTTTTTTACATTAAGTTTTTCTTTTTTTATTAAATGGCGTCTGCATTTTTAGTAATGAATATGTTGGTAAAACTATTTAGAGTAAGCTTAAATTTTAAAGTGTCATTTCTAGACCTGGAAAAATCATAAAAGTTAATACAAATAATAAAACTCAGTGCACTGTAACAAAAAAAAAATATATATATATATTTAAGTGAAACCATTTAAGAAAGCTTTTTCTTTAATTTTTTTCTTCTTTTCATTGTTATTTTAGTATCATTGAGATTTTTGTTAATATTTTGAATTAGGTTTTTTCATATCAAATTTAAAATTGTAGTAATTTTGTTGTTTTTATCTGCAAAAATCATATAAATTAATAAAAATACAATGACAATCTAAATGTATATTTTTACATTATTATTATTTTTTAAAGCATGTGCATATTTAATAATGAATGTCAAGCTCTGGAATATATTATCTAGTAAAACCATTTAATAAAGCTTTTCTTGTTTTGCTGTTTTTATTTATTTATTTTTATTCGTTTTTGTTCCTTTTAAATGTGTATAGTTTTTAATTATTTAATTTAATAGAAATACATTACATTTTTTAAATATTTTAGTTTATTTAAATAATGACAATGTTTTTTTAAATGGTTTAAATAACTGTAATAACCCTGATTCTTATATACATAAAATTTACCTTTTCTTTTTAGTTAATTGGACTGTTTTGATCATTTATTTAGTTTTTAAAAATTATTTATCATTATTTTTATGATATAATTATTTATACATTTTTATTTAATTATATTTTATTTATGAACATTAGTATACTGAACAAATAAGCTTTCTGTTGATATATGGGTTGTTAGAATAGGACATCTGAAGATGGATTTTTTTTTTTTTTTTTTTTTTACATTATTATTATTTATTTATTATTAATGCACACACCAGAATATTAACAACTCTAACATTTACAGGCTTTTTTTGTACTCTGGCAACAATTTTCCAGCATTTCCATTCTGGGTAATATACAACTGTTGCATTTCTGCATCTGATTGGCTGAACGCGTGCTAGAGAGCGTCAACTTATTTTAATAAACAGCAGCATCTGATTGGCCAGGTAGACGCACCGCTGTTGATCGAGATCTGATTGGCTCGTGTGTTGGAGGGGGCGGGGCAGCGAGCATGTGAGTGACAGCAGACGGCACGGACGCAGCAAGAAGCGGTCAAACTGGATTTGGATTCAGAGCTGGACGCGTTTGATCCGAAATTCATTTTGATTTCCTGGTGTGCTTAGGTGAGTTCCCTGCTTTAATGTCTTTAATGTGTCTTATGTGTTTAAACATTCGTGTGAATATGAATCTGACATGATTTATATAGTGAATGTTTACATCAACAGGTTGTTGTTCATGTGGACAGTGATTTAAAAATGAGATTTTACTGCTTTTACTATTACTTTTACTTTTTTTTTTTACTTTTTACTTTTACTATTTTACTATTTCTGCAAATAACATCTTATTTATATGAATTTAGAAGTTTACAGTTAGAGTTGAATAAACTGTATTGTTAAACAGGCTCAATCATTTATTAATAATCAGCTTCTGTGTTATATACTCATTTATTGACACTTCAAATGAAATAAAACAACATGCCCTCAGAATCATATTATTCTTTTTTCAATATTATTTTTTCAATATTATTTTTTATTATATAATATATATAACTATTTTTTGCAACATTATATATATATATATATACTAGTTGAAATAAGATTTTTCTTTTAAAAGTTTTGATATATATATAATAAAATAATAAAAAATAGTAAATAAATAAAACTAACTAATAAAATAACAAAAATATATACTTTATACCTTTTTGCCACACATTTTAAAGGATTCTATTAATCTATTTCACATTAATTTCAACAATTTCTTTTTAATTCAAGTTAATTAAATATTAAAACAAATATTATAACAAAATGTTTTGTTTTCTTTAAAATGTGTGGCAAAAAGTATATAAAACCTGCATATGTGTCCCTGTACCACAAGAATTTTTCGAATTTGAAATTTCTACATCGTCTGACATTTGAATAAATAAACTTTCCATTGATGTATAGTTTGTTAGAATAGAACAAGATTAGAAAATCTAGA
>NC_133365.1:55862472-55894949 GCF_049309525.1 Garra rufa
TAAAAGTTTTGATATATATATAATAAAATAATAAAAAATAGTAAATAAATAAAACTAACTAATAAAATAACAAAAATATATACTTTATACCTTTTTGCCACACATTTTAAGGGATTCTATTAATCTATTTCACATTAATTTCAACAATTTCTTTTTAATTCAAGTTAATTAAATATTAAAACAAATATTATAACAAAATGTTTTGTTTTCTTTAAAATGTGTGGCAAAAAGTATATAAAACCTGCATATGTGTCCCTGTTTTTTGATGAATTTGAGATTTCTACATCGTCTGACATTTGAATAAATAAGCTTTCCATTGATGTATAGTTTGTTAGAATAGAACAAGATTTGAAAATCTAGAATCTGAGGGTGCAAAAAAAAATCAAAATAAAAAAAATCACCTTTAAAGCTGTCCGAATCAAATTTTAGCAATGCATATTACTAATCAAAAATTAGATTTTGATATATTTACAGTATGGAGCGTGCAAACTTGTTCTTCATGGAACATGAACTTTACTTGATATCCTAATGATTTTTGGCATAAAAGAAACATGGATAATTGTGACCCATACAGGTCCGGTTTGGCTCAGAGATGTCGAAGGGTTCGGTGGTTCTGGCGTACAGCGGCGGTCTGGACACTTCCTGTATCCTGGTGTGGCTGAAAGAGCAGGGATATGAAGTCATCGCCTACCTGGTGACTCCTTACACAACACTTCATTTCCTTCAGAGAAACCGATCATTGCTAACGCACACAGAGAGTTGAAATGCAGGAAGGAGTTTGGTGAAATTACTTTATATAAAATAACTGCAGTTAAGCCCAGGCTTGTGAAGACTTGCTCACCAAGCATTTTTCCCACTAACTAGACGTGAATCATTCTCTGCTCTTCATTGAGGGAGGGCTGGCTTTCAGATGAAGCTCTGGCTGATCTAGAGACTTGTGTGCAAACGCTGCTGTTTTGATAGGCTGATCTGCGGTTGTGTGTCTGTGCAATGCTGTACTGAGAGGAACAATAGGCCTGTCTGCAGTTGTTTAAGTCAGGAGCTCAGGAACGCACCAGACTTCACTTCACTTCAGGGGTTTTATTTTATGTTGCACATAAAATGTTATGATAGAGGGAAACAAGATACAATACTAATTTCAACATAGTTTCTTCTTTAGACATTGTCACAGTGTGACCAAATTTGTTTTCAACTACTGAAAATGTGTAATATTTAATAATCTAAGCATGGAGCCTCATTGTGATCCTCATATCTCTGGGATTGAATGATGTAGGCCCTTGAAAATTAATATTCCAGAAGAAAAGAAGTGTCATATATTTTGAAACTGACCCACTGAAAATGTGTACATCTATGTGTATATCTATGGAACTGAATCTATCAGGGCATTAAAAATAAAGGAACCTTTGCCAAAAGTAACGTTTGTTAAGACCCAATATCTAAAACTTTGGAGAAAAAGTTGAAAAGTGCATTTAACAAACATTCCTTTTGGCATCTTTATTTTTAATGCCCTGATAGAGTTAGTTCCATAGATATTGGAATTTTAATTTTTCTTCAAGAGTAAGTCATTAAAATTAAAAAAGTTTGAAAAAAATATATTATTTTCTTCTTCTTTTCTTTTGGAATGTTAATTTTCAAGGGCCTACATCATTCAATCCCAGAGATATGGGGATTGTTCTTTAAAAAAAAAATAACTAACATTGTTCTTTAAATAAAATAAGTGTCCGCTGTATAGAAAGTGACCAGATTTGTTTTTCCACCACTGAAAATGGGTAATATTCAACAATCTGGGCATGATTCCAAAATAAAAGTTTATTAAGAACTAGATAAAAAAGTTCGTCGAGACAAACTTTAAGTTGGCTTGAGAAAGCTTTGCCTTAAAGTTTAAAGAAGTTTTGAAAGCTTTAAAAAGTAGTAAAAGTTTAAAAAGTTTAAAAAGTTTTAAGTTTGATGGTTTTCAGTCTGAAATAGTTTAAAGATTTTAGCATTTTAAAGATTGAAGATAGATAGATAGATTTATAGATAGATAGATAGATAGATAGATAGATAGATAGATAGCTATGGTGTCTGGGGTGGTTGCTAGGGTGTTGCTATTCGGTTGCTAAGGTACCCGGGGTGGTTGCTAAGGTGTTGCTATGCGGTTGCTAAGGTACAGGAGGTGGTTGCTAAGGTATTGCTATGTGGTTGCTAAGGTACCCGGGGTGGTTGCTAAGGTGTTGCTATGTGGTTGCTAAGGTGTTGCTATGCGGTTGCTAGGGTACCCGGGGTGGTTGCTAAGGTGTTGCTATGCGGTTGCAAGGGTACCCGAGGTGGTTGCTAAGGTGTTGCTATGCAGTTGCTAGGGTACCTGGGGTGGTTGCTAAGGTGTTGCTATGTGGTTGCTAAGGTACCCATGGTGGTTGCTAAGGTGTTGCTATGCGGTTGCTAAGGTACCCAGGGTGGTTGCTAAGGTGTTGCTATGTGGTTGCTAAGGTACCCATGGTGGTTGCTAAGGTGTTACAATGTGGTTGCTAAGGTACCCAGGGTGGTTGCTAAGGTGTTGCTATGCGGTTACTAGGTTACCCAGGGTGGTTACTAGCATGTCGCTAACATGATTTTAGCAAGACTAGCAAGTCGCTAGCATGATTTTAACATGATTAGCAAGTCGCTAGCATGATTTTAGCATGACTAGCAAAGTCGCTAGCATGATTTTAGCCTGACTAGCAAAGTCGCTAGCATGATTTTAGCATTACTAGCAAGTCACTAGCATGATTTTAGCATTATTAGCAAGTCGCTAACATGATTTTAGCAAGACTAGCAAGTCGCTAGCATGATTTTAGCCTGACTAGCAAAGTCGCTAGCATGATTTTAGCATTACTAGCAAGTCACTAGCATGATTTTAGCAAGACTAGCAAGTCGCTAGCATGATTTTAACATGATTCGCAAGTCGCTAGCATGATTTTAGCATGACTAGCAAGTCGCTAGCATGATTTTAACATGATTAGCAAGTCGCTAGCATGATTTTAGCATGACTAGCAAGTCGCTAGCATGATTTTAGCCTGACTAGCAAAGTCGCTAGCATGATTTTAGCATTACTAGCAAGTCACTAGCATGTATAGAAAGTGACCAGATTTGTTTTTCCACCACTGAAAATGGGTAATATTCAACAATCTGGACATGATTCCAAAATAAAAGTTTATTAAGAATTAGACTCTAAAATCATATTATGATATCTTTAATACTTCTTGAGGTATAGGCACACAAACTTTGGAAAAATCATTTTTATGGCACTCGGATGGGTTTGTTTAATGCAATTGTTTTGTCAGAAGAAAACAACATACTGTACATCTCTGCTTTCAACATTATTTGTTCTTCAGACGTTCCTCTTTGAAAGAAAGGAAGTATCATATTTTTTCAAACCGACCCACTGAAAATGTGTCAATTTTAATGGTTCACTCCTGGAGCCATATTGAAATTCCAATATCTCTAGAACTGAATCTCATAGGGCCTTAAAACTGAAGATGCCAAAAGAAAAGTTTGTTAAGACCCAACGTCTAAAAGGGCGTTAAGATATCTTTAACACTTCTTGAATTACAGGCATGCAAACTTTGGAGAAAAAACTTGAAAAGTGCCATTTCCCCATTTTTGAATGGTCACCATTGGTTACCCCCCTGTAACTTGACTCTGAATCTCAGTTGAAAATTGCGTTTTGACCCCCCTCTAGAAAATAGTGCATTACTCAGTAAATTTTCATCCATCACATTTGGCTTTCTTCACTATACATGTCCATTTTTTCCTCAGAAAACATATTATAAAAATCTAAAATTTAAGAGAAGTTTTTGAGGCAAAATAAGGCACATCCAAGTAGATGGGATCTGGCAACTATGTAACTGTTTCATGTAAAGCGTAACACATGAGCTTCATTACACTCCTGCATGACTTGAAGGATGTTGGTTGGTGTTTAATTATCTAACCAGTGGACTGGATGATTAAAGTGCACCCAAAGTCACTTGTTTCTGTACTGCTTTTTATGTAATACAGATTGTTTCAAAACAGCTTTACAAAGATCAACAGTAAAATACCATTAATGATGAACAGCACTGAAAACAAGCACTTTTTCATATTGCAAAGCAACCAATGAGCAATACATGCATATACTACAACAAAAGCTGCCTGAAGAGACAAACGAGGTCCGTAATTACTCAGAAACTCGGCAGAACAGAGGAAGGTGATGCACATGAAACAATGGTGAAAGAAAAGAGTTTTTCAGATTGATTGAGGAAGTGCATTAACTATTGTGGATGGTGTGATTTGAGGTTGTGAAAGTATACTGTAAATGTTTTGAGTGAACAATAATGAATGAAATCTACATTTACAATTATACATTTGTTAGATTCTTCATATAGTGTATGCATTTGACCAGACCAGGTGAACTTATTGAGTTGATGTTGCTGACACCATGCATTACTGTTTGAGCAACATAAATGTCAAATGTTTTTCTTTCATAAACCACATGGTTTTTATGTATCTTTATGCATGCTCTGCCAACTCCCCCTTTCTTGTAAACATATGATACATATAATATCTTATGATAACACTTTTTTGATTTAATGTTTTTTAAATTGATTTTTAAGACTATATTTTGTCAGCTGAACCCCTTACAATTAAGTAATGAGATTTAGTTAATATTTTTAAATATTTGCATGTTTGCAGATGTCTGCCTGTTAACATGGAGTTTAACAAAAAAAATATTCTATTTGTTATTGTTTTGTTTAATTCAATTTATTTTTAAAATTATTTTATATTTTAATTGTTTTTTTAGCACTACTTTTTTTTCTCAGCTGAACCCATTAAAAGATTTTAAGTTAATATTTTAACATATTTGCAGCTGTCTGATGTTAATTAAAGATCTGATAACATTAATTGTAAATTAAATGTAAAAAAAAATTACATTTAATTTAATAATTTTATTTTACATTTTTTATTTTATAATTTAATTCATTTGTAACCATACTTTTTGTCAGCGGAACCCCTTCAAATTTAGAAAGTCCAGAGATTTAAGTTATTGTTTTAACATATTTGCATATGGATTTGAACAAAAAATATTTTATTTTTATAATTAAATTTAATTGATTTAATCATTTTTTTCAGCTGAACCTTTTGAAATGAAGTCTTAAGATTGTAAGTTAATATTTTAACATATTTGCATGTTTGTAGTTGCTTGATTAATGATCTGATAACATGGAGGTGAACAAACATTTAATTTAATTTTTTATTTTTTATTTAATTGATTTTTAACGTTATTTTTTTGTCAGCTGAACCCCTTAAAATTAAGTCCCGAGATTTTAAGTGATTATTTCAACATATTTGCATGTTTTGCAGTTTTCTGATGTTGATTAAATATGTAAATATGTCCATTTAATTTAATTTAGTTTATATTTTTAATTTAATTTAATGTAATTTAAAAAAAAAATTGTAATAATAATTTTTTAACAATACTTTTTTGTCAGCTGATCCCCTTAAAATTAAGTCCTGAGATTTTAAGTTAATATTTCAACATATTTGCATGTTTTGCAGTTGTTTGATGTTAATTAAAGGTCTGATAACATTAATTGTAAATTAAATGTAAACAAAAATTACATTTAATTTAATAATTTTATTTTAATTTTTTAATTTTATAATTTAATTCATTTGCAACCATACTTTTTTGTCAGCGGAACCCCTTAAAATTTAGAAAGTCCAGAGATTTAAGTTATTGTTTTAACATATTTGCATATGGATTTGAACAAAAAAATATTTTATTTTTATAATTAAATTTAATTGATTTAATCATTTTTAGTCAGCTGAACCTTTTGAAATGAAGTCTTAAGATTGTAAGTTAATATTTTAACATATTTGCATGTTTGTAGTTGCTTGATTAATGATCTGATAACATGGAGGTGAACAAACATTTAATTTAATTTAATTTTTAATTTTTAATTTAATTGATTTTTAACATTTTTTTTTTTGTCAGCTGAACCCCTTAAAATTAAGTCCTGATATTTTAAGTTAATATTTCAACATAGTTGCATGTTTTGCAATTTTCTGTTGTTTATTAAATATGTAAATATGTCCATTTAATTTAATTTATATTTTTAATTTAATGTAATTTAAAAAAAAGATTTAATAGGCTAATAAAAAAAAACAATACTTTTTTGTCAGCTGAACCCCTTAAAATTAAGTCCTGAGATTTTAAGTTAATATTTCAACATATTTGCATGTTTTGCAATTAATTTAGCTTATATTTTTAATTTAATGTAATTTAATTATTTTATTTTTTTTAATAATAATTTTTTTAACAATACTTTTTTGTCAGCTGAACCCCTTAAAATTAAGTCTTGAGTTTTAAGTTATTTTAACACATTTGCATTGGAGGTGAACAAAAATTTATTTCATTTCATCATATTTCATATTCAAAAAATATTTTATTTTTTATAATTTAATTTAATTGATTGAATCATTTCTTTTCAGCTGAACCTTTTGAAATGGAGTCTTAAGATTGTAATTTAATATTTTAAAATATTTGCATGTTTGTAGTTGCTTGATTAATGATCTGATATAACAAACATAAGGTGAACAAACATTTAATTTAATTTAATTTTTAATTTTAACGTTGTTTTTTTGTCAGCTGAACCCCTTAAAATTAAGTCCTGAGATTTTAAGTTAATATTTCAACATATTTGCATGTTTTGCAATTTTTTGTTGTTTATTAAATATGTAAATATGTCCATTTAATTTAATTTAGTTTATATTTTTAATTTAATGTGATTTAATTATTTTATTTTTTTAATAATAATTTTATTTTTAACAATACTTTTTTTGTCAGCTGAACCCCTTAAAATTAAGTCCTGAGATTTCAAGTTAATATTTCAACATATTTGCATCTTTTGCAATTTTCTGATGTTGATTAAATATGTAAATATGTCCATTTAATTTAATTTATATTTTTAATTTAATGTAATTTTAAAAAAAAATTAATAGCCTAATAAAAAAAAATTAACAATACTTTTTTTTGTCAGCTGAACCCCTTAAAATTAAGTCCTGAGATTTTAAGTTAATATTTCAACATATTTGCATGTTTTGCAATTTTCTGATGTTGATTAAATATGTAAATATGTCCATTTAATTTAATTTAGCTTATATTTTTAATTTAATGTAATTTAATTATTTTATTTTGTTAATTAATATTTTTTTTAACAATACTTTTTTGTCAGCTGAACCCCTTAAAATTAGAAAAGTTATTTTAACACATTTGCATATGGAGGTGAACAAAAATTTATTTAATTTTTAATTATTAATAATGTTTTATTCATTTTCATTTAGATAATATTTAATTCATTTTTTTTTTATTCAACTCTTATGAAATGAGCAGAAAATGTACAGCTCTTGCCATGAAAAGAGCTTCAGCTATTCACATGACATTAAAAGTCCAACTAGCTTCTTCCCTAATGACATAAATCTCCTCTTTATCTGATTGCAGGCTAATATTGGGCAGGATGAGGACTTTAACGCAGCGCGGAAGAAAGCCGAGAAACTCGGAGCCCAGAAGGTAATGAGAAGAACACTAATGAGACTGAGCTGCAGTGGAGAGAGTGAATGTGTTCATTCAGGATGTGTTTGTGTTTGAGGTGTTCATCGAGGACCTGCGCTCTGAGTTTGTGGAGGAGTTCATCTGGCCCGCGGTGCAGGCGAATACCGTCTATGAGGACCGCTATCTGCTGGGAACCTCTATCGCCCGACCCTGCATCGCCCGCAGACAGGTCCAGATCGCTCAGAGGGAAGGAGCGCAGTACGTCTCTCACGGAGCCACAGGAAAGGTGCTCACATTAGATCTTATACTGGAATAAACTGCTCAAGACTGACCAAAAACATCTTACACTCTTAAAAATAAAGGGTCTTTATTGGCATCAATGATTTCATGAAGAAACGTGAACATCCATGGAAGCTTTCAAATGCAGAAAAGGTTCTTTATAGTCGATTTAGATCAAATTAGAAATATGTATATATATATATATATATGTGACCCTGGAGCACAAAACCAGTCTTAAGTCGCTGGGGTATATTTGTAGCAATAGCCAAAAATACACTGTATGGGTCAAAATTTTTGATTTTTCATTTATGCCAAAAATCATTAAGAAATTAAGTAAAGTTCATGTTCCATGAAGATTTTTTGTAAAATTCCTACTGTAAACATATCAAAATGTAATTTTTGATTTGTAATATGCATTGTTAAGAACCTAATTTGGACAACTTTAAAGGTGATTTTCTCAGTATTTTTGATTTTTTTGCATCCTCAGATTTCTGATTTCAAATAGATGTATCTCAGTCAAATATTGTCCTATCCTAACAAACCCTACATCAATAGAAAGCTTATTAATTGAGCTTTCATATGATGTATAAATTTAACCTTATGACTGGTTTTGTGGTCCAGGGTCACATATATATTATTTATACTATATATGTGACCCTGGACCACAAAACCAGTCATAAGTGTAAATTTGTCAAAATTGAGATTCTTGCGTCATCTGAAAGCTGGGTAAATAAGCTTTCCATTGATATATTGCTTGTTAAAATAAGACAATGTTTGTCTGAGATACAACTATTTGAAAATCTGGAATCTGAGGGTGCAAAAAAAAATCTAAATATTGAGAAAATCGCCTTAAAAGTTGTCCAAATTAAGTTCTTAGCAATGCATATTACTAATCAAAAATCAAGTTTTTATATATTTATGGTAGAAAATTTACAAAATATCTTCATAGAACATGATCTTTACTTAATATGCTAATGATTTTTGGCATAAAAGAAAAATCGATCATTTTGATGCAATGTATTTTTGGCTATTGCTACAAATATACCCCAGCGACTTAAGACTGGTTTTGTGCTCCAGGGTCACATATAATATAATCATTTCTGTTCATGATTATTTTAGGTGATGAAAATGTTTCTTAAAGTAGTTTTAGTTGAATTTAAGTATTAAACTATATATATATACTACCGTTCAAAAGTTTGGGGTCAGTACATTTTTATTGTTTCTTTTCTTTATTTTCTTTTTTTTAATCATACTTTTCTTCACCAAGGATGTATTAAGTTAATAATGAAACGTTTATTAGAAGTTAATAATAAATAATTTACGTTGTTATAAAATATTTATATTTTGAAAAAACACTGTACTTTTTAAACTTGTTATTCATGAAAGAATCCTGAAAAATAAGGTAAAAATATAAATATATATTTATTTAGGTTATTATTTATTTATTTATTTTTTGGTTTATTTTAGTAATTCAAAGTAATTCAACTTAAAATAAAAGAAAATTAGAAATGTTGCCTTGCCAAGTAACTTAAATAAAATAGGCTTAATTTAATTTAAAATATATATATATATGTATATGTGTGTGTGTGTGTGTGTGTGTATTAATATATATGAGTTTTATTATTTTATTTTATTAAACATTTTTTAATTTATTTCAGGTTTCATTTGAGCAGCTTAAATTAAATGGAAATTAGAAATGATACTTTGCCTAACTAAAATAAAATAAGCCTAATTTAATGTAAAATATAATATTTATTTGATATATAATTAAATTTCTGTTATCATGTATTTAAGGTGATGAAAATGTTAGTACAGTAGTTTTAGTACAATTAAACTAACTATCAACTTTCATTAAAAATACACACAAACATATTTTTTCTGTTACATTTTATTCCATGTAACAAAAAAGTTGTAAAAATATAATTAGTATATAATTAATATCATATAATTAAAAATAATTTTAGTTTTTAGTTTAGTTTAGTAATTTTTGTTTTGTGTAACTTCAGTGTCTTAACTGTTTAAATGTTGATTTAATATGATTTTCCATTTGTAACTCTAGTAACGCTTGTATTTAGTTTTTTTTTTAATTCACTGAAATTAATAAAATCTTAAAGTGCTATGGAAATTTCTATAAGTAATATTTAATATCAAATTTTTACTGTATTTTTGATCAAATAAAGTAGTGTATACTAACATCTATTAGTCTGAATGCAGCATCATTGTAATTTGTTGTTACGAGGTGAAGAATATCCTTGCGGTAGAATAAAAAGAATAAAGTAAATTAGGTCAAATAAAGTATGTTTTTTGAGATCTACTGCTCATTTCTCTGGGGATTTAAGTGCATCTTTAATCTCATGTTTCACCTCTAGATGGCAGCAGGAGTCTGTGATGTGACTCTGATTTAGCAAAATCTTCTCTTTTAAATTAATTTTAGAGATTTTAAATTAATATTTTAATAATTTAACAAAATTTTATTTTATTTTTACATTTTTTAAAATTTTTAATTATGTTTTTATTACTAATTTTTTTTAATTTATTTTTCTTTTTTCATTTTGTTTTTTGAAAATTCACTGAAATTAATAACATTACTGTAATTAATATATAAAATATTTGAGTAGAGAGAAATTGCTAGGAAATTTCTATTTGTATGTAAATGATGGTTTTATTTTATTTTTTTTAATAAACAACTGGAAAAGTCATGCAACTTTATTGGTCATAAAGATTGTAAACCCTGAAGAACTTACAAATGTGTTCATTAATTACTATAATGAATTAATTACTATACTATAATGATATTTAAATGAAAGAATTAAAATAGGAATGACATTTAATTTCATTTTTTTTGTATCTATATATTTATATATTTTGTTTTTCAGGATTCAAGATTTCAAAAAAAAAAAAAAAAAAAACTTTAAATATTTCCAAATATAAAATCATTGAAATAATAATTTAAAATCTCAGCAAATATTTTAAATGATTTTTTTTCCCTTTTTTTTTTACATTTTGAACTTTCTATTCATCTCAGAAAATATATATTTATTTATTTATTTGTATGCTTTTCACTATTATTTTATGTTTTTAATCATTTATTTTAATTATGCTTGTTTCATTTTTGGAAAATTCATGGAAATTTCTGTAATTTATTATATAAAAATATTTGAGTTGAGAGAAATTGCTGAGAAAAAAATCACAAACTACTAGAAATAATTGTAAACCCTGAAAAACACTTACTTTTTAAAACCTTTGAAGAATTACATGTGTTCATTACTTACTGAAACACCAACAGAGAATGATATTTAAATCTAATAAAATGTGTTAATTATTATTTTACAAAGCCCATATATGAAATGCATACTTCATCCCTCATAAATACACAGATGCATGTGAGTAAATTACTCAAAGTAAATCATTTTTGTCTTGTTTTTCAGGGAAATGACCAGATTCGCTTTGAGCTGACGTGTTACGCTCTCTATCCTCAAGTGCAGGTGAGATCAGATCCATCACACATATGTTAGAAACCCATCATCTGTGTCTCTGATCCGTCTCAAATCTCCAGATCATCGCTCCGTGGAGGATCCCAGAGTTTTACCAGCGCTTCCGTGGCAGGAAGGACCTGATGGAGTACGCAGAGGTGCAGTATTATCACTACAGCTCAAACACATTGATGATATACTTTTAGTTTTAGTCTCATGATTGGTTTTTTCTACTGAGATAAAAACACATGCAAACTTTCATCTGAGAACTTAGGTGTCACAGATTGTGCTCGGAGTTCCCAGAATACCAAAAAAATACCAAAGCTTTCAGATATGGTTACATTCATTTTAAAGCTATGGAACAGTTTTTCCAAAAAATAAAAAAAATAAAAAGATTCACTGAATTTACTAAATAGTTTTAAGGTAAGTGGTTGCAATCAATGTATTCAATCTGCATTTAAATAATTTTTTTTTTTTGAAAGTTAGTCAACAAATAATTTTGTTTTTTAAAATGTAACTAAAATAAATTGATTGCAACCACTTACCTTAAAAACAAATTTAGTAAATTCAATTAATAATTTTTTTTCAGTGCAGTGTCCACTAGGGGGCATCAGAAAACAACAGAAAAGAGCACAAGATTTTGCCTTTAAAATGATCTAAAACATCTAAAAAATGTAGAGAATTTTCTAGAGAATTTTGAATCTGGAAAAGTTATTTAAAAAACATTAAGTTTGGCATCAGTAAGATATTTGAAGTATTTTAAGTAAGTTTCTAATGCTCATCAAGGCTCTGTTTATTTAATCAAAAATACAGAAAAAAAGTTGTATTGTGAAATATTATTACGATGTAAAACAATGTTTTTCTATTTTGATATATGTTAAAAATCCATAGTCTTCAGTGTCACATGATCCTTCAGAAATCATTCTAATATGCTGTGATACTTTTTTCAGGGTTCTTTGATCAATAAAAGGTTAAAAAGAGCAGAATTTATTTAAAATGGAAAGGTTTTCTAACAATATACACTACTGTTCAAAAGTTTGGGGTTACCGGAAGTACATTTTTATTCTTTCTTTTTTTTTTTTTTTGAAAGAAGCTAAAATACTTTTATTCACCAAAGATGTGTTAAATTAAAATTAAAAATTTATTTTATATTGTAATAACATTTTGCAATATTACTGTTTTTTTCTGTATTTTTGATGAGCAGAAAAGACCTCTTTAAAATTAAAAAAAATTTAATAGATATAGATATGTATATTCAATTATGTTACGCTTTAAAATATCTCATTAGTTACAAATTGCTAATTTTAATTCATTTTTAATATATTGCTAAAAACAGTCCCAAATCACTAGAAAATTTTGACAATTACAACTTCATGCAAATTCATTGGTTATAAAGAGTGTGAACGCTGATGAAAATTCACTTATTGAAACATTCTGACTTGAAACTACTAAATTATTTTAATTTCATTATTTGTAATATTTTGTTTTAATTACAGTTAAAGTTTTTGTAGTTTTTGTAGTTTTTTACATTTTTATTAGTTTTTTAAATGTCTGTGTAGTTTTAGGTTTTTTTGTACTTATATTTTATTACTTATATGTCATTTTAGTCAACATTTGTTTCATTTTAAGTAACAAAATATATTTTTTATGGTTTTACATAAAGTTTTAGTTAAAAAAGATAACCCTGATGTCTTTAATTAAACATGTACAACAAACAAAAGACACTGCATGTAAACTTGATGAGTCTGAATTAAACCCAAAATGCTCTTCAAACTGCTTTAGTTCCACATTCAATCCACTAGATGGAGCTCATGATCAGTGTTTTGTGTTTTCTAAAGGCACTTCAGATGAGTCTGTGAGCATTTATGCATTAAACACAAACAAAATGATTACAGATTGTAAATAAAACAAAGATTTCTGGTGCTCGTTTTACAAGAAAATACTGTTCCAGTCACTCAACTTCAAAATTTCATGTTTAACTCAATGGGTTACTTGCCATTTATTCGTAGTTATTTGAGAAATGCATTAGTAGTTTCTGAGCGAAAGTTGTTGGAAGTCAATCCTGCATCTCATGTGTTTATTTCTTTGTTCAGAAACACGGTATTCCTGTTCCTGTCACACCGAAGGCGCCGTGGAGCATGGATGCAAATCTGATGCACATCAGGTGAAGTCTGACACACAAGCGCTTTATTTACCTGCCTGACTTCTTTACTGCTGTTATTGCATTATAAACATAATAAAAATCTCTTTTAACAGCTACGAGTCTGGAATTCTGGAGAATCCCAAGGTAAGAGATCAGCGCTCTTATGATCAAAACTCTGTTGCCTCAAAACATAATGAAATGCAATGATGATTAAAAGATAAACAAACAAACATTCCATAAAGCCGGATGCTCACATATGAGACTCACATTTGAACATTTTCTAAAAAATGGTGTTTGGATAATTAAGTAAATGTAAATGGAGGTTCTTATGGCAAAAAACAAATTCAAATAATAGTTAAATATATTTCAGAATATACAAAAAAGACCAAAAATAAGTATTTTCTCAAATATAAATATTTTAAAATGTGTTTTAAAATGTATTTATTTAATTATTATTTAATTATTTAATTATTATTATTAAATATGTTTTCTACCAGTATATTTTTTGGGCAGTTTTTTTTTAATATATATTTTTGAAAATATGTAAAAAAAAAAATATATATATATATATATATATAAAGAATTTATTTTGCGTTCCATATATTTTCAATCCAAGAAAAAATTTATTTAGATTTCATTTAGATTAAATGTAGGCTACTTTAAATTGGAAATGTATTTTCTTGCCCTGAAATGGGTTTTGCAAAATATTTTGGTATATGAAGGCTAAAACTAAATGTATTTTAAAAAAACAAAATTTTCAGAATTGTTTTTATTTTAATAATATGATAAAATGATACTATAAACAGAGGTCCATATGGCAACAAAAAAATCAAAAATATTTTTAAATATATTTCAGAATATACAAAAATATTTATTTTCTAAAATATAATTTATTTTGCCTTCCGTTTAGCTTCAATCCAAGAAAATAGATTCACATTTGAAGAAAGACTTTATGTACTTATTTATTAAACTTTATTGTCTACAACAAATGTAAACGCATAACACATTTGAAATTTTTTATTCAAAAAATTAATCATTGTTAAATCTTTACAGTATAAATCTAGTTTTATCTCTATTCTATCTACATTTGCATTTTGACTAAATGTAAACTGGAAATGTATTTTCTTGCTCTGAAATGCATTTTGAAAAATATTTTGGTATATAAAGGCTAAAACTAAATGTATTAAAATAATAATAATAATAATAATAATAATTCATTGTTTACAACATATATTTAAAATAAATTTCAGCCAGGAAGAAAAAAAAATGTATTTTTTTTTTTTTTTTGAATGGGAGGTCATCGTCTGTACACATATTCGTTATCTCTAAATGCATTTAATCTTCAGTGCTGTTGTATCTATTCAGGTATGAATATCAATATCAATCTGACATTAAGTAACGAGATTGTTGCACATTTCTCTAAAGTAGCAGCACAACTTTCCTCAAAAACACACATGATTTGAGGAATCATTCAGGTTCAGAACAGATCACACAAGTGACCTTTTTCCGCTCGGGTCGCGACCTTCGGCCCTTAAAACACAAGCCTTGGCCCCTGGTTTCTTTAGTTTCTGTTTTCTGGAAGAGTCGAGGACAGCAGCCTGAGGTGGTTTCTGATTTCATGGGAGCGGGAGCGAATGCGCCTCGTCCAGGCCTTTTGTTTCTTTCACCTTTCATCAATTTTTTTCTTTGTTTTTCTGTTAATAAGCAGGTGGATGAGGTTTATTCTGTCAGGAAAAAAAAAAAAAATCAGAAATGTGAGATGTAAAATCAAAATATATAGAAAAAAAGGTCCGAATCGCAAGTTCTGACTTTTCTCAGAGATGCATGAAAATTAAATCAAAATTGTGAGAAAGTTGCAATTATAATTTTTTTATACCCTGTTTTAATTTGTATTTCATCCACATTTGCATTTAGACTAAATGAGGGCTACTGTAAATTTTAAATGTATTTTCTTGCCACCAAATGCATTTAAAACTATTTAAAATGTATTTTAAATAAAAAAAAAAAAAAAAAAATATTTAACTTCATTGTTGTTGTTTTTATGGGAGATCATAAAAAAACTCTTGCATTTTGCAAATGCATTTTGAAAAATATTTTGGTATAAATTTAACTTTGTTTTTTTTTTAATGGGAGATCATTAAAAAAACTTATGCATTTTGCATTTTGCAAATGCATTTTGAAAAAAAATATTTTGGTTTATTTAGGCTAAAAACTATGTTTTACATTTCAAAAATATATTTCATTTAACTTCATTGTTTTTTTGTTTTTTTTATATTTAGAAATATTCATTAATTATAAAATAAATCTGAATTGTAAGAAAAAGTCACTATTATACTTTTTTTTTTATTCTGTGGCACAAACATGTTTCCATAAAAACAAAATTGCAAGATGTAAACTCAAAATTTAGAGAAAAGGTCAGAATTGCGATTAAAGTTCAAGTTCATATTTCACAATTCTGACTTTACTCTCAGTATTGCATAAAATATAAATAGAAAATATAAAAAGAAAAATATTGCAATCATGCATTTTTTTTTTACTTTTTTTTTTTAATTCTGTGTCAGAAACAAGTTTCCATAAAGCATGGCATATGCATGCAATTATTTATATTCAGTTGTTCAAAATTGAATGCTTTTTAAACCCTTTAGACAAAATATAGTTAGACAAGGAGCTTTAAACAACAATTGCTCATAGTTAAAATCCTTTGGATGTCTTCATTTTGAATTTCCACTTTCATTTCTTTAATTTTTCTTATTTTATTCTGTGGTGGAAAAAAAAAAAAAAAACAGAACTGGTAGATGTAAACTGTTTTGCAAACAGTTAAGAATTGTGAGAAAGAAAGTCAGAATTCAGAGTTTATATCTTGCATTTTTTAATGTTTCCACCAGAGAATAAGTCTCTTCTTACTGCTCATTAAGAGAAAAACTAAGATGAAAATGAGAAAGAATGCATATTGTGAGGTATCAGAATTGCAAGAAGAAAAAGTTGCAATTTTTGCTATATTTGTTATTTTTTTCTTCTGTACTAGAAACAAGCTTTCATAAAGAATTGCAAATACATGCATTTATTTTATATTCAACAGTTAAAAGTTTAAATGCTTTTAACCACATTAAACCTGACATATGAAATAATAGTCAGAAAAAAACAAAAAAAAAACTATTTTGTTTTTGTCGTTGAGTATTATCAGGCTTTTATGGCTTGTATAGTTAGAATATGGAGGTAAAAAACTGCTCAAATCAAAAAAATATGCAATTTGGTGCAGATGCTAATATTTGCATGACTAAATTCTGCTTGTAATGTAAATCAGTGAGATGTTTATAACAGTACAGCAGATATTGACACAAAATGATGTAAATCAGTCTTAATTAGATGATTGAAATGATCTAAACATATAATGTAATGCAATCCAATGATGATTGAGAGATGAACAAATACACATTCCTCAAAAGATGTGAGATGTTTTGGAGGCTTGAGAAGATCATTCCTCCACTGTGAAACAGTCAAAGCAAATCTTGTGGAAACAAACATTCCTCAAAAGATCAGTTTTGAGACTAAAAATGATTTATGAAGAAACAAATCATCTGGAAATATTCTGACATTTACTTGAGAGCTAAAAGACCTGCAGACAAAGTCTAAACCATCAATCAGTAAATGCATCCTGATTCAATAATTCTTAGATATTTATACTAGAAAACAAGACAAAAATAGTAAGGAATTTTTTTTTTTTTTTTTTTTTTTTGCAGTGTAATAGTCTGAAAAATCTTTTTTTTTAAATGGAACTATCTATTGAACCTATAACCAACTTATATATTTTTTTAAAGTTCGCATATGTATTTTTTTGTTGACTATCATTAGGCTTTTATGGCTCATATAGTCTGATATAGTGAGAATATGAAGGAAAAAACTGCTCAAATAAAAAAAAATACGCAATTTGTTGCAGATGCTGATATTTGTAAGATCAAATTCTGCTTGTAATGTAAATCAGTTAGATGTTTATAACAGTACAGCAGATCCTACATAAAATGCTATTAATAATAAGTGTCTAAATAAGATGATATTGAAATGATTCAAACAAATAATGCAATTCAATCCAATGATGATTGAGAGATGAACAAATACACGTTCCTCAAAAGATGTGAGATGTTTTGGAGGCTTGAGAAGATCATTCCTCCACTGTGAAACAGTCAAAGCAAATCTTCTGGAAACAAACGTTCCTCAAAAGATCAGTTTTGAGACTAAAAAATGATTCATGAAGAAATAAATCATCTGGAAATATGACTACAGTTAATCTGACATTTACTTGAGAGCTAAAAGACTTGCAGAAAAAGTGTAAACTATCGTTTAGAGGCCTGAGAAATAGGGTTAAAGAGCTCGGCGTTATTAAGACGTTGATGCAAATGATCTTCTCTTATCAGAAGGAGATTTTCTCTTTCTGTTTTACCAGCGGCTCTGGATGCAGGACACAGCGATTTACGCGTCACTTCCAATCCAGTGGCCAGATTTCACTGCTTTACTTTCATCTCTTCACTCATTCTTTCCACTCCCTGACACTTTTTTCTCCCCTCGTTGCCGTTTTCCCCCGTCTCTTTCAACTCCGGGCTTTGATTGAAAGCAAATGAGGCAGCTAACATGTGGAAAGAGAGAAATTTACTTGCTGTAAGTTCATGCGGCGGCCGTCTTTCAGGATGGGCGCTCAGCCGCCTCGCGGGACAACAATATACGGCCAGCTGAATAAAGCGGCATAGCGAGCCGCGTTCCGGCGACATGATGGTTCTCTTCACGGACCATTTGCCACCAATGCCGTCTCTCTCCCTCGCCCTGTCGTTCTCTCCCTGGATTATTTCTACCTTCGCTTGTCTCGCAGGGTTAAAGGGCGAGACCGGATCCACCAGCAGGGGGTCAGAATTGAAATTCATTGATCCCATCACATTATATCAAGCACTGAAATGTGCTGAGCTTCACCTGATCTCTGGAGTCTTTTGTCGTTGTTCAGGTCCGGATCGTTCTTAAAAATGAGAGATGCTCATCACATCAGCAGTCCAATCATTTCTTGTGATGCGGCCAACTGTTCTAGTCTTTTTTATAAAGAAAAAAGGCACACATTTTGATATTGTCAGATGAGATGATAACAAATCAGTACTTTTATAGTTTAGTTTATTGTAGTTAAAAAAATAAATAACTGGTTATACGATTGTTAAAGGAAAGATACATTGTATCATTTTGCAAACATATGGAATTGTTTCTTTTGAATGTCATCTGAACATTCTGAAACACATAGTAACATTGTAAAAACATTAGATGAATGTTTCAGAAAACAGTTCCAGTTCCACAAACAAAAGAAAAAAGGCACAAATCTCATGATTTTGATCAGTTCAGTTCATGCAATGTCATATTTTGATATCATTTTGATATGAAATGCATTGTAGAAAATAGTTTTTTGTTTAAATGAAATGAGTTGCTATTTGCCATTTTGCAAATATTATATAGTATATATATATATATATATATATATATATATATATATATATATATATATATATATATATATATATAACATATAGTATATAGTATAATATAGCTTAGTTGATTGTAGTTTTTAACGTGTTTTTTTCTTTCTGATTTACAATTCTGACCTTTTTTCTCTGAATTTTCGCATTCTGAGTTAATGAATATTTCTACACATTATAATCCCCCATTAAAAAAAAAACTAACAATGAAGTTAGATGAAAATACATTTCAAATTTACAGTAGCCTACATTTAGTCTAAATGCAAATGTGGATGGAATATAAATCAAAACTGTTACAAAAATCAAAAGTAAACAAGGTAAAATTGTGACTTTCTCAAAATTCTCACAATTCTGATTTATTTTTCATGCAATTCTGAGAAAAGTCAGAATTGTGAAATATGAACTCGATTTTGACACTGAATAAATCTCTAGTCAACACACTTCTGGATATCCTTTGGATGTCTTCATTTTGATGTAAACTTGGAATCGTGAGACAGAAAGTCAGAGTTGTATCTTCCACTACAGAATGTCTCATCTTACAATTACCTTTTTATTTATTTATTTTTTTTATTCTGTGGCAGAAACAAGCTTCCCTAAATAACTTCATGTGCATGCATTTATTTTATATTCAGTATATTCAGCACTGCAAAAAATGCTTTTTTTAATTTAGATTTTTTTGTCTTGTTTCCAGCCAAAATATCAAAAAATTCTTAAATCAAGAAGGATTTTCTAGTCAAGTTAAAATTATTGTATTTGACCGGATCCACCAGCAGGGGGTCAGAATTGAAATTCATTGATCCCATCACATTATATCAAGCACTGAAATGTGCTGAGCTTCACCTGATCTCTGGAGTCTTTTGTCGTTGTTCAGGTCCAGATCGTTCTTAAAAATGAGAGATGCTCATCACATCAGCAGTCCAATCATTTCTTGTGATGCGGAAAATTGCTCTAGTCATTTTTATAAAGAAAAAAGGCACATATTTTGATATTATCAGATGAGATGATAACAAATCAGTACTTTTATAGTTTAGTTTATTGTAGTTAAAAAAAAAACAAAACTAAAAACGTTTTTTCTTGGTTATACGATTGTTAAAGGAAAGATACATTGTATCATTTTGCAAACATTATGGAATTTTACTTTAAAATGTTCTCTGAACATTCTGAAACACATAGTAACATTTTAAAAACCGTTAGATAAATGTTAAACTAAAACGTTTCAGAAAACAGTTCCACGAACAATGTATAAATAATATGTTTTGCTGTTTTAAATGTTATTGATGTCCCACAATTTGCACAGATTTTTAAAAATGATTTTATTCCTCTGTTTAAAAAAAACTGGTAGCAACGTCCTTCGTATGTCCGATAAGGAGAAAAATAAATGATCTTATTTCATTTTCCCTGTTTGTTTGTTTTTTGACAAATCACAATGAAAACCCAGCTAAAAATGTCTCAAAAACATTTTAAAAATATTGTCATTTTTCAAATATTATGGGAATGTTTACTTTTACTTTTAAATGTTCTGAAACACATAGTAACATTTTTAAAACATTAGATGAATGTTAAACTCAGACAAGCTGAAGAAAAAAAGACGTCTTGTAATCATTTCAATTCACAGAATGTCATATTTTGACATAAACTGTTGATTTGATGCTCATTCATTTTCACAATTCAGAATTTTTTCTTGCAATTGTGGTTTATATCATGCAATTCTGACTTTATTTTTCAGAATTGTGAGTTTATATCATGCAATTCTAATTTTATAACACGCAATTGCATCTTTTTATTTCATAATTTCGAGAAAAAAGGTCAGAAATGTCAGAATTTTTTAAACGTTACGACTTTCAGAACATTCAAAAGTAACATTTCTAACGCTTTCGAAATGTGAAATTGGAATTTTCCCTCAAAGTTCACATAATGTTCACCAAGAACAGGCATTTTCAAAATATTCACAAATAACATTTATGACTTAAGTTGGGAACATCAGCACTGCTATAGTTTAGTTTTAGTTTAGTTCAGCTTTTTTGTGTATATAAAATGTTTACAATAATAAGCAAGAAAACATGTCACGGAAAAGAGGCAGAAAACCTGTAAGCGCTTAAAATATTCCAAGGTTATTGCACAAAATATGATCAAACCAGCTTGTTTATTTAATTGTTCAGACAGTTTGGATCCAAACTAGTTTCAACCAGGTTGTATTTGCATATCTAGGATGCTCAGCTTTTGTCTAAGCAAAGTGGCATAACTAAAAACCTTGTGTTTTACACAAAAGTAATAAGTCATGCATTTAAATGGATTTATGTGTTGCTTGAGAGTGAGACTGGCCACACAAACAGCGTTCAGACTCGTTCGGTCTCTTGTGTTAAAATTCTACCCACTAATTTCACCCTTCCAGACGCTTCTTCAAATGGCTTTTAAGGCCATTTCAACAGTTTTATCTCAGGACAGATACTAGTGAAGCAGAAAATAAAGAAAGTAGCGCAGCGCAGTCAGAGACGGCGTTTAGTTAAAGCGGACGTGCATTTGGAGCGAGGCGGCGGAGATTAGTTATCGTATGATGATGTTTGTCTGGTAAAGGTTTCCATTTAAATGCACCCGGTGGTTATTTTGCATAGTTCCCCTGCAATTTGCCTCAGCTCAGGACACACGCACTGTCATCCCGCTGTAATCTGTGGTAATTGGCAGGGGTAACGCCGTCTGACGGACACACACACACACACACACACACACACACACACACACAGCAGGTGGAGAGAAACCCCTGGCTTCACCGAGTGGAAGTACATCTGTCTGACATGAAGACTTGATGGGGCCTTTTATTTTAGTCTTTCGCTCACATGACAGTAAATGAAGATGTCTTTTGCATGAAACAAAGTACTTTGTCCTGCAGAAGGTGTCAGTCAAAGCAGAATACATCAAGAAGCAGCTAATCGGCCGCACGATTCGACAACACTTTAGCCCTGATTCTCTACTGGGAACATTCTCTGAACGTTCTGGCCAACGTTAGGAACAAACGTTCTTCTAGAAATGTTTAGAATAGAATTGTGGGATAAAACGTCGAAATTGAGATAAAGTCAGAATTGCATCATATAAACTCACAATTGTGAAAAATAAAGTCAGAGTTGTGGGATATAAACTTGCAATTCTGACTTTTTTCTTGCAATTGCCTGTTTATATCATGCAATTCAGACTTTATAACTCTCAATTTCGACTTTTATCTCACAATTCTGACTTTTTTCTTAATTGTGAGTTTATATGATGCAATTATGACTTTATTACTCTTAATTTTGACTTTTTATCTCACAATTCTGACGTTTTTCTTACAATTGCAAGTTTATATCACGCAGTTCAGACTTTATAACTCAATTTTGACTTTTTATCTCACAATTCTGACTTTTTTTTTGCAATTGCGCATTTAGATGATGCAATTCAGACTTTATAACTCTCAATTTCGACTTTTTATCTCACAATTCTGACCTTTTTTTGCAATTGCGAGTTTATATCACGCAGTTCAGACTTGATTACTCTCAATTTTGACTTTTTATCAATTCTGACTTGACTTTTTTCACAATTCTGACTTTTTTCTTAATTGTGAGTTTATATGATGCAATTCTGACTTTATTATTCTCAATTTTGACTTTTTATCTCACAATTCTGACTTTTTTTTGCAATTGCGCATTTAGATGATGCAATTCAGACTTGATTACTCTCAATTTTGACTTTTTATCTCACAATTCTGACTTTTTTTCTTAATTGTGAGTTTATATGATGCAATTATGACTTTATTACTCTTAATTTTGACTTTTTATCTCACAATTCTGACGTTTTTCTTACAATTGCAAGTTTATATCACGCAGTTCAGACTTTATAACTCAATTTTGACTTTTTATCTCACAATTCTGACTTTTTTTGCAATTGCGCATTTAGATGATGCAATTCAGACTTTATAACTCTCAATTTCGACTTTTTATCTCACAATTCTGACCTTTTTTTACAATTGCGAGTTTATATCACGCAGTTCAGACTTGATTACTCTCAATTTTGACTTTTTATCTCACAATTCTGACGTTTTTCTTACAATTGCGAGTTTATATCACGCAGTTCAGACTTTATAACTCAATTTTGACTTTTTCACAATTCTGACTTTTTTCTTAATTGTGAGTTTATATGATGCAATTCTGACTTTATTATTCTCAATTTTGACTTTTTATCTCACAATTCTGACTTTTTTTTGCAATCGCGCATTAATATGATGCAATTATGACTTTATAACTTTCAATTTCGACTTTTTATCTCACAATTCTGACTTTTTTCTCACAATTGGAAGTTTATATCATGCAATTCAGACTTTATAACTCGCAATTGCGACTTATCTTACTATTCTGAATTTTTTCCTGTTATTGCAAGTTTATATCACACAGTTCTCACTTTATTACTCTCAATTTTGACTTTTAATCTCATAATTCTGATTTTTTTCTCACAATTGTGAGTTAATATCATGCAATTCAGATTTTATAACTCACAATTGTGACTTATCTTACAATTCAGATGTTTTTCTTGCAATTGCGAGTTTATATCACAATTCTGAGAAAAAAAGTCAGAATTGTAAGATAAAAGGTTGCAAAAAACTTTTTTTTAATTCAGTGGCAGAAACGGCCTTCCATTTGTTTAAGAATGTTCCCAAGTCTTTTTCTCACATGACAATAAATGAAGATGTCTTTTGAATGAAACAAAGTACTTTGTCCTAAAAACCTAGGACTAGGTGACAAAAGTAGTTTTTAAAAAAATAATATTAAATATTTAAAGAAATGTCGAATTGACATTAGTGTTCCAAGAGGCAAAGTTGTTCAGAATGAGAGGGTCTATCCTATCTTAAGAAGATCTAGTGTTTGTGTGAATGTATGAGCATGTTATTTAGCAATTTACCATTTACTATTTACAAGGCCATTTACCATAGAAATTGTTTTTTAAGCCTTTTTAACTGTTATAGCACCATGAAACTTTGCATGCTTGTTAAGAGTCATCTGACACATATTTTCAAGAAGTTTGATAAAATTTTGAGTTTTCGTTTAGGTTGTTTAGGCTTTTAGGTATATGTGGTCAAGCCCCTTTTCTAAATGACCAAAATTTCACTTTTTTGACTCCCAATTCTGAGAAACTCAAAATTGTGAGACATACGCTTATAATGGTGAAATATAAATTAAAATTGCGAGATACAAACTCAGAATTGTGAAATATAAATGTAGAATTATAAGGTTTAAACTCAGAATTGTGAGAATAAAATCTGATTTTTGAGATATATATTCAGAATTGCAAGATATAAACTCAAAATTGCAAGATATAAACTTGAAATTGTGAAATATAAATTCAGAATTCAGATTTGTGAGATATAAAACTTGAAATTGCAAGATACAAACTCAGAATTGTGAAATATAAATGTAAAATTATAAGGTTTAAACTCAGAATTGTGAGAATAAAATCTGATTTGTGAGATATATATTCAGAATTGCAAGATATAAACTTGAAATTGTGAAATATAAATTCAGAATTCAGATTTGTGAGATATAAACTTGAAATTGCAAGATGAAAATTCAGAATTGTGAAATATAAATGTAGAATTATTAGGTTTAAACTCAGAATTGTAAGAAAACTAATTCTGAATTCAGAATTGCGAGACATAAACGTAGAATTGCAAGATAAAAAGAAATAACCTTGCAACTGAGAAAATGACCTTATATTATGGCCGAAACAAGTTTCTATACAAATTGCTTGTATTCTTTATTCTACAAGTCAGTTTGGATAAAAACATCTGCTCAGTGCATACATGTAAATCTAAGTGTTAAATCATATGCTGATATAATATGTACTTTCTATTTTCCATTTTGACTTTTCAGGGTCTCATTTTAGGGTCGTGACCCACTAGTTTGAAGTGTTTTACGTATTTTTACTCAAACGTGTGAGATCAAATGAGGTGTTTTCTCTCTCTCCTACAATTTTGACATTTGAATGAATGTTGAATTAAAACCTGTGCTTTCTGATGTTTTTCAGAATCACGCACCTTCAGATCTCTACCTGATGACCAAGAACCCAGAAGATTCACCCAATGAAGCGGACGTGCTGGAGATCCAGTTCACTAAAGGTTAGTAAAAGTTTCCACAAATATGCTGCAAATTGCTGATTCGTGCTGATTTAAAAGCAATACATGCACAAATCTCATAGTGAGTGAACTATTTCATGTGTCAGTTAACTACTGTCTAACATTAAATTAACATTAATTGCAGAAAAAAATATATTAATGTAAAAAAATATATATTACTAGCTAGGTCTTGATAAAGCTGGACCAGAAAGTTTGAAAAGATAAAAAAAAAGTAGTTTTAAAAGCTTGAAATATAAATAAATTAAACTTTTAAGTGTATTTAAATAAAAAGCATAATTTAATATTGTAATAACATTTTGTAATTTTGCTGTTTTTTCTGTATTTTTGATCAAATAAATGCAGCTTTGGTAAGATACCAAAACATTAAAAATTGTACTTATCCTAAATAATATTGTGAAATATTATTACAATGTAAAAAAGGTTTTTCTATATTAATATACATTAAAATCTAATTTATATCTGTAATTAAAGTTGAATTTTCAGCATCATTAGTTCAGTCTTTAGTGTCACATGATCCTTCAGAAATCATTCTAATATGCTTTTTTTATTATCAGTATTGAAAACAGCTAAGCTGCTTAATACTTATTTGGAACTTGTGATACTTTTTTCAGCTTTCTCTGATCATGTGACACTTAAGACTGGAGTAACAGCTGATGAAAATTCTGCTTTGCATCGCAGAAATAAATAAAATTTTAAAGTGTATCCAAATAAAACCAATTATTTTATATTGTAATAACATTTTGCAATTTTACTGTTTTTTTCTGTATTTTAGATCAAATAAATGCAGCCTTAGTAAGCAGAAGAGACTCCTTTAAAAACATTACAAATCTTACCGATCCCAAACTTTTGAGCAGTTTGTGCATAGAGCTGTACAATAATGCAGTTTTAATTTCTGTGATGATATAAACAATCATACAGTCAATATGTGAAATACTATAAGAAATATTACGAGAGTGAAGTTGAAATACTACGAAAATAAAGTCGCAAAACTACAAGAGTAAAGTCGAAATATATCGAGTATATATATATTAGCATAAATATTTTGAAAGTAAAAAAAGTAGAAATACTACGAGGGTAAAGTCGAAATATTTATTTGAGAGTAAAGTCAAGATGACTTGAAAAAATTATAAATATTTTGAGAGCAAAGTCGAATACTACGAGAGTAAAGTCGAAATACTGCAAGAGTAAAGTTGAAATATTATGATAGTAAAATTGCAGTATTTTAAGAGTAAGGTCGAAATATTTAGAGAGCAAAGTCGAAATACTACGAGGGTAAAGACTAAATACCACAAGAGTAAAGTTGAAATATTTTAAGAGTAAAGTTCAGATATTACGAGAGTAAAATTGCAGTATTTTAAGAGTAAAGTCAACATACTATGAGAGTAAAGTTGAAATATTTTAAGAGTAAAGTTGAAATATTTTAAGAGTAAAGTTGAGATATTACGAGAGTAAAATTGCAGTATTTTAAGAGTAAGGTCGAAATATTTTAAGAGTAAAGTCGAAATACTACGAGAATAAAGTCAAAATATTTCGAAAGTAAAAAAAAGTAAAAATACTACGAGGGTAAAGTCTAAATATTTCGAAAGTAAAAAAAAAGTAGAAATACTACGAGGGTAAAGTCTAAATACTACAAGAGTAAAGTCAAAAAACTACGAGAGTAAAGTTGAAATATTTTAAGAGTAAAGTTGAAATATTTTAAGAGTAAAGTTGCAGTATTTTAAGAGTAAAGTCAACATACTATGAGAGTAAAGTTGAAATATTTTAAGAGTAAAGTTGAGATATTACGAGAGTAAAATTGCAGTATTTTAAGAGTAAAGTCGAAATACTACGAGAATAAAGTCAAAATATTTTGAAAGTAAAAAAAAAAGTCTAAATACTACAAGAGTAAAGTCAAAAAACTACTAGAGTAAAGTTGAAATATTTTAAGAGTAAAGTTGAAATATTTTAAGAGTAAAGTTGCAGTATTTTAAGAGTAAAGTCAACATACTATGAAGTAAAGTCGAAATATTTTTACAAATCTTACCGATCCCAAACTTTTGAGCAGTTTGTTCATAGAGCTGTGCAATAATGCAGTTTTAATGTCTGTAATGATAAAAACAATCATACAGTCAATATGTGGTTTATATGTGATGAACAAGCATCTGAGTGTGTGTTTGTGCTTGGGTCAGCCTCTGCTTGGTTCTCAAAGGAACTGTTTTCAGGCAGTTAAACAAAGTCGAAGTCTCGTTCCCATATTTGCGGAATTAGAATTTGAATGGTTGTGGGACCCCGAGTGAACTAGTAATGTGATTTTATCAGACAGCGATGTCATTGTGCTCTATGATCCGTTTTGATCGGCCATCAGTATTCATAGATATTTGAGCACGTCCATTTAATGTCCATGAGAAAAGCTGTTTTAGTGATTCTCACAATAGAAGCCCCCCGTCGCCGCCCCGCTCCTGTAAAGACCTGGTTTATCTTTCTATTCTGCTGCCTCTTTTCTTCTCCTCACTTTCTCAGCACTCTCTCTCATTGATAAAAAAGAATTTTAACGACCAAACCTTTTCCCTCTTGTCATTTTAACCCCCGTTCCTTTTGCCACGTCTTCTGCTGCTCCTCAAAAGGGGAACGGCGCGAACCGCGGGGAAAGAGTGGAAAAATGTAAAGCGGTAATTTTTCCTACAACTGTGTCTTCTGTCCTATTGTTGCCTTTCTAAGGCCCAGAGAATGAGCGCCGTGAATGCGGTCCAGAAAGAGAGAGGGAGAAGTGGCCGAGGGAGACTCCGTCTTCATGCGGTGTTTCATTTATTTGAACTTTTAATCTAATTATTAACTATTTGAAGGGCTCAAGGGCTTTGTCCGCCGGCCGCCGCTGCTCTTCTGGGTGCCCTGTGGCCTGAGGACTCTGGATATGGGAAAACCTCTCGTCTGAGAATGTTTGGCCCAAAGTGTCATTATCTATTCGTTTACAGTTCAAAGTGAGTTTTAAGTTTCAAAAAGTGCAAGAAAGGAGTCATTAAAGTTGCCATAAAGGTCATAAACCTCCAACCTGTGCCATATCTTGAGCTAAAACGTGACACAACACCAGGGTTATTATAGTTACTTGATTTTGTTACTTCAAATAAATGTCCACTAACATAAAATATCAATAAACTGATTTATAAATGAGCTCGTTTCTATTCAACTGGTTCACAAGGAAACATTTCTCATTTTCGAGAGTAAAGTCAAAATACTATGAGAGTAAAGTTGAAATATTTCAAGATTAAAGTCGAAATGCTTCGAGAGTCGAAATGTCAAAAGAATAAAGTTGAAATACTATGAGAATAAATTCAAATTTAAGCTCAAATTTCAACTTTAAATTCAAATGTCAAATTTCATGTTAAAAACTGCATTAATATATTTTTTTTAATTGTGATCCATTGAAAAAATAACTACATTGGAGTTTAAAAAAGACACGAGCGTCAGTTAATAATGATTAAATGATTGAAAGTTTTGGCCGTGAGGCTAAAAAGTAAAAAGAAATGTCATAAAGAGACCACATGAGTCAAGAAAGTTGCGAAGTGGGACAATAAGTAACATTTGATTTCATATCCTCCAGTTATTTGATGCTAAACCTGACATGACAGTTGTAACCTGCCTAATCTGAGAAACTATTATTGTCGAAATACTACAAGAGTAAAGTCAAAATATTACAAGAATGAAGTCAAAATATTACGAGAATAAAGTCAAAATATTTCGAAAGTAAGATCAAAATGACAAGGAAAAAAAGTAGAAATACTAAGAAGGTAAAGTAAAAGAAACTATGAGAGTAAAGTCGAAATATTTTTTTGAGAGTAAAGTCAAGATGACAAGAAAAAAGTCGAAATATTTTAATAGTAAAGTCCAAATACTACGAGAGTAAAGGTGAAATATTATGAAAAGTAAAGTCAAGATGTCAAGAAAAAAGTTTACATTTTTTGAGAGTAAAGTCAAAATACAACGAGAGTAAATTCGAAATATTTTAAGAGTAAAGTCGAAATATTCCGAAAGTAAAGTCAAGATGACAAGGAAAAAAAGTAAATACTATGAGAGTAAAGTTGAAATATTTTAAGATTAAAGTCAAAATACTACAAGAGTAAAGTCGAAATATTACGTGAGCAAAGTTGCAGTATTTTAAGAGTAAAGTCAACATAATATGAGAGTAAAGTCGAAATATTTTAAGAGTAAAGTCAAGATGACAAGGAAAAAAGTAAATATTTCGATAGTAAAGTTAAAATATTTTAAAAGTCAAAATACTACGAGAGTAAAGATGAAATATTTTAAGAATAAAGTCAAAATACTACAAGAGTAAAGTCGAAATATTACGTGAGCAAAGTTGCAGTATTTTAAGAGTAAAGTCAACATAATATGAGAGTAAAGTCGAAATATTTTAAGAGTAAAGTCAAGATGACAAGGAAAAAAGTAAATATTTCGATAGTAAAGTTAAAATATTTTAAAAGTCAAAATACTACGAGAGTAAAGTTGAAATATTTTAAGATTAAAGTCAAAATACTACAAGAGTAAAGTCGAAATATTACGTGAGCAAAGTTGCAGTATTTTAAGAGTAAAGTCAACATACTATGAGAGTAAAGTCGAAATATTTTAAGAATAAAGACGAAATACTACAAGAGTAAAGTCGAAATATTACGTGAGCAAAGTTGCAGTATTTTAAGAGTAAAGTCAACATACTATGAGAGTAAAGTCAAGATGACAAGAAAAAAGTTTACATTTTTTGAGAGTAAAGTCAAAATACTACGAGAGTAAAGTTGAAATACTACAAGAGTAAAGTTGCAGTATTTTGAGAATGAAGTCGAAATATTACGACTTTAATCTTGTAATCCTAGATTTTTTTTCTACGTGGAACTAAAGCGCTGTCGTAGTGGTCACCATGAACTGTTGCTGAAAATTCAAGTTTTTAAATTGATGTTAAAGACTGCATGAGGATTTTGTTCTCTGATACATAATAACAACATACGGGTTTGAAATGATGTGCGTGTGAGTAAATACTGATAACGTGATTGTAGTTCTTGCCTGAGTTCTCTGTCATGTGTCGTTCTACCAGAGCTTTACGTTTACAGCTGTGAACGGACGAGCAGAAGCGCAGCCTTTCCTTCATAAGCGTGTTAAATGCTAATCAGACCCGTGTAGGGATCTTTTCTTCCTCTTTCCAAAGTCTTCTCCGCCCCCTTTCCATTCGTATCCTCCACCTCTGGCCTCTGAGCCGCTCATTTCACGCTATGAATAAGTCGACTATTCAGCGTGATTTATTTATGGGAGTGGAGTGTGTTTGCTCTGACGTTACAGGACGCCTGGAATACAAGCAGACTGATCTGATCACACAAAACATATCTAGACTCTTCAGATACACTTAAACGTGACATTTGTGTCACTTATTCATGTGAAGAAAGATAAATACATTTTGAGTTTATTTAAACTGGTAAAACAACAGATGTAGTGTTAAAAAATCTGTTTATTTATCCATTAATCGATCCGTTTGTCCAATTATCTATCCATCGATATATCTGTTTATTCATTGTTTTAACATTCTGTCATTCTGTCTTCACACTAATGTTAATGTTGGTTCTATCAGGTGTTCCAGTCAAAGTCACGCATGTTAAGGAAGGAAAGTCCAAAGACACGCCGCTGGAGATCTTCTGCTATCTGAATGAGATCGGGTGAGTTTAAACTATTGAACAACAACTTAAATATGACTTCAGAAGACATAAAATATTGAAATAGACTAATATTCTGAAACTTTTTATGCTGTTTTTGTCCTTTTTAGAGCTTGACAGTATGGTCTCTATGAACTGTTGCTGATTCAGAATTCATATGTCAAATTTTAATTTAAATTCAAATTTCAAAATTGTAAAAAAAAAAAAAAAAAATTCAAAATTGAAATTTGACATTTGAATTAAAATTTTAAACAAATAAATGTAAATACATTTTAAATTCATGTTAAAATCTGTTGAAATACTACGAAAATAAAGTCGAAATACTACGAAAATAAAGTCAAAATATTAAGACAATAAAGTCAAAATACTGCAACAGTAAAGTTGAAATATTACAAGAGTAAGGTCAAAATATTATGAGAATAAAGACAAAATATAAAGAAAATAAAGTCGAAATACTACGAGAATAAAGTTGAAATATTAGGAGAATAAAATCAAAATACTACAAGAATAAAGTCCAAATATTAAGAGAATAAAGTCTAAATACTACGAGAATAAAGTCGAAATACTACGAGAATAAAGTCAAAATACTACGAGAATAAAATCGAAATACTACACGAATAAAGTTGAAATACTGTGAGAGTAAAATCTAAATATTTTGAGAATAAGGTTGAAATATTATGAGAATAAAATCAAAATATTACAAGAATAAAGTCTAAATACTACGAGAATAAAATCGAAATACTATGAGAATAAAGTTTAAATATTTGAGAGTACAGTTGAAATACAACAAGAGTAAAATGAAAAATTACAAAAATAAAGTCCAAATATTAAGAGAATAAAGTCGAAATACTACGAGAATAAAGTAAAAAAACTGCGAGAGTAAAGGCAAAATGCTACAAGAATAAGGTCAAAATATTACGGAAATAAAGTCGAAATATTAAGAGAATAAAGTAGAAATACTACAGGAATAAAGTCAAAATACAAAAAAAGTCTAAATATTACGAGAATAAAGATGAAATACTGCAAGAGTAAAATCTAAATATTTTGAGAATAAAGTGTAAATATTACGAGAATAAAATTGAAATACTAAAAAAAAGTCTAAATATTAGGAGAATAAGGTAGAAATATTTACTGTCACGCCTTCAGGAGTGATCTGATATCTTGGGCATCTGATCAGAGCTTGTGTTTCACTGTGGCTCCTTAAGAGGGCGATCAGAAACTTCAGATTTAATCCATTCATACTCAGCCACATAAACATACAGATGTCATTTGGTCCAGTAAGTGTATGTGTCACTGGAGAATATGTGCTTTTTATTGATTGATCAATAACCCACTCTCTGGTTTGACAGTGGAAAGCATGGTGTGGGGAGAATCGATATCGTGGAGAACCGCTTCATTGGAATGAAGTCCAGAGGTGCGAATCTCAATTCATTTTACATTCATGCATTTGTCAGATTCTTCATCTAAAGCGACTTACATTGCCTTCAAGATTCACGTTTTATTAGTTTATGCATTCACTGGAATCAAACCCATGACCTTGCAATTGCTAGGGGAAAACAAATGGTTGTTCACTAAAGCATTGCTATTATATTATTATTGTTGTTACTGCAATTATTATTAACTAAATAAGTATAATATAAATAACTTATATATTAAATTATACATGCTTCTTTTAGTATATAATTAATTCCGTTTTATTTATTTATTTT
>NC_133365.1:55895449-56028966 GCF_049309525.1 Garra rufa
TGATTATTTATTTATTTTGATAATAATAAATATAAATAATTGTTATATTTAATAATTTCTTATTATATTTAATAATAATTATTATATATTTATTGTTGTTGTTATTGTTAAAACTAATTAAATTTAAATAATAAGGGATATGTGAAATTATACACACTTATTTTAGTACATATTTATTTATTTTGTTAATAATAATAATAATAAATTAATTATTTATTGTTGTTATTGTTATAAATAAATAAAATATAAATAATAAAATGTATGTAAAATTATGCACACTAATTTTAATACATATTTATTTATTTTGTTTATAATAATAATAATAATAATAATAATGATAATAAATTCATTATTTATTGTTGTTATTATTAACAAACTTAATAAAATAAAAATAATTAAGAATATATATATTTTAATTTATTTTGACAAATAACATTAATAAAAGTAAGAATAAAAATAAATTCATTTCCTATGCTATTGTTGCTGTTGTTATTTACAAAATGAGTAAAATATAAATAATAAAGTATATATATATATATATATATATATATAATTGTACACACATTTTAATAATTTTTTAATAATGTTATACAATGTTTACATAATGTTATACTATATAATTCAATTTAATGTTACTAATAAATTATACTTACTAGCAATTTCTGTGTGAAAATGGTTTCTAAACCAATTTTTTTCAGTGATAATTTTATTATAATTTCTTTACTTTGATGCAGTATTGCAAGGCAGAAATTACTTTCAAATTTCTGATCATCGTCTGTGTGTAAATGACCAAAAAACCAAAAGCTTTTCCTGCCTTCCGTCGAACATTTTCCAAAGAGCGGCATCAGAATCCTAGTTTGAGATGAATAAGTGTCTGCGTCGGGGTCTGAGCGCGGGTCCGGGGATCTGACGGAGCTCTGATTGGCAAATTGAGTTCCTCCAGTGTCTCCGGATTGGCAGGTAGGAATTGGAAAATACGCGACGTCTTGTTTTCCCCAACGGTTCACAGAAGATCAGACCTTTTCTTCTGGAAGTCAGCGTTTGGGATGTTCAATGAAGACCCTGACAGCCTGTGTTTATGTGACACGCTCCAGGAGAATCAAGTCCACTCCGGCTCATGTGTGTCACGCTTCAGATGGAAACGTCACTCTCTGACAGAACAACAAATCACTGCTCAACTCATCCACAATGTCCACAGCACTGGAGTCATTGGATCATTCCATGCATTTATTACCTTCAGCTTACTGAAATTCTATTTAAACTTATTATTATTATTATTATTATTATTCTGAGACTACATTTTCTGACTATACAGTATATCCTCCTAGAGCTCAGCCCAGATCTTCAGACTGACTCGAGTTGTTATATTGTTTCCTAATAATGACCATTCAATTTGGGAAAAATCCCATATACTTACATTGATGAAATGTTCAAATGAGCCAACATTATCCAAACTCCTGTGCTGCATCCCAATTCACCTACTTATACTATGCCCTAGAAGTATGTACTCTTTTTGTGAAGAAAAGTACATACTTTTGAGTATGTAGCAGAATAGTAGGCAAGCTTTGGGACATACTACTTGGTCATAACTGCTTCTTTAACGGACGCTCTGTTGCTTAGTTACCTGAATCCTGTCACTGTTTAAACTGCCCTGTCAATCATCACAGTTAACATCATCTACATTTAGTTTAATTTGATTTTCTACCGTATTAGAGAGAAATGAAGAGGCACGTTCTTTAACAAGTCTTTCATGCCCAGAACTCTGCTCTTGTGTTTGCATAATTATGTATTTAAACGTTAATGACCAAACCTATCATTGTAAAAGTTCATAATGTTGCTGCACATGAAATATAACGCGGATTACATTAAAAAAATATTTTTTATCACACATTACACATTGATTATTTATCACTCAAACCTCTTTCTCTACCTGTCCGTTGGTCGCGCATATCCTCCATGTTTGTAGTTTTTGAATAGTTTTCATGCGTGTTTGTGGTTCTAATCGAATCCTCGTTCACCGCGCAATGTGTTGTGGGTAATATTAGCCGTTAAAGTGTGCATTGATCCGCACTTCGAATTCTGAAGTTAAGTATTAGACCATCCGGGAATCTTTGGAATACTTTTTTAAACATACTACGATTTGGGACATACTAATTCTATTTTCGAATACTATTTAGGACGGATAGTATGCGAATTGGGACGCAGCACCAGAATCCCTTCTATGTACTATATTTCTAATACATTCAAACTCATTTAAACTTGCTAATCATGCTAGAAACATGCTAGTAATATGCTAATCATGCTAGTAACTTCCTAGCAAATTAGTAATCATGTTAGAAACATGCTAGTGAAATGTTAACAACATACAAGTGACATGCTAGTAAAATGCTAATCATGTTAGCAACATGCTAGGCATGCTAGCATCATGCTAATCATGTTAGAAACATGCTAGTGAAATGTTAACAACATACTACTGACATGCTGGAAATATGCTAATCATGCTAGCAACATGCTAGGCATGCTAGCAACTTGCTAATCATGTTAGCAGCATGCTAATGAAATGTTAACAACATACTAGTGACATGCTGGAAATATGCTAATCATGCTAGCAACATGTTAGGCATGCTATCAACTTGCTAATCATGTTAGAAACATGCTAGTGAAATGTTAACAACATACTACTGACATGCTGGAAATATGCTAATCATGCTAGCAACATGCTAGGCATGCTAGCAACTTGCTAATCATGTTAGCAGCATGCTAATGAAATGTTAACAACATACTAGTGACATGCTGGAAATATGCTAATCATGCTAGCAACATGTTAGGCATGCTAGCAACTTGCTAATCATGTTAGCAGCATGCTAATGAAATGTTAACAACATACTAGTGACATGCTGGAAATATGCTAATCATGCTAACAACATGCTAGGCATGCTAGCAACTTGCTAATCATGTTAGAAACATGCTAGTAAGTGTTAACAACATACAAGTGACATGCTAGTAAAATGCTAATCATGTTAGAAACATGCTAGTGAAATGTTAACAACATACTACTGACATGCTGGAAATATGCTAATCATGCTAGCAACATGTTAGGCATGCTAGCAACTTGCTAATCATGTTAGAAACATGCCAGTGAAATTTTAACAACATACTAGTGACATGTTGGTAATATGCTAATCATGCTAGCAACATGCTAGTGAAATGTTAACAACATACTACTGACATGCTGGAAATATGCTAATCATGCTAGCAACATGCTAGGCGTGCTAGCAAACATGCTAATCATGTTAGAAAAATGCTAGTTAAATGCTAACATACTACTGACATGCTGGAAATATGCTAATCATGCTAGCAACATGCTAATCATGCTAGAAACATGCTAGCAATTAAAAATTAAAATCATGTGTAGGGCAGCAGGTGTTCATGTGCGACCAGTGTTTAGTATTTTTTATAAACTTTTATAGTTCTTAAGTTACTGTTTTTAAGTTTAATTTTAGTTCATTTTGGTTTGTGTTTTTGTATTTTTAAAAAAATATTGTTTAGATTGAATCTGTTTTAGTTTTTATTTTTAAATCTAAAATCTGAGGGTGCAAAAAATCTGAATATTAAGAAAATCGCCTTTAAAGTTGTTCTTAGCAATGCATATTACTAATCAAAAATTAGGTTTTAATATATTCATGGTGGAAAATTTGCAAAATATTTTCACGGGACATGATCTTTACTTATTATCCTAATGATTTTTTGGCATAAAATCGATAAGTTTGGCTATTGCTACAAATCTACCCGTGCTTTTTTGGTCCAGGGTCAGTAAACATAAATGTTTGTAATAGTTGTGGTGAATAACGCCGTGTCGTGTCTCGGCCTCAGGCTGGAGTTATTAAGCTCTCTAAATCAGGTGCGGTGTGTGTTTGTGTTCAGAGGAGAGTCTTTGAAGTGTTAAAGCAGCATTAACGCCACCGGAGACAGGAATGATAAGCCACGAGCCATTTAACCTCACGAGCGTCCACATCTCAACTCAGTAAAAGATGCATGTAAATCAGGCCGCTCCGGTCCTTCATCTGTCGGGATCTTAATACCCGAAGAGACTTTTATCAGATTTTCCTGACGGAAGCACAGCGCTTTAGTCCCTCAATCTCCTGCGCTAAATCCCGCAGAGTCTTAATGTATCAGATTGCCACTTTTCAGGACTTAAGAGATGTGGCTAATTTGCTAAGTCTTGTTTTGGGCAGCAGTTACTGTGGCCTTTGAGAGGTTTGGACAGAGCTGAGCTTCTGCCTCCAGGGAGCGGGATTGTTTTACACGAAAGACTCTTAGAAGTCAAAAAGCTTTTGTTTAATGACAGAATTGCAGCTTTAATGGAAGTATTCTTTGGTCTCAACTGAGCCGTTTTGGTGTATTATTCATTGTTTCTGAGTGACGAACTTTAAATGCAGAGTGTGCGCAAAAACTCAGTTGTCCCTAGCAATAATTTTGATATAAAACATGCATCTGAAATAGGTCATATTACCTGAGAAGTGAACATATAAGGAGCTGAAGTGTTTCAAATGTGCACAGTTTAGTTGACTGATAAGGTTTATCCTCTTTAACTTTGTTATTCTGCTGTTTTGTGCTTTTTACATTGATTATCACTCTATATAGACTAATACATTCACATACAATAATGTCTCAAATGTGTATTACAATATATACTGAAAAATGGTATGAAATGACTGAACTGCAGCTCAAACTATTTCAAGTGTAGTGAATTAAGCTACAAACTCCATCATAATGCACAATGTTTCCATCTAACATGTATTTTGAGCTGCAGCTCGTCATATTAATGAAGCGTTTCACTAGTTAGCAGTACACGCTTACCTCACCTCAATATATAGATAGATTTATGTTGGATGTTATCTTTGGAATGGAAATATTGATATTTTATTAGCAAACATCATACTTTTTTTATTTATTTCAGTAAAAGTCATGAAACTAGAGAGCTAAGCCAGTAGTACTGAGAGTGTGGTGTAAACATGGCTGAAGCGAAAAGTTGAATAGATGAACCTGAATCAATTGAGTGAGTCATTTACCCTGGAACCGCTTTGATTGATTCAGACTCGTTACTTCGATCATTCGGTTCAAGTGATTCACTAGTAAAAACCAGATTAAATTAAAATAGCCGTTCATTTTCAATTTTCAGCATTACTTGTAATGATTTTAAAAAGCATGTAGTGATGAGTGAAACAGAGCTTTTCGAAACTCAGAATCGGTCAAACCCTAGCATCGCAAAATGATTCACTATTTTGAAGCGCTCAAACTGAATCGTGTTTGCGAATCGTTTGATTCAGATCGGGAATTTAAATCACGTTTTGCAATTTAGACCAGAACTTCGGTGCGGGTTTGTGAATCATTTGATTCAGATCAGAACTTCATATCGGGTTCACAAATCTTTTGATTCAGATCAGAACTTTGTGTTCGTGAATCATTGGATCTTTTGATCTAGGCCGGAACTTTGGACCGGGTTCGTGAATCTTTGGTGCGAGTTTGTGAATCATTTGATTCAGATTTTTTATTAATTAAACTGTAGAAATCATGAAACTATTAACAGAACAGTTATAAAAACAAAACAAAGAAAAAATACAGTACACACAAATGCAAATCCCTAAGTAAATTATCCATGATTTTACTACCCTAAAAATATAGTAACCATGTTTTTTTGAATAACCACAGTTTTACCACAAATACTACGGTTAAACTACGGTTAGTGTCTTAAAACCATGGTTACTTTGTGGTTACCATGGTTATATATATATATTTTTTGTTTTGTTTGTTTTTAGGTTAGCAAAAATAAAAAAGTAATACATTTACGTCTTAAGATGACACAGGATGAATATAGAGATGCAGATACAGGGATAATAATTTTAGAATCACAAATCAACAAGCATATAAGCATATATTGGTTGTTGATCTAAATGGTGTCCATGCTGGTTATTTTCTGGCCTATAGAATGGACAGTCAGTCAATCATCAGCGTGTGTCTTCATGTAAATGCTTCATTCCCATCTGTCAGCTCTGAACTCTGAAGAATAACCGGCCACTGGATCTTCAGGTGTCGGTTCATCATCATCCGTGACCCTTCAGACAGCTGAGCGAAGCTTCATTTCTGTGTGTCAGTTGTAGACGCTGTAAATTGCAGGGTAGAGTGAAGCTGACCGGCAGATCCTGACAGACACGACTGATGCCTTTCCTCTTCTATTATCCTTCATGTGGCAGCTGTCAATGTGCCCATCAACACCTGTCCTCATGACGACCATCATTCGTTTTTTTTGGGATTGTTCCCAAATATTAACACAGAAAACTCTTTGCTATTCTTACTCGTGTAAGAACTAAATGTTTTGGTTCAGAACTGAAAGAAGGGATGAAGGTACAAAAATAGAGGGCACAAACAATTCATTTTTTCATCTTCTTTCCCCATCAGGTATCTATGAAACCCCTGGAGGAACCATCCTGCTTCATGCTCATCTGGACATCGAGACCTTCACGATGGACAGAGAGGTTCGGAAGATCAAACAGAGTCTCGGCATCAAGTTCTCCGAGCTCATTTATAACGGTACGGATCAGGGTCTGTCCGTCTGTTTGTCTTTCTGTCTCTGTCTGTCTGTCTGTCTGTCTGTCTGTCTGTCTGTCTGTCCATCTGTCTCTCTGTCTGTCTGTCCGTTTGTCCATCTGTCTCTCTGTCTGTCTGTCCATTTGTCTATCTATCTGTCTGTCTGTCTGTCTGTCTGTCTGTCTGTCTGTCTGTCTGTCTGTCCATCTGTCTCTCTGTCTGTCTGTCCATTTGTCTATCTATCTGTCTGTCTGTCTGTCTGTCTGTCTGTCTGTCTGTCTGTCTGTCCATCTGTCTCTCTGTCTGTCCATTTGTCTATCTGTCTCTCTCTTTGTCTGTCTGTCTGTCTGTCTGTCTGTCTGTCTGTCTGTCTGTCTGTCCATTTGTCTATCTGTCTGTCTGTCCATCTGTCTCTCTGTCTGTCCATCTGTCTCTCTGTCTGTCTGTCCATTTGTCTATCTGTCTGTCTGTCTGTCTGTCTGTCTGTCTGTCTGTCTGTCTGTCCATTTGTCTATCTGTCTGTCTGTCTGTCTGTCTGTCTGTCTGTCTGTCTCTCTGTCTGTCTGTCTGTCTCTCTGTCTGTCTGTCTGTCTGTCTGTCTGTCTGTCTGTCTGTCTGTCTGTCTGTCTGTCTGTCCGTTTGTCCATCTGTCTCTCTGTCTCTCTCTCTCTCTGTCTGTCTGTCCGTTTGTCCATCTGTCTCTCTGTCTGTCTGTCCATTTGTCTATCTGTCTCTCTCTTTGTCTGTCTGTCTGTCTGTCTGTCTGTCTGTCTGTCTGTCTGTCTGTCTGTCTGTCTGTCTGTCCGTTTGTCCATCCATCTGTCTGTCTGTCTGTCTGTCTGTCTGTCTGTCTGTCCATCTGTCTGCGGTGTCTCAGGTGTGTTCGTCTGTCTGTCTGTCTGTCTATCCGTCTGTCTGCGGTGTCTCAGGTGTGTTCATCTGTCTGTCTGTCTGTCTGTCTGTCTGTCTATCCGTCTGTCTGCGGTGTCTCAGGTGTGTTCGTCTGTCTGTCTGTCTGTCTGTCTGTCTGTCTATCTGTCTGTCTGCGGTGTCTCAGGTGTGTTCATGTGTCTGTGAGCAGCAGCAGGTCTCTGCTCCTCCTTTCTCATAATAGGATTTGGCCCATTAGTGGCTGATTACGGAGGCCCTGTAATTAAAGTGTTATGTGAGCGCAGGGCCCCGTCCCTCAGAGGAGCGAGCAGCGGGACGCTCGCCTCAGATTAAACTCATTAGAGTCTGAACCACAGAGAGACGGACTGCTGCTGTTTCACACACCTGTGCGCCTGAATACATCAAATCGAACGGGACACGTGTCTCTGACGTCCAAAAACAAGACAAACAACAATCGAATACCCTTTAAACACTGCCGGAGTACGAACCAAACACTTTTACACTGAGGTTGCGTTTGAAGATATTCAGTCACCAAGATTCCAGTTTAACATAATTCTTAAGCAGGGATACAATTTCAAAGGAGATGTAAGTGAATTAAAAAGAGTTAAAATAAAGATGTGAATATATTTCTTTTATATTTAAAAGAGTAATTTCTAGACCTGGAAAATTTTGAGGAGCACTGGTTTACAATAAAGCCTCCGATATTTGATGTTTGCTGGTTCAGTATTAATGAAGTGTTGTCGATCTCTCTGTCTCTCAGGGTTCTGGTACAGTCCGGAGTGTGAGTTTGTTCGTCACTGCATTGATAAATCTCAGGAGAACGTGGAGGGTCGCGTGCAGCTGTCTGTCTTTAAGGGTCAGGTGTACATCCTCGGCCGAGAGTCGCCCAAATCACTGTACAACGAGGAGCTGGTCAGGTACGAATACCACCCATCATTCATACAGACTCATCCATTCAACACTTCTTCCATCATGTGCATTCAGTCTGTTGAACATGCATTTGGGAGTGCAGTACACACCAGGTTTACATTACTTGTTTGTATAATTTTAGAATTCATAATTTATTAAATAAACATTATATAAAATAATATAATATTAAATAATAAAAAATATAAAACAACAATGATAACAATTGTTATAAAAAATTAAATATTCATAAAATAAATACAAGTTACAAAATAAAAAAAATGCAAAAAAGCTACATTTATTTGATCAAAAATACAGAAAAAACTGTAATATTGTGAAAAGTTATTACAATATAAAATCATGTTTTTTTTTTTTAAATGTACTTTAAAATATAATTTATTCCTGTGATGCAAAGCTGAATTTTCATCGGCTGTTACTCCAGTCTTAAGTGTCACATGACCTTCAGAAATCATTCTAATATGCTGATTTATTGTTAGAATGATCAATTTTGGAAATCAAATTCTTTTTTTGGATACTGTGATTTTTTTTTCAGGATTCTTTGATGAATACCAAGTTAAAAAAGAACAGCATTTATTCAAAATATGAATCTTTTCTAGCAATGTAAAACTATGCTATCACTTTTTATTAATTAAACACATCCTTGGTAAATAAAAGTATTAATTTCTTTAAAAAAAAAAACAAAGAATAAAAATTTATTGACCCCAAACTTTTGAACAGTAGTGTATATTGTTAGAAAAACCATTTTATTTTAAATAATTGCTGTTTTTTTTTTCACCTTTTATTGATCAAAGAATCCTAAAAAAAGTATCACAGGTTCCCAAAAAAATACAGTTTTCAACACTGATAATCAGTATATTAGAATGATTTCTGAAGGATCATGTGACACTGAAGACTGCAGTAATGATGCTGAAAATTCAGCTTTGATCACAGAAATAAATTATATTTTAAAATATATTCACATAGAAAACATTTATTTTAAATTGAAATAATATTTCACAATATTACTTTTTTTCTGTATTTCTGATCAAATAAATGCAGCCTTGATGAGTGTAAGAAATGTTAAAAAAATTTTTTAATTGTACTAAAACCAAACTTTTGATATAATATTAATATAAAATAAAATAATATAATGAAAACATACAAAATGATATATTTTTTTTCATATTTGGGTTGAGACTGATGTGTGTAATGATGTGAGGAGGTGCAGGTCAGGAACAGTGAGATCATTGAGGTTTGACCCGCGTGTGTCCTGAGGGCAGATCAGCTCCTCTCAGACTGACTGAAGCACAGCTCCATCTGTCTAATGGACTCTCAGCGTTTGGAGGAAGTTGCACGTTTCATGCCGGTTAAGCGTGGAGACGTGCAGTTGAAAGGTCGTCTTGTGATTTCGCTCGAGGCGACGCTGAAGCACAGAGCGTTCGATGAAAGAAACTCATTATGACCGCCAGAGTTCAGGCTGAGATCTGTTTTTGACTTTCTCTGTAGTAGGACTTCTGCGGTTTTCTGTCAAAATAAAAGTTTCCTGGTTTAACGTTTGAAATTTAAGATTTAAAGACTTAATTATTAGTATTGCAATTTCACTGTTGTAATGTAAAAGTAAAATCATTTTTATAATATTATTTTGTTAAAATCACATTGTTTCATTTTATGGTGAAATATTATAGTATTATTTTTTATTTTATAATATAGTAATATATATAAGTGCTGTCGATCTATTATATAATATATATTATTAAATTAATTATTTGTACAGTATTAATTGGTGGAGATGCACAAAACTTTTTAAGGACAAAAATCTTGTTTAAAGGCTTGATGGCAAATTTTTTTTTTATAATGAACAAAAATGTACATGTTTTTTTTATATATTGATTAAATCCAATTATTTTTCTTAGAAATTTTCTTCATTAGAAATGAAGATATGCTTGAATATCTTGAATTTTATGAATTTTACAGTACATTTATGCATTTACGCTTCTGCATTCGAATGTATGCATTTACATTAATGCATTTTATATGCGTTTACACGTATGCATCTACATTTAAGCATTGTTCACTTTTTGTTTTTACATTTATGCATTTTACAGTACATTCATGAATTTATACTTATACATTTACGCTTGTGGATTTGAATTTATGCATTTACATGTATGCATTTTACAGTTAAGCATTTGAATTTATTCATTTACATTAAAGCATTTTACATTACACTTATGAATTTTACATGCGTGCATTTACATTTATGCACTTAAATGTATACATTTACATTAATGCATTTCACAGTGCATTTATGAATTTACACTTATGCATTTACATTTCATTTTACCCTTATGCATTTGAATTTATGCATTTAAATGAATGCATTTTACAGTACATTTATGAAATCACAGGTATGCATTTACATGTATGCATTTTACACTTATGAATTTGAATTTATGCATTTAAAATGTTTTTAAAAATGTAAATTAGAAATGAAGATATGCTTCAATGGCATTTTTTTCTTTTGCTTGGGATACGGCATGCTTGGCCAAATCAAAGGTCAGCAGGGGTCAACTTTGGGCATCTCTGGTACTGAGTGAATTATATTCATAATCAACCATTTTTCCATCTTTGGTGGATTGCATCACTGATGCATGCTGGGATTGCTGTCTTGTCTTTTATAATTATGCTGCTTACCTTTAGAAACTGTTTTTGAGACTTTCACACACAATTTGGTGATCGCACACCCCGCAGACGCCCAACAGGACCTGCAAACGGTGCTATTAACACAGTGCTTTCCTCCTGCACGATGCATTGATCTGCAAGAAATGTCACAATGTTGTCCTGCGGTGATTACAAGCAGCTGCGATTCATGCATTAGATCTGGAGGAGCTGCACTAGTTAACATTGTCGATCAGCCATTTGTCATTTGGTCTTGTGCTTGACTTTGTGTTTCAACAGCTGACACTACAATAAATACCTAAAATACACAATGTTTATATTCAAAAATATGTCTTTTAAAATGGAAATGAATACTTTTATTCTTCAAGGTTGCAAAAGTGACAGTAAAGACATTTATAATGTTGCAAAAGATGTCTGTTTCAAATAAATGCTGTCTTTTGAACTTTCTATTCATCTGAGAATCCTGAAATATAAAATGTATGATGGTTTCCGCAGTAATATTGGGGAGCACAACTGTTTTCAGCACTGATAATAATGAGAAATGTTTGTTGAGCAGCAAACCAGTATATTGAATGATTTCTGAAGGATCATGTGACACAATGATGCTGAAAATTCAGCTTTGTATCACAGAAGTAAATTACATTTTAACGGAAATTCACTCACAAAACAGCTGTTTGAAATCATAATAATATTTCACAATTTTTGCCATATTTTTTGATAATATAAATGCAGCCTTGATGCAGCTTTCAAAATCATATGTATTCTGTTTTGCACCATGTCTCATGTTCCCTGTATGTTTTCTCCTCCATTTGTAATTTCAGTTGTTCTATTATGAAAATTGTCTATTGGAGTTTTTAAATTTCTGCAATTACAGCTGCATGTTGTATCGATCTGGTTTAATATGTGTCTTTCTCTTAACAGTATGGATGTTCAGGGCGACTACGACCCCTGTGACGCCTCTGGATTCATCAAGATCAATGCGGTCAGGTCAGTAAAACCAGTCTGAATGAACGTAAACTCTTGTTTCTGATGGGGATGTTTCATAGCTGATCCGGTGTGTTTTAGGCTGCGGGAGCACAACCGTCTGCAGGGAGCCGCTCAGAAGAAACTCTGATGATTTCTACCCATTCGTGTCATTTTAATCTGCTGTTACATGTAACTCTGATGTTACAACCTGTTACTGATGAAACCTGATTAAAACACCCAAAACACACCAAATCAGTTTGTCAGTCATGTCATTTGTGGACATTTATGCATTTACCATTATGCATTTTACAATTATTAATTTGCATGTATCCATTACCATTTCTACATTTGCATTTATGCAGTTTACACTTGTGCATTTAAATTTAGACATTTACATTTCTGCATTTTACAGGACATTTATGCAGTTTAGACTTATGCATTTTACAGTACGTTTATGAATTTACACTTAAACATTTACATTTTTGCATTGTGCAGTGCATTTATGCATTTTCCACATATGCACTTAAACGTATGCATTTACACGTATGCACTTGTTTACACTTATTCCTTTAAATTTTACAGTACATTTAGGCATTTAAACATGTATTTTCATTTCTGCATTTTTATGCATTTACACTTACGATTTTTACACATGCATTCAAATGCATGCATTTACATTTTTTAAATTTGCACATATGCATTTACGTGTATGCACGTTACATTTATGCTATGTTATGTTATGCATTAACACTTATGAATTTTACACGTATGCATTTACATTTATGCATTTTTATGCATCTACACTTAAGAATTGTACACATACATTTACATTTATTCATTTTACAATTATTAATTTACACGTACGTATTTACATTTATGCATTTTGCGGTACATTTATGCATTTCACATATGCATATAAATTTACACATTTACATATGTGCATTTTACATTTGTACATTTTTATGCATTTACACTTTTGAATCTTACACATATGCATTTATTTTATGCATTTCACACGCATGTATTAGATTTTTTGCATTTACATTAATGCATTTTACTGTACATTCATGCATTTTACACTCATTTTAATTTTTGCATTTACAATAATGCATTTACAGTACATTTATGAATTGACACTTATGCATTTACATTTTTGAATTTTACAGTACATTTATCCATTTTACACATTCGTTAAAATTTTTGCATTTTAATTTATGCATTTACATTTATGCATTTTTATGCATTTACACTTATGAATCTTACGCATATGCCTTTACATTTATGCATTTTACACTCATGCATTTGAATTATTGCATTTGCATAAATGCATTTTACAGTCCATTTATGCATTTTATGCATTTACACTTATGCATTTTAATTTATGCATTTTCATTCATGCATTTTACAGTATATTTATTAATTTACACTTATGCATTTGAAATTATGCATTTACATTTATACATTTTTATGCATTTACACTCATAAGTCTTATACGTATGCATTTAAATGTATGCATTTTACACTCATGCATCTGAATTTATGCATTTACATTGATGCATTTTACAGTAGATTTATGCATTTTACATTTATGCGTTTTTATGCATTTACACTTATGAAATTTACATGTATGCATTTACATTAATGCATTTTACAGTACATTTATGTATTCACACTTATGCATTTACATTTATGCTTTTTACTGTATATTTATGCATTTTACATTTATGCATTTTTATGCATTTACACATGAATTTTACACCTATGTATTACATTTATGCAATTGCACTATACATTTACAAAAAGAGACCTCAAACACAAAAAGACCGACATGAATGATCATTTGATCATTGTTAAACATGTCTAATGTGACAGTCCTCAAATTTCTGACTAAATGAGTTCCATTGGAAGGCTTTAGGTATGAAAGCAGCAGGTGCTTCAGAGCTTCTTCGGTGCATCCGTCCGGTGTTTACTGTGTTTTAAATCATCAGTTTCTCATTGGAGATCTTCCTCTCAGCCCAAGCTTTTAAAGCCAAGAGAAAGAACGAATAACCATCATGATGTGACATCCTTGATGTTTTGAGTCGTCGGCAAAGCCATTTACTCTCCATCAACAAATACTTGTGCACTTCTTCCTCTTAAGGTGCCAAAGCGTGGCTTTCTGCTCCCTTTCCATTTCCGTGGCGCTCGCTGAATGTTGCTCTTCGGTGGCTGAGCGAGGGGACAGAACCTGGATCCCCCCCGCTGCTGGTAATAGACGGCGGGGACGCGTGGAGTCTTTCAGCCGGACCAGAACCCCCTGCTTCAGCTGCTCAATTACACCGCAGGCGTCTCCATCCGCTCCTCCAATTACACCGGCGGCCCCCTTTATTTACAAGCACGTGCATACGTCAACACAAATTGCCTGGAGATCACTGGGGCCTGCTGCAATTTGGACGTTTCTTCTGCCGAGATGAAGCCACTGTTGAATTAGTCGCTCAGGCTGAAGGAGGCTGCGTCACAATAACACATTTCTACTATACTGTATAGTGTGAACACTGAGCATATTATCTGGAGGTATAGAACAGGTGCGCTTACAAAAGACAGAAAAGGTCAATAAATTAGTGCCTCAAAGTTGAAATATGTCATTTAGCTATGGAAACCCTTTTCTGCCACTGAATTAATAAAAAAAGGTTATTCTGACTTTATATCTCACAATTATGATTTTCTGGCAATTATGACTCTTGCTATTCTTACTTTTGCACAATTATGACTTTTCTCACAATTATGACTTTGTTTTCACAATTCTGACCTTTTTTTTTTTTTTTGCAGTTATGGCTGCATTTTGCTATTCTGACTTTATATCTCACAATAATGACTTTTCTGGCAATTCCGACTCTTGCCATAATTGACTTTCGCACAATTATGACTTTTTTCTCCCAATTCTGACTTTCTTTTTTTTTTTTACAATTCTGGCCTTTTTCACAATTATGACTATATTTTGCAATTCTGACTTTTTTCTCGCAATTATGACTTTATATCTCAGAATTATGACATTATATTTCACAATTATGACTTTTTTCTCACAATTATGACTTTATATCTCAGAATTATGACATTATATTTCGCAATTATGACTTTTTTTTCATAATTATGACTTTATATCTCAGAATTATGACATTATATTTCGCAATTATGACTTTTTTTCATAATTATGACTTTATATCCGGCAATTATGACATTAATGTTTGCATTTATTACTTTTTTTTCATAATTATGACTTTATATCTCAGAATTATGACATTATATTTCACAATTATGACTTTTTTCCCACAATTATGACTTTATATCTCAGAATTATGACATTATATTTCGCAATTATGACTTTTTTTAATAATTATGACTTTATATCCGGCAATTATGACATTAATGTTTGCATTTATTACTTTTTTTTCATAATTATGACTTTATATCCGGCAATTATGACATTATTGTTTGCATTTATGACTTTTTTCTCATAATTATGATGTTATATTTCACAGTTATGACTTGTAATTTTGACTTTTTTCTCGTAATTATGGCTATATCTTGGTATTATGACATTATAGATTGCATTTTCATAATTATGACTTTATATCTCGAAATTATGACAGTATATTTAGGATTTATTACTTTTTCTCGTAATTATGATTTTATATTGAAATTAGGACACTATATTTCACATTTATTCCTTTTTTTCTTGTAATTATAACTTTATATCTCAGAATTATAACATTATATTTCGCAATTATGACTTTTTTCTCGTAATTATGACTTTATATCTTGGAATTATGACATTATAGATTGCACTTATGACTTTTTTTCGTAATTATGACTTTATATCTCGAAACTATGATAATATATTTCGCATTTATTATTTTTTTCTCGTAATTATGATTTTATATCTCGAAATTATGACAGTATATTTCGCATTTATTGCTTTTTTTCTTGTCATTTTGATTTTATATCTTGGAATTATGACATGCAGATTTCTCTCTTGATTCAGACCAGACCACTTTTTCGCTGAAGGAAGCGTTATTATGGATTACGGACTCGGATTTTAGGTAAAAAGGTGTTAATGCTGGATTTGTTTCTGGGGTGGTTTTGTGGATTATTGTGATGTTTTTATCAGCTGTTTGGACTCTCGTTCTGACGGCACCCATTTACTCCAGAGGTTATTTCCCGGAATTATGACTGTATTTTGCAGTTATTACTTTTTTCTTGCAATTATGACTTTATTTCTCATTATATTTTGCAATTATGATTTTTTTTCATGCAATTATGACTTCATATTTTGCAATTCTGACTTTTTTCTTGCAATTGTGACTTTTTCTCACATTATATTTTGCAGTTATGACTTTATATTTCGCATTTTGACTATTTGGAATTTGAAATTTTTCTCATTAATTTCAACTTATTTCTCACAATTATGATTTTATATTTTGCTATTATTACTTTTTTTCTTGCAATTATGACTTTATCTCATTATATTTTGCATTTTGACTTTATATTTTGAATTTGGACTTTTTCTCACAATTATAACGTATTTCTTGGAATTATGACTTTTACTGCAATTATGACTTTTCATCGCGTTATATATTGCATTTTGACTTTATATTTAAAATTTTGACTTTTTCTCATAATTATAAATTATTTCACGTAATTATGACTTTATATTTTGCAATTATGACTTTTTATTGCAATTATGACTTTTTCTCGCATTAAATGTTGCAATTATGACTTTTTTCTGGCAATTATGACTTTTTCATGCAGTTATGACTGTGAACTTTTGAATTTTGAATTTTGACTTCTCATAATTATTAAAACATTTCTTGGAATTGTGACGTTATATTTTGCAATTATGACTTTTTCTCGCATCATATTTCTCAATTATGACTTTATATTTCACAATAAAATGATGATTTTTCTCACAATTATGACTTTATTTTTCGTAACTTTGACTCAATTAAGATCTGAACACTTGTTCAGAAAGGAAGCGTTATTATGGATTAAGGACTCAATGTATTTTAGCTAAAAATGTCTTAATGTTGGATTTGTTTGAGCTTTTGTCTTGTCAAGATGTTAACTGAGGGACTGGAGTGAATTATCGTGATGTCTTTATCAGCTGTTTGGACTCTCGTTCTGACGGCACCCATTCACATCCATTGGTGAGACAGTGGATGAAATGACACATTTCTACAAATCTGATGACCAAACAATCTCACCTACATCTTGGATGACCCGAGGGTGAGCACATTTTCAGCAAATGTTCATTTTTGTGTGAAATGATTGACATCTTGCATATTCTTCAAAGGGGGTGTAAACTTATGAGCAGAACTGAAAATGCTAGACTATCAGGATTTGAAACTATAAATGTCTCTCAGTTGATGCTGAGTCAGCGTTAGTGTGCTGTTTGTTTGATCTCATTGTTGGAGTGACATCATGTGTCGGCCACAGACAGGATGTGGAGTCGGCAGCTTCCTGTGTTCTTAGATTTCTAGCTGTCAGAGTGAAGGTATGAGAGCACGGCGAGCGTCCAGGTGAATTAATGATCCGTGACCTTCCCTCAATTATGTCTCATTACGCCGCGGCCCAGAGGGATTGTGGGACACAATGGGAAGACATGAGAATTAAGAGTCGTCTCTGAAAGCCAATCCTAACGGGGTTTCTCTGCTGTCCGTCACTCAGCGTCACACAAAGAGCTGCTCTGTTCTGACAAAACCATTTGATTCGCTTCATTTCTGCTTATGGCTTTGTGTTCAGGCCACAGATTTACCATAGTAAACTAAACAGCAAAATACAAGTGTTACTGGAGTTACAAATGGAAAGTCATATTAAACCAACATTTAGATAGTTAGACACTGAAGTTACACAAAAGTGACTAATATTAACAAAATTAAAATGACTAAAATAAACTAAAAACTATTTGAACTAAAATTAATGTTTTTGTTAAAAAGTAACAGAAATTAAATTTTTACTAAGTAAATAAACATATATAGTCATAATTGCAAAATATGAAGTCATAATTTTGAAATATGTCATAATTGCAAGCAAAAATTTATAATTGCAAAAAAAGTCAAGATTACAGATTCTAAAGTTATAATTGCGAGAAAAAGTCAGCATTGTGAGATATAATTGCAATCAAAAAATATATAATTGCAAGAAAAAAGGAATATATATATATATATATATATATATATATATAAATAATTATATATAAACTATATAAAAATATAATAAATATACATATAAAAATATATATTTATTATACTTGTGTTTGTGTGTGTGTGTATATATTAATATATATATATATATATGTAGTACTCTCTTAAATTGCAAATGAAAGAGACAGAGACAAGAGTTAGTGGTTGCCCAAGCGGTCCTCTTTGTTGTCTTTAATACACATTGTACTGATACTTTGTTACACGGTAATAATACATAAAAATACTTAAATCACAGTAAATAAATAAATAAATAACCTCCTTATACACATCTGGACATACTCATAACAAATTGGTAAGTATTTCAGGTAAGTATAGTACATTAACAACTCAGTTAAATGATACATGTTTGAAATTTCCTCTTACACAAGTATCTTTGAATTACACAATTACAAAAATAATCAACTGTAACAAATTATTTAAACATTAAAGCATGTGAATTAAAGTTTAGTATCAATTTTAATAAATTTAACTAACCTTAAATTGCAAATGAAAGAGACAGAGACAAGAGTTAGTGGTTGCCCAAGCGGTCCTCTTTGTTGTCTAAAGATGCGCCGCAGTTGTCACGGTAACGGTAACTCTCTCAACTGTCACCAGTATTTATAAAATGCAGCTGAACCTCAGTGCAAACTTATACTAAACATACAATAAAGTAACTTGAATTGAACACGTATGTACATGTAAAAAGAAACAGACATAGCATGGATACAAAATAAATATATACAAACAATAGAATATTTTTATGGCCCAAACTATGCAGGGTTCACACTCTCTCCAACCAAATAAGATGTCGTCCCGACATCAGGATTCTCAAAGTCATAAACTTCGATATATTTCACTTCACACTCATGTAAAAGTACCAGGTCACATGTGATGTTTTCAATACATTTTCCCTTTTTTTTTTACATTCATACATTTAATAATCACATATCATGTTCCTGTTTCACAGACAGTCCTTGTAGGCTGATAATCAACTTTCTGAATTCAAGTTCAATGAGCTAGTGCCCTAAACAGTCCCAGAATCAAGGCACTAAGGAATGTTCATTAAGAATGAAGTCCATACAGGAAACAATCAAGTTCAAGTGCAGAAAGTTCTCAGATTCAGGCCATTCTCAGGTTCTCCAAGGAACGTTTCAAAATGTTCAGTCCATTTAATTTATCTGGGCCTTTTAACAGTCCATATTTTCAATGTGCAGAGTCCATTTTATCTGTCTAGGCCTTTAAACAGTCCATATTTTCTTTTCGGCCCAACAACAGTTCATTAAGTGTCACAGTCCCTTAGCTGGCAACAGTTATTTGCAATCAGTCAAGGCAGTTAGTGTCAATATGATGGCAGTTTGTCAGTAGAGTTCTGCGGTGCCATCTGAGACCTGGTCAAGTGAAAGTTCATTGAGATTCTTTAAATGGCTGGATAATAGATAAGTGAGGGCTGAGAATAATGGATCGGCATTGGCACCCAAGAATTCATATTTGGTGTCCATGTGTGTATGGGGTGTGGGTTAAAGTCATTTCTTGCATTCTGTACACTGTGGCATGTAGGATTTCCAAATTTTTCATATGTGAACCTCTTTGGTGGTCCTCGTTGTCGGACTCTAGATGGTTCCGTTACAGGATTCCTCCATGCAGGTAAGTGATGTTCTTCAACAGGTAAGTGTTGTCTAGGTGAGTGCCGTTCTTTTAAACTTTGTTCTTCAACAGGTAAGTTTTGTTCAGGTAAGTAGTGTTCCTCAGCAGGTAAGTGTTGTTCCTCAACAGGTAAGTGTCTTTCTTCAACAGGTAAGTCAACATGTTCTATTTCATCTTGTTTCCGTTCAGCTTGGTGTGGCAACACTGACAACTCAACCGTTCGTTCTAACTTTGCTGATGATTTCTCACCAGGAGGTAACAGGCGTTGTGTGGTTTTATTTTGCACCTGACTGTTTGGCTGTGTTCTAAACTGATAGGGTTCAACTTGCACATAGTACTCATCATCACTTTCACTGTCATTCTCTGGCTCATATTCCTCGCTTCTCCCTGCAGGTAAAGCTGTGCTTTTCTGTTGATGTTTTTGCTTTGGTGTGGCATTTTGAGTTGATGTGGTAACCTGAGGTAAGTGATCACAGGGGAGAAGGTGATTACGATGCAACACTCTTGATCGGCCTTTGCCCTGCTCTGGTTTCACTTCATAGATTGGAGTATCTTCAGCAGCCTGGCGGATGACAATGTGGACTTCATCCTCCCAGAAATTTCTTAGTTTTCCTGGGCCCCCTTTTTGAGCTAGGTTTCTCACCAGAACTCTGCTGCCAGGGTATAGATTAGTGCATCTAACTTTTTGGTCATAATTTCTTTTGTTTCTCTCAATACACTTCTTTGCATGCTCACTGGCGATCTCATAAGCCTCTTGCATACCCTTTGTCCACCTCTCCACATATTCACTGTGGTCGATGGATCCCTTGTCTGGATTGAGATCAAACAATACATCAACTGGAAGCCTTGGAGAGCGGCCGTACATGAGGTAGAAAGGTGAGAATCCAGTCACTTCGCTTTTAGTGCAATTGTAGGCAAACACTAGCTTATTCAATGCCTCTTTCCAATTCAATTTCTGTTTTTCTGTGAGAGTTTTGAGCATTTGCAGAATGGTCCGATTGAATCTCTCTACTTGTCCATTTCCCTGTGGGTGGTATGGGGTCGTCCTAGAGGCAGTAATATCACTGTATTTTTGGAGCTGGTCGAAGAGTTGATTTTCGAATTCCCTGCCTTGGTCATGGTGAATTCGTGAGGGGAACCCAAACCTTAGGGCAAAATCATTGAACAACCGGTCTGCTACAGTTTTTCCAGATTTTGAAGTTGTAGCATATGCCTGCACAAATCGAGTGAAATGGTCAACAATCACAAGGATATACTCATAACCTCCTTTGCACTTGTCCAAATGAAGGAAGTCGATGGATACTAACTCAAATGGATGTGTTGTCTTAATGCTTTTGAGAGGTGCCCGTGTCTCTCTGCATGGTTTTTTCTGTTTTATGCATGAACAGGTTCTCAGGACATAGTGCTCAATATCCTTTTGCATGAAGGGCCAGAAAAATCGATCTCTAATGAGGCTGGTTGTGCGGTCAAGGCCTTGATGACCCATTTCATCATGCAATTCCCTCAAGACAATACTCTTAAACTGGGCAGGCAACACTAGCTGCATTCGTTGTGATGTTTTGCGGTGCAGTATGCCATATTCATCCAACACCAGTTTGTCCCACTCACGCATTAGACCTCTAACTGTAGGATTGGCTGACCGACACTGTTTTGAAGACGGTCTTGTTTCTGACTGCAAGTAGTCTATGATTTCTTTGACATTCTTGTCATCTCTTTGTGCTTGCTGAATCTCCTCTTTTGATAATGATTTGCAGGGTTTGTCGCCAATCTCCATGCATGCTGGTGCACACTGACTGATTAAAGTAAGGGGTGGATCTGGGTCGTGCTGGACCTCCACAGCTTGTATTGTGGCTCCCACACACTCTGATGAAAGCTCCTCTGTAAATTCTCTCATTGCTGTCTCTATATCAACTGGCATTCTGGACAGTGAATCAGCATCCACATTCTCTTTACCTGGGCGATAACGAATGGTGAAATGGAAGTCTGCAAGTTCAGCGACCCATCTGCATCCAGTGGCATTTAACTTTGCAGAGGACAACACATAAGTGAGGGGATTGTTATCACTGTACACGGTGAAGGTAGGTGCATAATATAGGTAGTCTCTAAACTTTTCTGTTATAGCCCATTTGAGGGCTAGGAACTCCAGCTTTCCACTGTGCAGGTGGTAGTTTCTCTCTGCATTGGTCAATGTTCTTGAACCATATGCTATCACTCTCAGCTTCCCGTTCTGGTTCTGATACAGGACAGCACCCAGGCCTTGGTTGGACGCATCTGTGTGAAGTACAAATGGTTTGGAAAAGTCTGGGAACCCCAATATTGGAGGTTGAACGAGACAGTCAATCAGCTTTGACAGTGTTTCTTGGTGATACTCTGTCCATTCAATCAGCTTACTGGATGGCACCATGTGACTTTTTCTGTTGGTTACTACTCTGCAGTTTCCTTTCTTTGTGCTCTCAGTTTTCTCATTGCCCTTCAGAAGGTCGTAAAGGGGCTTAGCAATACTTGAGAAGTCTTTGATGTACTGGCGATAATAACTTAGTAGACCGAGAATTTTCCGTAGATCTCCCACAGTGTTTGGTCTCTTCTCTTTAAGTGCTGTTACAGCGACAGTGTCTTCAGGGTCCATTTTACTGCCTTCTGCAGAAACAATGCGGCCTAAGTAGCGAACCTCATTCTTGAACATCTCACACTTTCGTGGCTTCAGCTTTACTCCATGGGCTTGTAGACGTTGCAACACTTTTTTTATTGCTTCAAGATGTCCATCAAATGTTTTCGTGAAAACCAGGATGTCATCTAAGTAGGGCACACAAATTTCATCTCTTAGTCCTTCTAAGCACTCCTCCATGAAATGCTGAAATGATGCAGGCGCGTTCATGAGGCCGAAGGGGATACGAACCCACTCATATAAGCCCCATGGTGTACCGAATGCGGTCAAGTGTCTGCTGTCTGGGGACATAAAACCCTGATGGTAAGCTTTGCCCTGATCTAATACTGAAAACCAGGCATTACCACCTAAACTGTCCAGAATGTCTTGTACTCTCGGGATAGGCTGGCGATCAGGTAGTGTCTTCCTATTGAGGTCTCTATAGTCAATGCACAACCTAAGGCTGCCATCTTTCTTACGAACACACACGATTGGTGAAGAGTAAGGTGAATGGGTTTTCTCAATCCAGCCCTGGGCAATCAAGTCATGCAGGTAGTCCTTCATTTCCTGATACAGTGGCTTGGGGACTGAAGTGTACATACGGACAACAGGAGTATCGTCAGTCAGAGAAATACTTAGCTGGAGACCTTTGATGCACCCAATATCGTCATCTGACCTCGAAAATGAATGGCACTCTTCTCGTAGTAACTGTTTTATTTTGCTTCGCTGGTGCATAGGTAAGTGGCTTACATCAACAGGTGGGTCCCACAATTCTTCACTGTTACTTTCTTTAGAATCTGTGGTATTCTGAATCTCACTGATCATGGCTGTTGTTGCACAATGTGATGCTGCAGCTGGTAGTACAGATTTTATTGATTGTATTGTCCCAAGCTCAGTTTTTCCTACAAGCCTTATCTCATGGTCTGTGACATTCTGTACACTGATCTTGACCACTGGACGACTTCCTTTCTTGAGAGTTAGTAGGGTTTCCAGAGGTTCCAGACCATCTGGACAGTGTGGATTTAAGTGTGGTTCAAACAAGAAAACAGTGTCGTGCTTCATGTATGGCACTTTAACTTGACATTGTACCTGCATTATTGAACGTTTTGGTATATTCACTGTGTCTTTCATTGTCTTCACCAAATATTCACTAGGATTCTCAGTAGTCACAAGATTAATGAAGGTCTGTATTTTATTTTTCTTCATGCCAGGGAAGGCATACTTGACAATCTTGTGCAGACGTCCTTTACTCACTTCACTGTTTTCACTTGCTTCACTCTGTCTCATCACTTGTTCGATCACATTGTAGCCGATTATTGGTTTGGATAACCTTTGGTCTTTTAAGACAAGGACAGGAATAACTAACTCTTTTACGCCATCAACAGGGGAAGCCAATTTGAAAGTAATCTCTACCCATCCAACATAAGGCATACTGGTCCCATTAGCCGCAACAAGCTGTAGGCCACCTGTAGCTTCTGTTGCCTCAGAGATGTCCTTCAGTTTCACTTCAGGTATGTACTTGTTTCTCCATCGTTCATCTACAATACATACTTGGGATCCTGTGTCCCATAATGCCTCAGTTTTGTGTCCTTGTAAGTAGCAGGTTACCAGACATTGTTTGCCAATGAGAGAAGTGACGGGTGAGTATTTATTAACTTGACATGAAGCAGATAGAATGTTATCAAATGAAGACAGTTCAAACTCTTTTTCTTCCTTTTCAAAGTGTTGTTTTGGACGTTGGTGGGACGTTTTTGCAGTTCGGGTCACTCCCTGTCCCGTGGAGGCAACCCATTTCCGTTTAAAGGTGTTCTACTTTGAAATCTTGCACCTCTGGTTCTGCAGCCTGCTGAAAAGTGCTCACTGCTACCACAACAAAAACAATGGGTGCATAATTCCTCTGGTCCCCTTTGCTGGCAATGGAAGCACTGTCTTGTCCTTGGGGGACGTGGCTGCCGAAATTGCTGAGGGTACTGTCGTGGTGGTGTATATTGTTGAGGGGCTGTATTCAACTGTGGTGGACGAAGCTGTGAGGGAACAGCATATCGTGATGGCTGAGGTGCATGCTGTGTTGATGCTGTATGTTGCAGGGGCTGCTGTATTGGCATTAAACATGGTTGCAAACTGTAAGGCTGTGATACCATATACTGTTGTTGCAAAACTGCATTCTGTTGTGATTTAGGATGGTGGGGCTGCAGTGGATAGTGATGTTGTTCAAAGGTGTTATGACTTACTCCCCATGTTTGGTTTGGCAGCTCTTTATTCCACTCTGCTACTGGCTGATAACTTTGCGAGAAATCTTGCAGTGGCTGATGAGTTGCTATTGTCGCCGGAGACTTGTTACTGACTGCAAAACACTGAGAAGCAGGTGAGGGCTGTTGAATTGTCTCTTTAATTTGCATTATTTCATTGCTTAAGCTTTGCAGTTGCGACATCAGGTCAACTTTTGTCTGTTTTATTTGGTGTTTTGGTTCATTTAACTGCGTGACATGAACAGCAGCACTGCGTTCGGACTTCCGTTTGTTTTGTCTCTCTGTCTCATGGGAGCAAGCAACATTTAATCTCTCCAACAGCACTTCATCTGAAATTGTGGGGTCAGACAGGAATGGCTGGAGGTCACTCTGAATACGATCATTCTGTAGGCCAGTTAGCACAGTATGAAGGAACATGTTTTGGACTAAAGCTGGATCATATTTTAGGCCAGACTCATCTTCTTGTGAAGCGAACAGAATTTTCTGTCTCAGATCAAGAACACGAATGAGAAAACTTTGTGGTGTTTCTTTAGCACGCTGGGCCTCTGCTGTGAGCTGTTTGTATAGTTCTGTTGCATTTTTCTCTTGATAGTGAGAACGGAGGATTCTTCGTAATGTTGGAAGAGTGAGGTCTGCTTTGCCTTCAAGATAACTACGCAACTGAAGCCCTGGAGTGATTGCTCTGATGACTGAATCAATGATATCTTGTTCTAGATAGCCTTTATTTAACCCACTCTCTATTTGGCGTGCAAGACTTGAAAATGACAATCTGTCCTTCTGGCCTGGCTCACCAATGAGGCCTGAAATTTTGAAGTCTTTGTGCCACACGGCTGGTGCGATTTGTCTCTGTAATAGGGGAGGAGCACTAACCAGTGTATGATCAATTGCTACTTGTTGCGTTGTTGTACTCTGTGAGATGGTAGGACTTAAGTACATAGCAGACTCATTCATATTTTCAAGTTGTCGAAATGGTCTTTGATCTGTTCTTACTTCTCTTTCCGGTGGTCTTAACTCTGTTCTTAGCTCAGTTCCATTAATATTGGTCATCATCAGATTAATTTATCATTAATGCTGAGGAGCTCAGCCATGCCTCCATCCTCTAGCTCTTCTAGTTCTTTTCTTAGTAGATGATTACTGAGAAGATTTACTAAAGTCAGGCGAGTTGTGTTTTCCAATGTTCTCTGCAGAAATGTTTAAGATCTGGCAGAGTTCTATGAGCTTTCCTCGAGTTAATGTACACAGTCTTTCACCTATTTCTTCCTGAAGGCTCTGAAGTGTATCCATCTTTATCTGCAGTGGCTTGACAGTATGATGAAAGTGGACGTTTACTCACTGACTTGACTTTGCAGCCTCTTGTAGTCACTGTACCTCAAGTGCGTGCACTGCTCAATCAGTTTCGTAAAAACCACTTCACTCAGCTGCTTGTCTTGTAGGTAAGTATGAATGTTACAGGATGGGGCTCTGCTGGTCAAGAAGATGAAACCACCCTATACACATCCCAGCGGTGCCTCCAAAATTTGTAGTACTCTCTTAAATTGCAAATGAAAGAGACAGAGACAAGAGTTAGTGGTTGCCCAAGCGGTCCTCTTTGTTGTCTAAAGATGCGCCGCAGTTGTCACGGTAACGGTAACTCTCTCAACTGTCACCAGTATTTATAAAATGCAGCTGAACCTCAGTGCAAACTTATACTAAACATACAATAAAGTAACTTGAATTGAACACGTATGTACATGTAAAAAAGAAACAGACATAGCATGGATACAAAATAAATATATACAAACAATAGAATATTTTTATGGCCCAAACTATGCAGGGTTCACATATATATATATATATATATATATATATATACTTTTTTTCTTATAATTATACATACAGTATACAGTATATATATTTTTTATGCTTAAATTGTACTAACTACTTTTAAAAGTACTAAAATTGCTCAAATTAAACCTAAAATAAATTTAAAAAAAGTTAAAAAAATAAAATTAGTCAAACCCAAATATATTTAAATATATATATATATATATATATATATACGTATGTGTGTGTGTGTTTATGTATTTAAGTTGAAGTACTAAAATTGTTTAAATTAATCTGAAAATAAATAAAAAATGTTTAGAAAAAAATAAAACCTAAATATAACTTATAATTGTATTAGATATATTTTATTTTATACTTATAATTGTATTAGATATATTTTAATTTATCTAAATATATGTAAAAATAATTCGAAAAAAAAATAAAATTATATTAATAAATACCAATTATATTAATAAATAGCAAAATATTAATAAATACCATAAAATACTAAATATTAATACATTTATAATCGTATTTTAATCCGTGTTATTTTAATATCTTTAAGATACTATTATAGTTTTTATTAACAATTAAAATTTGTAATATATTTTCGGTTATCTTTTTTTAGTTACAGTTTATTTATTTATTTGCATTTGTCTATATATATATATTTTTTTTTAATTTTCATTTGACTTTTAGTTTTAGTTATTTTATTACATCAACTTAAACTAAATAAAAATGATCAAATGTTTATTTTATCTGAAGTAACATAAATGTTTTCTTATGGTTTTAGTTTGAGTTAATTATCTTGATATTAATGCTACAGAAAAACGGTGTGTTTTATACTGTAATTAGCTTTCGTTTTTGCTCATCTTTTGGCATTCACACATTTATTTCCAGCTTTATTTGAGTCTGAAGTAAATGTTTGCGATGGTCTTGAATGTTGAGATCTGCTATGAACCTGATCCTGCTCACCTGCGTCTCTCTGGTTCTCGCTGATCTTTGCTCAATGATCGCAGGCCTTTATTAACATCAATTATAGAAACCCAAGACTCCTCTGTTTCTCACAGGGGCCCCTGCGGCTCCACGGAGCCCCTGCTTTCACTTGTTGCCATTAAGGGTCTGTGGACAATTACGTCAAATGTTAAATGGAGAAGGTTCTGTTTGAAGAGCTTGTTTTCCCAGCACTAAACACAAGCACAGATCTGAGGAAGTCCAGCAGTGCTGCAGCTTTTACTGTAGACTGAGATTTGTTAAGGATGATGACAGGAATCTGGAGGTTAAGACGCTCTGGAGGTTTGATCTCAGGCTAATGGCTGTGGATGGATATGAGCTCATAATCTCACAGCTCTATCTGCTCTCTTCATGGATTTATTACACTGCGACGCGATCGCTAGACTGCTTTAAAAGCCTGGTTAAGGCAGAAACTCAGACTAATGTGCCGCTTTTTGGGTTTACAGGGTTTACAAGCACCAATACTCACTCATAGTATTATTTATTTTTTGACTTATTATATATTAACTTATTTTTATTATTTTTATTGTTTCATTTGCATATTTTTTATTTATTTTTATTGTTATCTCTGCATATATATATATATATATATATATATATATATATATATATATATATATATCTGTTTACATTTGTTTATTTATTGCACCATGTTATCTCTGCATATATGTTTGTGCATTTATTTATTGTTATCTATGTATATTTTTGAATATTTATTTTTTATTTTTGTTATGTCTGCATATATATGCATATATATATATTTTTTTTTTATTAGTTATTTACATTTATTTATAAAACATTTATTTAATTATTTACTTCATTTATTATTTTTATCTTTGCATACATTTATTTATTTATTTATGAATATATGTATATTATTGTTTATTTGTTTGTTTGTTTTTATCTTTGCATATATATTTTGTACATTTGTTTATTTTATTAATATTTATTAAATTGTTTTATTTAATTAATATTAATATTATTGTTATTTCTGCATGCATATATATATATATATATATATATATATATATATATATATATATATATATATATATATATATGAACATTTATTTAATTATTTACTTATTTTATTATTTTATTAATATTTATTATATTGTTTATTTAATTAATATTAATATTACTGTTATTTCTACACACACACACACACACACACACACACACACACACACACACACATATATATATATATATATATGAACATTTATTTAATTATTTACTTATTTTGTTATTTTTATCTTTGCATATATATTTACTTTGTACATTTATAATCTGTTTTACATTTATTTATTTATTAATATATGTATATTATTGTACATTTGTTTGTTTGTTTTTACCTTTGCATATATATTTTGTACATTTGTTTATTTAATTAGTATTAATTATTTATTTATTGTTATCTATGTATATTTTGTATATTTATTTATTTTTGTTATTTCTGCATATATATACTTTTTTTTTGAACATTTACTTATTTATTTACTTCATTTTTATTATTTTTACTTTTGAATTTATTTATTTTGATGTCTTTGCATATTTATTTTTATTTATTTATTAATATATCTAGCAATATATAGCAATTTTTGTATATTTATTACATATCTCCCTTGTTATTTATTTATTGTTATATCTGCATATATCTATATTTGTACGTTAATTAATTAATTAATTTATCATCTCTCGATGTATGTATAGTATTATACATTTATTTGTTTATTTAGCGTTATCTCTGCATATATCTATATTATTAAGCATTAATTTTTTTACTTATGTTTATTATTATCTTTGCATATATGTATATTTTTGTATTTATTTATTTATTTATTTATTTATTTTTATTATTATCTCTGCATATATATATATATATATATATAATTTTTTTGCGTGTTTGTGTATTATTAGTATTATTTAGTATTATTATTTCTGAAAATATGCATATTATTGTACATTTGTTTATTTATTCATTCATTTTATTAATTTGTTGCTCATAGTGTTTATGATTGAAAAAAGTATTAAACTTTGTTTGTTTGTGCTTCAGGAGCTGCTTTACTGAATGATCAGATGCGTGATTTTCAGCTGCTGGAGGATGAAACGACTGAATGAAACAGGTTTGATTATTGATTAAATATATGTCAATAATGCATCAGCTGATTCTATATAAATAATAAATCCATTTCCGTTATTGTAATCATGTTGAAGTGTGTACGACTGCTGTGTTTGTCTGTCATCTGACTCCGATGTTGACGCGTGTCTCCAGACGTCTGCTCCTGTCAAAGGGCAAAAAAGAGCCGCTCTCAGATCCATAAAAGCAGATGGGGGGCCATTACTTTCAAAGCTGCTCTATCTTTGTTTCCGGCTTTGCGCGTGATAAAATATTGATGGAAAAATAGAAATATTTTGCCTCCTGCTTAATGTTGGCCATCTGAGGGGGTTAATGACTGATGGAGACCCTGGGCTCACGTTACAGAGCTTCACACCAACCTTTGGAGACGCTGACAATCGATAGCTCTTTATCACAGAGCAAGACCACCTTTGCAAACACAAACATAATCCTACAAACATACACCTGGACTCTTTTTCATCAAGTTAATGTCAGCTTGGCTTTACTTGATTCTCCATTAATCATTTTTTTAGTCTTAAATTTGATATTTAACACTGTTTCTGTTCCTCAGTGGAGGAATGATCCACCCAAAACACTATTTTTAGTCTTGTTTCCAGCCAAAATATCTACAAATTCTTAAATCAAGAAGGATTTTCTAGACAAGAAAAATTATTGTCTTGTTTTCAGAAAAAAGGAAGTTAAAATGAAGTGTGTTTTGCTTGAAACAAGGGGGTGCAAAAACTAATCGTTATTTATTTTTATCTTATTTTATGTTATTTTATTATATTTTTATTTTAGGTTTTATTTTATTTTTTATTATTTTAAAAGAATATATAAATTATTGAATTTTTTGAAAAACATTTTTTTTTCCAAGTACAAATATCTAAACATTCTTAAATCAAATACATATTTTTCTTACCCCATTGGCAGATTATTTAGTTTGTTCTGAGCAAAAACTCACTTCATTAAAAAAAAAAAAATTCTGAAAACAAAAAATAATTTTTACTTCTTGATTTAAGAATTTTTTGACATTTTGGTTGGAAACGAGACAAAAAAGTAAGAAAAGCATTTTTTAAATCTGATATGATGGATCATATTAACTTGTTTTATTAAACTATTTTTATTTGTATTATTTTAAATAAAACTTTTTTTTTTTTTTTTTATAATTATATTTATTGCATTTTCATTATAATACAAAAATAACAAGACATCGTCATACAGCAACAAAAACAAAACAAAAACAAAGAACAAAAATAGCTCAGACTTTAAATAACACAGGATTACCTCATATAAAACAGATAAGGAAAAAAAGAAAAAAAAAAAAAGTTAAATGTCTAGAGAGTTAAACAATTACAACATTCCTTGTAATATAATAGGACTAAGATGAGGTTCCAAATAGTCAAGATATGGGGTCCAGACTTTATTAAACTGGCCTGTTTTTCGATGCAATACATAGGTAAGACGCTCCAGGGGAATCATCTGAAAAATTATCTTATGCCAACCTTTAAGTGATGGAGATTTATCACTAATCCAATTAAGTAAAATATTTTTCCTGGCAGCAAAGGCCAGAATATTATACAATTTCTTATTAACAGATGAAGCAATGCGTCCATTAGGAATACCCAACAACAATGAGACTGGGTCAAAATCCAACTGTATATTAAAGATCTTTTCCATTTCCTCCAGCACCAAAAACCAATACCTTTGCAGTATGTTACATGACCACAGACAATGTGTTAAAGTACCAACTTCAATTTTACATTTTAAGCACATTGGCGATGTAGAGGGTTTAAAAAAATGCCTGCGGTTAGGAGAAATATGGAGTCTATGTATGATTTTAAATTGTATTTCTTTTGTACGTGTACAAACAGATATTTTCCTAGCATAAGACCAAATATCAGCCCATGTTTCATCATCAATATCAATAGCTAACTCTTCTTCCCATTTAGTTTTAATTCTCTGTGTATCAGCCGAAGAGATTAAACACATAGAACCATAAAATCTACCCACAGACATCTTTCCCGGTGATACAAATAATAACCTCTCAATAGAAGATATCTCACTATTCCCAACAAGTGTTGTGTTATTAGTAATATAATGCCTCAATTGGAGGAAACGAAAAAAATCATGTTTGAAAAGCTGGTACTTCTGGGTTAACTCCACAAAAGACATTAATTTATTGTCTAAAAACATATCCCCAAGCCTAATAAGTCCTAAATCACACCAACGTTTAAAACCATCATCCAAAATTCCTGGGATAAAATCAGGATTGTTTAATATTGGGGTAAATAAAGAAGTCAATTTAGATCTACCTTCAAGCCTACAGACTGATCTCCATGCTTTCAGAGTATTAACTATAATTGGATTATCATATATCTCTTTTATTTTTTGAAAGCTTTTTACAAAAAGAAGAGCTCTTAAAGGAAATTTTGAAAAGGAAGATTCAATATCTAACCAAGTAGAGGAAGAATCATTTCTAACCCACTCTGCAATATATCTCAGGTGAGAACTTAACTGATACATCTTAATATTTGGAAAATCCAACCCTCCCATGGAACTTGGCAGATAGAGTACTGACATTTTTAACCTAGGCTTGCGTTTGCTCCATATAAAGGAAGTCAGCCAGCTATTCAGTCCTTTTAATGCTCTATTTGAGAACAGTATCGGAACCATTCGAATAGGATATAACAGTTTGGGTAACACAATCATCTTCACGAGTGCTATCCGACCTAGCCAAGATACTGGCAAGGAATTCCAACGTTCTAAATCCTGCCGTATTTTCTCAAATAAAGGAACAAAATTAGAATCATACATCTGCTTCAAAGATGAAGAGATAGAAATACCTAAATAGGTGAAACCTAGAGGGGACCACTTAAAAGGAAAACAGGGCACAATGTTAGGCTTGGAGATAAGAGTACCTAAAGGCATAGCTTCAGATTTGGTTAAATTAATTTTATAACCAGAAAACGTACTGAACCAGTTAATCAACTCAATTAGAGCAGGAACTGACTTATCAGGCTCAGATAAAAAAAGCAATACATCATCAGCGTACAGTGCAATTTTATGATGTATATGTTCTATCTGTAAACCTGAAATAGATGTTGTTGATCTGATAGCTTCAGCTAGAGGCTCCATAGCCAACGCAAATAAAAGTGGCGACAGGGGGCAACCCTGCCTGGTGCCTCTATGCATAGGGAAAAAATCAGATCTAAAGCCATTAGTCAACACAGCAGAGCATGGTTTTGTATACAGCACTTTGATCCACTGCACAAAATTTTTACCTAGGCCAAATTTTTCCAAAACAAAGAAAAGATAGGACCATTCGATACGATCAAACGCCTTCTCCGCATCTAGAGACAGAACTAGGCCATCTATAGATTTTGCTTTAAAGGCATAAATAACATTTAAAAGGCGTCTAACATTATCAGATGAATTCCTACCCTGTATAAATCCAGTTTGGTCAGTCCCAATTATCGTAGGCAGAATTTTCTCAAGACGTGTTGCTAAAATTTTAGAAAGGAGTTTCCGGTCCACATTCAGTAATGCAATTGGCCTATAAGAAGCACATATATCAGGACTTTTACCTTTCTTTAAAATAAGCGAAATATAAGCTTCTCCAAGGGTCTTTGGTAATTCTTTAGCCACAAATGAATAGTTAAGCATATTAAGCAATGGGTCTACTAGCAACTCTTGAAACTCCTTAAAGAACTCTCCGCAAAACCCATCTGGTCCCGGTGATTTACCATTCTTTAGAGCATTAATGGCATTAATAACCTCCTGTCTAGTAATAGGGCCATTAAGAGATTCTTTCTGTGTACCTGAAATTGATGGAAGATTAATCTCAGAAAAAAAGTCAACCATTTGTTTGATGTGGTCATCCGTTTTCTCAGAAGAATATAGGTTGATATAAAAATCTCTAAATGCATTATTAATATTCTTATTATCATGGAAACTATTATCATCTGAGTCAACAATAGTAGCAATATACTGAGATGCTACACGTTGTTTGGCAATATATGATAGAAATCTCCCAGGCTTGTCTCCATGCTCGTAAAATCTTTGTTTTGAGTATCTTATTTTTTTCTCTGCATCCACAGTGAGAAGACAATCTAAAGCTGCCCTAACTGCCTGTAATTCTTTCAATAAGTCTGCCGAAGGATATCTATTATACATTTTTTCTTTAGCCAATAACTGAGCCTCCAAAGCCCTTTGGTTTGCCATTCTTTGACGTTTTTTAGAGGAACTATATGAAATAATTAGCCCCCTTGCATAAGCTTTACAAGTTTCCCATAATAAAGATGGATTATCTGTAGATAAAGAGTTAATAGAAAGGAAAGATTTAAATTCTGAAAAAAAGTAACTTGAAAATGCACTGTCTTTAAGGGTTGCAATATTAAGTCTCCACTGTATAGAACAGTCCACTGCATCCCTACATAGAAGCTCCATAGTGACACTGGCATGGTCTGACAATAAAATACTTTCTATATTACAAGATAGTACTAAATGTAATTCTGTTTTTGGCATGAAAAAGTAATCTAATCTTGACTGACAATGATAGGAAGTAGAAAAGAATGTATATTCTTTGTCAGTAGGATGAAGAGTTCTCCAAACATCAACAAAACCTAGATCTTTACATACATTCTCAAGAGATCTTGCCTGAGCAGTTAAGGATGCAGAGCTATGTGGGTACCTATCTACAAGTGGATTCATTACACAATTAAAATCTCCCCCCACAATTGTTAAATCAGCAGACCTGGCAATCAAATCCAAAAACACTTTAGTAACAAAGTCAGATGGATGAGCTGGAGGATAGTACATGTTTAGTATACGAATAGTTTTACCTTGCCACACGCCTTCAATAATAACATAGCGACCATCCCTATCTTTAATACAGTTTAAAACTTTGAATAGTAAATTACGTTTAATGAGAATAGCAACACCTCTACTTCTAGATGTAAAAGATGAAAAATATACCTGCCCAAAAAAACCCTGCTGTAATTTTAGATGTTCTACATCACTCAAATGAGTCTCTTGTAAAAGAGCAATTTCGATATTTCCTTTTTTCAAAAAAGTAAGTATCTTTCTTCTTTTTATAGGATTATGGATGCCTCGAATATTCCAAGTACAAATCCTGAGCACTCTAGACATTAAATAATGTGCAGACAATAACTGCATACATAATACAGATAATCACAAAATATGTTTCTGTAAGGGTACCCCTTGGAAATCTGAGCTTTAAACAAAAATTAAATAAAATAACAAAACACAAAAACCTATATAAGGGAACAAACCTGCCAAACATGCAGGAAGAACCATTCTTACTCTTTTCTTCTGCAGGCAACTGCCTACTCCTCCAAACACCTCTCACATCCTTAAACATAGTGTAAACACAAACCTCACAACGCTCTCAGCAACAAAATAAATCTTCACTCAGTGAGTTCTATTTTGTTCATATGCCCCATAACTATCCACGAGAGTTTGCCACGCTAGCCCAGGCTGTCAATGAAGGCAGTCACATCATCTGGTGAGGCAAAGCGCTTCACTGTCCCATTGATGGTAAACCTCAAAGTTGCAGGATACAGCAGGGCATATTCAATCTTCATCTTCTGCAGTCGTTTTTTGACATCGTCGAAAGCTTTCCGTTTCTTTATCACCATCGCAGAATAATCATTGAAGAATGAAATCCTCGGCAATGCGTTAGCGCTCCTTTCAGGATCCGTGCCACCTTGACGAGCTGCGTTCAGCACTCGCTGCTTGTCTGTAAAGTTATGGAACTTTATGATGACAGGTCTGGGACGTTGCGCAGGACCTGGCAACGGCGCCAAAGAGCGATGTGCACGATCGAGCTTGATCCGTCCTGCTTTCGTTGCAATCTTTAAGTAATCCGGCAGCCACTTTTCAAAGAAATGCACCGGATCACTGCCTTCAGTTCCCTCTGGCAACCCGACTAAACGCAAATTGCACCTGCGCCCGCGATTCTCTAGATCGTCGATATGCGCTGACATTTCGCTCACTTTTTTCTGAAGATCAGCCACCGTAGCCTGCAGGGATTCCGTTGAATTTTCCACACAGGCGATCCGTTCCTCCGCCTGACCCACTCGCTCAACCAATGCCTGGAACTGAACCGTTTGGTCGTTTATCGCGACTAGAACAGTATTCACTTTCTCATCTATTACCTTCGTAATGTTCTCGGTTAATTTGTCCAAAGCTTGAGCAAAGTTAGAGTTGGAAATTTCCTCCTCACGACTTAAACCGCTTGCGTCATCCATATCATCATCCTTCTCGACGCTGCTGATAGCCGAACTTTTCGGCGCAATCTTCTTAGCTTTGGGCATTCTTTCAGATCCTTTTGAAAAATAATGATCTAAAGACATGGCACAGTAACCCTCTAACGAAATAGCGCGATTTTACTGAGTGAAAATATATATTAACCGAATAATAGTACTAATGTCACGAGAGCTCGCCAAACTACGTGTTCACTCTACGACGCCATCTTCTTCCCCCTCAATAAAACTTTTTTTAATTTTAGTTGTAGTTTTTCCATTGACTTTAATTAGATGCATTTACTGGGAACTTTTAAATTATTTGTATTTATATTATTTTCAATAAAATAAAAAAAATTATTAATTATTATTTCATTATTTTTATTACATTTAGTTTTTCCAAGTACAAATATCTAAACATTTTTAAATCAAGATGCATTTATTTGAGATGCAAAATTATTTATTTAAGTCTTGTTTTCTGAAAAAAAAAAATGAATTGAGCTTATGTTTAAAACAAGAACAAATATCTTAAAAAAAAAAAAAAAAAAAAAAAAAAATATATATATATATATGTATATATGTTAAAAGATTATTTTTCTGACCCAATTGGTGGAAATTTTGTCACTTTTGACTTTTGTTTTAAGAATGTTTGGATGTTTTTAGATAAAAATGTTAATTGCACAGTTTTGAAAACATAAAAAAAAATGCATGAAATATTTGTAAACAGAATGTAAAATGCATTAAAATCAATTTCAAGTTATTAATACGGTTGTGAAATTTTTTTGACTCAAAGCATCATGAAAAGTCTCTCTGTTTCAGTGTGATGGTCTGGATCAATATATGTGTTTTCTGTCAGTGAGTTTGCCGTTTGTCTCTTGATGTGGTTCGATTAGTTTTGTGTAATAGTTGCAGGAGTCCTGCTGTCAAACACCAATCGCTCGTCAATAATCTCACGCCGGCAGGCCGTCCTTCATCTGTACACTTTACCTAACACTAAAAACATCACTGGCCAGCTGTTTATTGTTTATAAATATTTCAGACATTTTAATGCATTTGAACTTCTGTTTATAAATATTTAAAGCATATTTTATGTTATCAGAATTGTGCAGTTAACATTTTAACATTGCAAATAATATTTGTATTAAATCAAGATGCATTTACTTGAGATATTAAGACTTGTTTAATGACAAAATAATCAAAATTAAGTGAGAAAAATGACAAAATATCCACCAATTGGGTCAGAAAAATAATCTCGTTTTTTATTTAAATGAGGTTTATTTTTTCTAACAATCATTTTGCATCTCCAGTAAATGCATCTTGATAATATTTAATTTTAAATTAAATTAATAGTATTAATTAATAATAATTTAGAATATGTTGTATTTTATTAAAAATAATACAAATACAAATAATTTAATATAGCAAGTTAGTATGATCCATCAAATCAGATTTTTAATGCATTTTACATTCTGTTTATAAATATTTAATGCATTTTTTTATGTTTTCCAAATTCCTTTTTTTTTCCGGAAAACAAGGTTTATTTAAGCAATTTTGCATCTGAAGTAAATGCATCTTGATTTAAGAATGATTAGATATTTGTACTTGGAAAAAAATAATAAAATGTTATTCAAAAAATGCAATAATTTATGTATATATATTTTTTAAATAATAAAAAATAAAATAAAACCTAAAATAAAATATAATAAAATAAGATAAAAATAAATAAATTAAATAAAATGGAAGATATTTGTTGTTGTTTTAAATGTAAACTCACTTCAGTTTGCTGAATTTTTCAGAAAACAAGGCTTAATTAAGTCATTTTGCATCTCAAGTAAATGCATCATGATTTAAGAATGTTTAGATATTTGTACTTGGAAAAAAAATACAATTATATATACAATAAATAAATAATTTATAATATTTTTATTGAATTTAAAATAATACAAATAAAATAAAACAAAATAAAAATATAACAAAATAAAATAACAAACAAATGAAAAATAAAAATGGAAGATATTTGTTCTTGTTTTAAACAAACACTTCATTAGTAAATGCATCTTGATTTAAGAATGTTTAGATATTTGTACTTGGAAAAAAAATTGTAATTTGTAATTTGATAAAAATAAATATTAAAAATTATGCAAATAAAATAAAACATAAAATAAAAATTTAACAAAACTAATAAAAATTTAAGATTTTTTTTGTTTGTTTTAAACATAAACTCACTAAAAAGTTAAACTAATTAAAGCTTAATTACATCATTTTGCATCTCAAGTAAATGCATCTTGATTTATAAATATATGCATGTATGTGGAAAAATTTATAAATATATATATGTATTTGTTTAGATTTGTACTTGGAAAAGATTTTATTAAAAAATATATATATAAAAAATAATTATTTTTATTTTATTAAACATAATACAAAAAAAATAAAATAAAAATATAATAAAAAATAAATAAAAATGGAAGATATTTGTTTTTGTTTTAAACTCATTTCATTTAGCATTTTTCAGAAAACAAAGCTTAATTACATCATTTTGGATCTCAAGTCAGTGCATCTCGATTTATACATATTTAATAAAAATAATTAAATAATAATTTATAATACTTTTCATTTCTATAAAAATATACAAGTCACCTTTATTTATATAGAAATTAAATATACAAATAAAATAATACATAAAATTAAAATATCATAAAATAAAAAAACAAAAAATGGATGACATTTGTTTATGTTTTAAACAAAATCACTTAATTTTGCTGCAATTTTCAGAAAACAAAGCTTAATTACATCATTTTGCATCTCAAGAAAATGCATCTTGATTAATAAATATATGTATGTATTTGGAAAAATGTATAATATATATATATATATATATATGTATATATATATATATATATATATATATATATATATATATATATATATATATATATATATATATGTATATGTATATGTATTTGTTTAGATATTTGTACTTGGAAAAGAAAAAAATTAATAAAAAATAATTAAATAATAATTAAGATTTTTTTTATTTCATTAAACATAATACAAATAAAATCATTTTGCATTTTTTTTAGAAAACAAAGCTTAATTATTACATATTTTTATGATTTATACATATTTAATAAAGGTTATTAAATATTAATTAATAATATTTTTAATTTCTTTAAAAAATATACACATAAAATAATACATAAAATTAAAATAAAATAAAAAACAAAAAATAAAAATCGACGACATTTGTTTGTTTTAAACAAAATCACTTAATTTTGCTGCAGTTTTCAGAAAACAGGGCTAAATGAAGTCATTTTGCATCTCAAGTAAATGCATCTTGATTTAAAAATGTTTAGATATTTGTACTTAGAAAAAATTGGATTACATTTAATAAAAATAATAATACTTTTTATTTTATGTAAAAATGTAATGTAAAAATAATTTAATTTAGTAAACCAATTGAATCAAATCAGTTTTTTCTAGCAGAAAATTAAATTAAATGTACAATCTTTCATGATGACATGAGGTCATTAAACTTGAATCATATTTAAGAATCAAACGCCATTTTTGCGATGCATTTCCTGTAAAGCGCTGTCTGCGTAAGTGAACTGTAAATATTGTTTGCGTGAAGCTCTCAGGAGCGAAAGCGTCATGTTTTTCTGGTCCGTGTGCATTTGTTTGACAATGGCTGCATTTGCACAGAAAGCTTTCATCCAGTTCCTCCCACGGCCGCTATAATCGGCGCACGCCGCTGAATGGAAATTGCCAGCAGAAGTCTGTCCCTCTTAGAGCATGCTGGGAGAAGTGCACAAACAACTGCATTTACCTGTTATTAGCTCACAGGAGCCGTGGACGGCAGTACAATGAATCCACACACCTCCAGAAAGAGGAAAACAGGACAGGTGCACCATAAGTGGAGGACAAAGAGAAAGAGGAGAAACGAGGGAGGGCCGAGGGACGGCCGACAGCAGGACGGGGTCAAAGCGGCCCAGCGGAAACGCACAACACTGGGCAAAAACATCCCTCATTTTCACCACAGGGCCTCTGTGTAATTGAGTCGCTCAGAGTGTCTGTGCGCCAGGAATCAAGTAAAGTGGCCCAGGTTACGGACGGACGCCATGAGAACACAAGCGTTTAGTTCGCAGACGCTCTCGCTGTTAAAAGCCTGTGTTACAGATCATCTGTGTTTCTGAAAAACTGAGAGCAAACAGTCCCTCAAACTTTCCTTGTTTTCATTTCTACGCAGAGGATTTGCTTTCATTGGTTTCCAGTGCAATCATGACTGAAGATGCACTGCCATCTTTGAAGTGTTTTTAAAGAAGTTGCTCATCAAGGCTGTGTTCATTTGAGTAAAAACACAGAAAATATTGTACAATTTGTGAAATATTATTATGATGTAAAATAATGTTTGTCTATATCAACATACATTAAAATTTAATTTATATCTGTAATTAAAGTTGACTTTTTCCGCGTCATTAATTCAGTCTTCAGTGTCACAAGATCCTTCAGAAATCATTTTAATATGCTGATTTATTATGTTGTTAGCATGATACGCAAGTTACTAGCATGTCGCTAGCATGTTTCCAGCATGATTAACATGTTACTAGCATGATTAGCATGTCGCTAGCATGTTTTCAGCATGATTAACAAGTTACTAGCATGTTGTTAGCATGATAAGCAAGTTACTAGCATGTTGCTAGCATGATTAGCATGTCACTAGCATGTTTCCAGCATGATTAACATGTTACTAGCATGATTAGCATGTCACTAGCATGTTTCCGACATGATTAACATGTTACTAGCACGATTAGCATGTCGCTAGCATGTTTCCAGCATGATTAACATGTTACTAGCATGATTATCATGTCGCTAGCATGTTTCCAGCATGATTAACATGTTACTAGCATGATTAGCATGTCACTATCATGTGTACAGCATGATTAACATGTTACTAGCATGATTAGCATGTTGTTAGCATGTTTCTAGCATGATGAACAAGTAAGTAGCATGTTGTTAGTATGATTAGCAAGTTACTAGCGTGTTGTTAGCATGATTAGCATATCGGTAGCATGTTTCTAACATGATTAACAAGTTAGTAGCATGTTAGTATGATTAGCAAGTTACTAGCGTGTTGTTAGCATAATTAGCATATCGGTAGCATGTATCTAACATGATTAACAAGTTAGTAGCATGTTGTTAGTATGATTAGCAAGTTACTAGCGTGTTGTTAGCATGATTAGCATATCGGTAGCATGTTTCTAACATGATTAACAAGTTAGTAGCATGTTGCTAGTATGATTAGCATGTTGCTAGCATGTTTCCAGCATGATTAACATGTTACTAGCATGATTAGCATGTCGCTAGCATGTTTCCGGCATGATTAACATGTTACTAGCACGATTAGCATGTCGCTAGCATGTTTCCAGCATGATTAACATGTTACTAGCATGATTATCATGTCGCTAGCATGTTTCCAGCATGATTAACATGTTACTAGCATGATTAGCATGTCGCTATCATGTTTACAGCATGATTAACATGTTACTAGCATGATTAGCATGTTGTTAGCATGTTTCTAGCATGATGAACAAGTTAGTAGCATGTTGTTAGTATGATTAGCAAGTTACTAGCGTGTTGTTAGCATGATTAGCATATCGGTAGCATGTTTCTAACATGATTAACAAGTTAGTAGCATGTTAGTATGATTAGCAAGTTACTAGCGTGTTGTTAGCCTAATTAGCATATCGGTAGCATGTTTCTAACATGATTAACAAGTTAGTAGCATGTTTGACAATATATTATATATTATTAAATATATAAATATATGCTTTTATATCCTACAAAGTGGGCCAATTTAGTCCCAAAAAGTATTGAAATAGTACACTCAAAAGTATACTACTAGTACACTGATATTTGTTTACTTACTACATAAAGTATACTTCAAATATACTTGAACTTTACTTAAGTATACTTAATAAAATAAACTTGAAGTATACTTCATTTTGGTAAGGGTGAATTTCCATGCACTGCTTTTGTCATTTGCAACTACACTTTGTAGTGTTCTTGTTGTGTGTCAAGCCAACAACTGTGGACTGAGGTTAAGTGTTAAATACTAAAAACTCCATCAAATGCTTTTAACATGTCTGCCATTAACACACTGTAAAGTTTTCACCATTCAACTTAAAAACCTAAGTTCAGCAGCTGCCTTAACATTTTAAGTTAAATCAGCTTAAAACTACAAGTCATTTCAACTTATCACAATAAAATGAGTTGATTTAACTTGTGGGTTGAAACGACTTTAGTTGATTTAACTTAAACATTGGCAGCTGCTAAACTTAAGTTTTTAAGTTGAAATTGGTGAAAATGTTTTACAGTCCACACAAAGCATCTGATCATTGTGAGTCACGTATGTATATTGTTAACCAAAGCATCCATCGTGTGGTGTTTCAGCAGATAAGTACTGATTCTTGCATTCTCCAGAACTGTTGGCAGAGGTTCCTTCAACACAAACCCTTCTTGTATTTTACCAGCGCATGGCATTAAGGAAATTGGTCTCCAGTCAGATTTTTCATTTAGTCAGGCAACCTCTGGGACTGGGCCTATATTAGCTTCTGATGCAGTTGATAGAAAACCCTTTTGATATGAGCTATTGATTAGATGTACTATGACTGTTGCCAAACCTTCTGTGCGATTCTTAAGAAGACAAGGAGGTCTATCATCAGGGCCACTTGCTTTAATCCGCCAATAAGTAAAATAATCTAGTTTCAAATAGAAAGCAGAATTATTATTTCTTACCCCACTGGGAGATTATTTAGCTTGTTTCAAGCAAAAACCACTTAATTTTGACTTTTTTTTTTTCTGAAAACAAGACCATTTTTACTCATCTAGAAAATCTTTCTTGAGTTTATTTATTATTTATATATATATATATTGGCTGGAAACAAGGCTAAGTAAGAAAAGCATTTTTTTTTTTTTTTGCAGTAGTCCAAGCCTCAGCAAAAACTGTTTACACTGCAGAAAAAGGTTTGTCTTGTTTCTAGTCAAAATATTTGACAATTTTTTAATTAAGATGCATTTACTAGACAAGCAAAATGACATGATATTTAGTCATGTTTCCAAGGGGAAAACTAAATTAAGTGCATTTTGCTTAAAATAAGAAGATTTATCTGCCAAATTCTTTTGATTTAAGAATATTTTTCTTACCCCACTGGCAGATAATTTTACTTGTTTCAAGGGGGAAAAACTCAATTGCATGCATTTTGCTTAAAACAAGACTGAATATCTTATGTACCTTTGCTTGTCTAGTAAATGCATCTTAAATTATGATTTTTTAGATATTTTGACTAAAAACAAGACAAAAATGCTAAGTAAGATAAGCCTTTTTTGCAGTGAAAAATCTGATTACACACTGCAATTATTTTTTTTTTTACTTTTACTGGATGTTCTAGACAAGTAAAAAGTATTTTCTGGTTTTCAGAAAAAAAATTAAGTAAGTTTTTGCTTATAACAAGCAAAATAATCTGCCAATGGGGTAAGAAAAAAAAATCTTATTTCAAACAGAAAACGAGATTATTTTTCTTAACCCATTGGCAGATTATTTTGCTTGTTTTAAGCAAAAACACTTCATTTTGACTTGTTTTTCTGAAAACAAGACAATAATCTTTACTTGTCTAGAAAATCCTTCTTGATTAAAATTTTTTAGATATTTTGGCTGGAAACAAGACAAAAAAATAATAAGTAAGAAAAGCATTTTTTGCAGTAGCCCAAGCCTCAGCAAAAACTGTTTACACTGCAAAAAAAAAAAAAAGAAAAATGATTTTCTTAAATTTTATGTCTTGTTTCCTGACAAAATATATAAAAATTCTTAAAACAAGACGGATTTTCTAGAAGATTTGTTTGTTTTTTCAGAAAAAACAAGTCAAAAATATTTTTTTTTATTTCAAACAGAAAACAATATTGTTTCTTACTCCACTGGCAGATTATTTTGCTGATATTTGTTTGTTATTTGTTGATATTTTTGGCTGGAAACAAGACAAACAAGACAAAGCATTTTTTTGCAGTGTATAACTTAATTGATGCTTGCATATCAAAATATCTCACATGAGACTCATTGTTCGCGTGGTGAACTTGTCTGATTGTCTCATTTTGTTCTACTCAGGCCCAGGAAATCAAGGACAGGCCGTGATGATTCCGCCTCAGCGATTGTCCAGCTGTCTGAAATCAAACGCTGACTTCTGTGGGGTTTGTGAAGTGGAGCCGCGGCTGTCGACACACATGTGCTTCGCTCTCGATCTCACGGCTGCAGATCCACACTCATTATGCATGCAGAAACTCCAGTGTTGATATTCGATCAGCCCTTTGTGTCATAACTGCTTGCAGAAGAACCACAATTACTGATACACTTTTAGCCCTTGAGCTGGAGCGCCTGCACCTGCAGATCACATCGGACCACTCTTTGATTCACGTACGAATGTGTCTGAGCCGCATCTGAGCGTGAGATCACGTCCTGTGAGGATCTGGGTGATATAACGCCTGAGGTCAACAGGTGGATGAAAACTAATATCTCAATGGGTCTGTTTATTCTCAAACCGGGCAGCATGTCTAGGAAAATGATTTTGCATGAGTTTGAAGAGTCATATGTAGCTGGAAATGACTTGCAGGTGAATTACTGTTGGAAAAATAAGAAATAACTTCAATGCATCCTCTGGAGTGAATGGGTGCCGTCAGAATGAGAGTCCAAACAGCTGATAAAAACATCACAATAATCCACAAGTAATCCACACCACTCCGGTTCATCAGTTACATCTTGACAAGACAAAAGCTGAAACAAATCCAGCATTAAGACATTTTTATCTAAACTTGAAGAAGTATACTTCAAGTTTGTTTTATTAAGTATACTTAAGTAAAGTTCAAGTTTATTTTAAGTATACTTTATGTAGTAACGCTTATTAAAAAGAAGTATACTTCAAGTTTATTTTATTAAGTATACTTAAATAAAGTTCAGGTAGATTTTTAAGTATACTTTATGTAGTAACCCTTATCAAAAAGAAGTATACTTCAAGTTTATTTAAGTATTCTTAAAGTTCAAGTTTATTTTAAGTATACTTTATGTAGTAACCCTTATCAAAAAGAAGTATACTTCAAGTTAATTTTAAGCATACTTAAGTAAAGTTCAAGTAGATTTTTTAGTATACTTTATGTAGTAAGCCTTACCAAAAAGAAGTATACTTCAAGTTAATTTTAAGCATACTTAAGTAAAGTTCAAGTAGATTTTTTAGTATACTTTATGTAGTAAGCCTTACCAAAAAAGTATACTTAAGTAAAGTTCAAGTAGATTTTTTAGTATACTTTATGTAGTAAGCCTTACCAAAAAAGTATACTTAAGTAAAGATCAGGTATATTTTTAAGTATACTTTATGTAGTAACCCTTATCAAAAAGAAGTATACTTAAGTAAAGTTCAAATATATTTTTAAGTATACTTCATGTAGTAACCCTTACCAAAAAAGTATACTTCAAGTTTATTTTATTAAGTATACTTAAGTAAAGTTCAAGTATATTTTAAGTATACTTCATGTAGTAACCCTTACCAAAAAGAAGTATACTTAAGTAAAGTTCAAATATATTTTTAAGTATACTTCATGTAGTAACCCTTACCAAAAAAAGTATACTTCAAGTTAATTTTATTAAGTATACTAATTAAAGTTCAAGTAGATTTTTTAAGTATACTTTATGTAGTAACCCTTATCAAAAAGAAGTATACTTCAAGTTAATTTTAAGCATACTTAAGTAAAGTTCAAGTATATTCTTAAGTATACTTTATGTAGTAACCCTTACCAAAAAGAAGTATACTTCAAGTTAATTTTATTAAGTATACTTAAGTAAAGTTCAAGTATATGTTTAAGTATACTTTATGTAGTAACCCTTACCAAAAAAGTATACTTAAGTAAAGTTCAAGTATATGTTTAAGTATACTTATGTAGTAACCCTTACAAAAAGAAGTATACTTCAAGTTTATGTTATTAAATAAAGTTCAAGTATATTTTTAAGTATACTTTATGTAGTAACCCTTATCAAAAAGAAGTATACTTCAAGTTAATTTTAAGCATACTTAAGTAAAGTTCAAGTATATTCTTAAGTATACTTTATGTAGTAACCCTTACCAAAAAGAAGTATACTTCAAGTTAATTTTATTAAGTATACTTAGTAAAGTTCAAGTATATGTTTAAGTATACTTTATGTAGTAACCCTTATCAAAAAGAAGTATACTTAAGTAAAGTTCAAGCATATTTTAAGTATACTTTATTTAGTAACCCTTACAAAAAGAAGTATACTTCAAGTTTATTTTAAGTATACTTAAGTAAAGTTCAAGTATATTCTTAAGTATACTTTATGTAGTTACACTATACTATATGAAGTAGACTTCAAGTTAATTGTATTAAATACACTTAAGTATATTTCTGAGAAATATATAAAGCACACTTCTGAGAAGTACATTAAAGGTAGACTGAAACTATACTTTCCCCTTTTTTAGGTATACTAATAGCACACTTGAATAAACTTCTTTTATTAGTAAGGGATTGCTCTCCTGAATCAGACCAGACCACTTTTATATACTTTTATTATGGATTATGGACTTTCATTTTTAAAAATGTCTTAATGTTGGATTTGTTTTAGCTTTTGTCTTGTCAAGATGTTAACTGATGAACTGGAGTGGTGTGGATTATTGTGATGTTTTTATCAGCTGTTTGGACTCTCATTCTGACGGCACCCATTCACTCCAGAGGATCCACTGGTGAGACAGTGATGCAATGACACATTTCTACAAATCTGATGAAGAAACACACTCATCTACATCTTGGATGAACTGAAGGTGAGCACATTTACAGCACACTTTCATTTTTGGCTGAACCGTTTCTTTAAAACAAGTTTTTAGAATTACAGTTGATCTCTCGTAGTGGTTTTGTAGGTTTAAAGTGACTCATTTTAACACAAGTCCTGAATAAAGCATATCTCATTCATGGAACAGGTTTGTCTTGATTTTCAGCTACACTCTTAATAATAAAGGTGCTTCAAAAGGATCTTCAAGCGATGCCATAAAAGAAACATTTTTGGTTCCACAAAGAACCTTTTAGTCAAAGAACCATTTCTTGCTTACCTTTTTTATAATCTGAAGAACTTTATTTGCCACAAAGAACTTTTTGTGAAACATAAAGGTTCTTTAGATGTTAAAGGTTCTTTATAAAACCATTTAGACAAAAAGGCTCTTCTATGGCATCGTAAAGCAGCTTTATTTTTAAGAGTGTCACCAAAACTCACCAAACTGATCTATTAGCAACACAACTCTAAGTTATACTATTTTTCCTTTTTTTTTTTTGTATTTTTAAATATTGGCTGTACTTAAGATGCACTCTGTTCAGAATCTGCCCTATACAATGATATTCACACACATTATTATGCCTGTCATACAGCCAACAAAACCAATTTGCATAATCAGGTCTAAAATTGATGGCAATTTTAATGTATTTAACTTGTGACTCGCCCAACACCACAGTTCCTGCCAGATGTTCTCAGATGTTTCCACATGTGTGAATGAGTTCATCATAACCGACTGAAGTGGATCATCACTGGATGACTGTTTCACACCAATATGCCAGTCATGTTCAATTAAAATGATTGTTTCCTGTAAAGAATTAGGAATATATAAGAGCTTTTGCCATTGGTTTTAATTAGTTGATCTATCTACTGTACACTACTGTTAGAACATACTTTAAAAAATATACTTTCACATGATCCTTCAGAAATCATTCTAATATTCTGATTTGCTGTTCAAAAAACAATTATTATTATTATTATGATGTTGAAAACTTTTCAGGTATCTTTGATGAATAGAAAGTTCTGAAGAAAAGCATTTATCTGAAATAGAAATATTTTGTAACATTATAAATGTCTTTGTCATCACTTTTGATCAATTTAAAGCATCCGTGCTAAATAAAAGTATTCATTTTTGTAATTTCTTTACTAAAAAAAAAAAACACATTCAGACTCATAACTTTTGAATGGTATAATGCATAATGTTACAAAAGCTTTTTATTTCAGATAAATGCTGACCACAAAGAATCCTGAAAAAAATATACTCAGCTGTAATAAAAAGTTTTATAAGAATTAAATATTTTAAAAACAATAAACTAAGAAATAATGAATACATTACATAAATGAATAATTAAATGAAATAAAATTGATATAAAAATTAGCAATGCAAGTTATATAGCATAATAGATTTCTTTACATAAAATATCTATATAATATTTATTTATATTGTATATTAAAATAAATATAATACAAACAAAAATTGCATATAAAAGTTTGAAAAACAAGAACAAAATAAAATGAAATACATTAAATAAAATACTTTTTACATAAATCTACATACACTCATGCATATTACAGTAAATATAATAAAAGCAAAAAGTTACATAAAAATTTTAAAACTCATAATCATCATTTTACCATTACATATAGTATTGCATGTAGTATATCTGCTCATATGAGCACTTTTAATACTCAAAATCATCATTTTACCATTACATATAGTATTGCATGTAGTATATCTGCTCATATGAGCACTTTTAATATTCATAATCATCATTTAACCATTACATATAGTATTGCATGTAGTATATCTGCTCATATGAGCACTTTTAATATTCATAATCATCATTTCACCATTACATATAGTATTGCATGTAGTATATCTGCTCATATGAGCACTTTTAATACTCAAAATCATCATTTTACCATTACATATAGTATTGCATGTAGTATATCTGCTCATATGAGCACTTTTAATATTCATAATCATCATTTAACCATTACATATAGTATTGCATGTAGTATATCTGCTCATATGAGCACTTTTAATACTCAAAATCATCATTTTACCATTACATATAGTATTGCATGTAGTATATCTGCTCATATGAGCACTTTTAATACTCAAAATCATCATTTTACCATTACATTTTTGTATTGGGTGTAGTATATCTGCTTATATGAGAAAAATTAAATAAATAAAATTAAATACATTCAATAAAATACTTGTGCCTGACATAAAAATACATACACACATACATATTATATTCTAGTAAATGTAATAAAAGCAAAAAGTTACATTAGAAATAAAATAATAAAAAAGCAACAAAACTGAGACATAAATCAATTAAAAATTAAATATTTAATTAAATATATTACTAAGTTTATTAAATAAGTTAATAAATCAACAATAATGTACAGTTTAGTGCTCCATGCAGTGAAGCGCTGTGAGAACCACGTGTGTGAAATCTCGCAGAGTCTCGTCATCCCACTGAGGTCTCGCGGTGCTCCCGCGCACGTTTCCTGTTCCGGGGTCGGTAGTGTACGCTCCGTGTGTGTTTATGTGCTTGTGTGTGTCCGTGTGTGTGAGTGTGTGTGATGATGATGATGGCGGAGCTGGTGCAGGGACAGGCCTCGGTGGCTCAGCCCGGGATGAAGGCGGACGGATTCACGGACCCGTTCCACCGCGCGCGACAGGTAGACACACGAGCGAGCGTGAGAAGATGAGCGTGTGTCCGTGAGTGTGTTTGACGAGTGCGCGTTTGGACGGAGAGTGTGTAGCATGTTAGCTGCTAGTGCTGCAGGAGCTTTAAAAACTCCAGCACACGCACACACACACAGAGACTCAGATTAAGGCCACAACACAACAACCGTAAAACACTATTTAGACGCGTTCGAATCGCACAACATCGCGCTGACAACACTAACACCAACTTTAGCGCTGTGTGCTCGACCATAAACTCCAAAAACAGCAGCAACAAACTGCTGCAACCTGTTGTTGTCATACACACACATCTTAAAACTTACTTCAGCGCGAACACACACGCGCGCGCACGCACAACAAACTCCTGGCTTTGGGCAAATGTCCGCCGCAAACGAGCGGAAAGTGCGCAGCGAGAAGTTTGTTGTGCACGTTGACACTTGTGCTAAAGCTCACACTCTCTCTCTCTCTCTCACACACTCGTGGAGTGGATCCTCAGAGGTGATCATGTGCTCGGAGCAGTTTTAGGACTCGAGAAAGAACTTCTGTCAGTGTGTGTGTGTGTGTTTCACATTATCATGCTTGTGTTCTTCAGAGGCCTTGTGCTTCTGCTCACATCAATGCACTTTCATACTCAAGCTTCATATGACCACTACATACTACAGCATGTAGCACATCTACTCAGATGAAGATTACACTCATTTAACTGATCATCACACCTTTACATACTGCATTGCATAAAGTATTTTTACACTTTTAATGCTAAAGTCTTCATCTCAGAAGAAATGCTGCATGCAGTACTGTATTTAATGGCAAAATGATGATTAGAAGTGCTCATCTGAGCAAATATACTACTATACTTATTAAAATGACAAATATAATTATTAAAAGTGCTCATTTCACTATCACATATAGTATTGCATGTAGAATATCTGCTGATAATAATCCTCATTTTCAATATTTAATGGTAAAATGAAGATTGTGAGCATTAAAGCTGCTCATCTGAGTAGATATGCTTTATTCAATACTATATGTAGTGGTAACTTGATGATTGTAATGTTTAAAAGTGATAATTTCACCATTGCATATAGTATTGCATGTAGTATATCTGCTTGTATGAGCACTTTTAATACTTAAAATCGTCAGAAGTATTTCTGATCAGAACTTTTAATACTCATAATCTTCATTTTACCATCAGTACTATACTGCATATACTATATATGCTCATATAAACGATCTTAATGTTCATCTTAGTAAAAATACTGCCTGCAATACAATATTTAATGGTAAAATGAATATTGTGAGTATTAAAAGTGCTCATCTAAGCAGATTTACTTCATGCAAAACTATATGTAGTGGTAAAATGGTGGTTACACTTATTAAAAGTCACCATTTCACCATTACATATAGTATTGCATGTAGTATTTCTGATCAGATGAGAACTTTTAATACTCATATTCTTTATTTTATCATTATTACAGTACTGCTTGTAGTATATCTGCTCAAATGAGTGCATTTATACTCATTATTTTACCATTTTATATATATAGTATATATGAACACTTTTAATACTCAATCTCCATTTTACCACCAGTACTGTACTGCTTTTACCACTGTACTGTACATGTGCTATATCTGCTCATGTGTGCTCTTAATCTTCATCTTAGCTGAAATGCTGCCTGCAATACAATATTTAATGGTAAAATGAAGATTGTAAGCATTTAAAGTGCTCATCTGAGTAGATAAGCCTCATGCAATACTATATGTAATGGTGAAATGATGATTATAAAATTACAAGTGATCATTTTGCTATTGCATATAGTATATCTGCTCAGATCAGATTAATTATTTTAATCACCAATTTAGTCTTATATATAGTATCGGCGGAGATGAGGATTATAATTATTAAGAGTCCTCATTTTACCTTTACATGTAGTATTTCTAGTAGCATATCTGCTAATTTTTAATAAATACAACTTATTTTACCATTACATATAGTATTGCATGTAGTGCTAAGATCAGCACTTTTGATCATTTTAATTGCCATTTTATCATTATATGTAATATAGCATGTAGTGTATCAGCTCAGATGAGGAGCTTTAATACTCATAATCTTGATCCCAGCAGAAATACTACATGCAATACTATATTTAATGGTAGAATGATGAGTATGACTATTTAAAGTGTTCATTTGAGCTGATATACTACATGCAAAACTTTTTTTGTCATTGCGTATATCATTGCATATAGTATATCACCTCATATAAGCACTTTAAATACAGATAATCTTTGTTTTACCATTATTGGGTGTAGTGTAGCATCTTAGATGAGCATTTTTAATACTCAATCTTAATCTCAGAAGGTATACTACATGCAGTACTACATTTAATGTTAAAATAGAGACCACAAAAAGTGCTCATCTGCACTTATTGCATCAACATGCAATCCTGTTCGTAACGGTAAAAATGTACCATTGCATGTAGTATATCTGCTCGTATGAGCACTTTTAATACTCATAATCGTCATTTCACCATTACATATAGTATTGCATGTAGTATATCTGCTCATATGAGCACTTTTAATACTCATCGTCATTTCACCATTACATATAGTATTGCATGTAGTATATCTGCTCATATGAGCACTTTTAATACTCATAATCGTCATTTCACCATTACATATAGTATTGCATGTAGTATATCTGCTCATATGAGCACTTTTAATACTCATAATCGTCATTTCACCATTACATATAGTATTGCATGTAGTATATCTGCTCATATGAGCACTTTTAAGACTCATAATCGTCATTTCACCATTACATATAGTATTGCATGTAGTATATCTGCTCATATGAGCACTTTTAAGACTCATAATCGTCATTTCACCATTACATATAGTATTGCGTGTAGTATATCTGCTCATATGAGCACTTTTAAGACTCATAATCGTCATTTCACCATTACATATAGTATTGCGTGTAGTATATCTGCTCATATGAGCACTTTTAAGACTCATAATCGTCATTTCACCATTACATATAGTATTGCGTGTAGTATATCTGCTCATATGAGCACTTTTAAGACTCATAATCGTCATTTCACCATTACATATAGTATTGCATGTAGTATATCTGCTCATATGAGCACTTTTAAGACTCATAATCGTCATTTCACCATTACATATAGTATTGCATGTAGTATATCTGCTCAGATGAGCAATTTTAATACTCAAAATAGTACTTTTACCGTTACATATAGTATTGCATGTAGTATATCTGCTCATATGAGCACTTTTAATACTCATAATCGTCATTTCACCATTACATATAGTATTGCGTGTAGTATATCTGCTCATATGAGCACTTTTAAGACTCATAATCGTCATTTCACCATTACATATAGTATTGCATGTAGTATATCTGCTCAGATGAGCACTTTTAATACTCATAATCGTCATTTCACCATTACATATAGTATTGCGTGTAGTATATCTGCTCATATGAGCACTTTTAAGACTCATAATCGTCATTTCACCATTACATATAGTATTGCATGTAGTATATCTGCTCATATGAGCACTTTTAATACTCATAATCGTCATTTCACCATTACATGTAGTATTGCATGTAGTATATCTGCTCATATGAGCACTTTTAATACTCATAATCGTCATTTCACCATTACATATAGTATTGCATGTAGTATATCTGCTCATATGAGCACTTTTAATACTCATAATCGTCATTTCACCATTACATGTAGTATTGCATGTAGTATATCTGCTCATATGAGCACTTTTAATACTCATAATCGTCATTTCACCATTACATGTAGTATTGCATGTAGTATATTTGCTCATATGAGCACTTTTAATACTCATAATCGTCATTTCACCATTACATGTAGTATTGCATGTAGTATATTTGCTCATATGAGCACTTTTAATACTCATAATCATCATTTCACCATTACATATAGTATTGCATGTAGTATATCTGCTCATATGAGCACTTTTAATACTCAAAATGGTACTTTCACCATTACATATAGTATTGCATGTAGTATATTTGCTCATATGAGCACTTTTAATACTCAAAATCGTCATTTCACCATTACATGTAGTATTGCATGTAGTATATTTGCTCATATGAGCACTTTTAATACTCATAATCGTCATTTCACCATTACATATAGTATTGCATGTAGTATATCTGCTCAGATGAGCACTTTTAATACTCATAATCGTCATTTCACCATTACATATAGTATTGCGTGTAGTATATCTGCTCATATGAGCACTTTTAAGACTCATAATCGTCATTTCACCATTACATATAGTATTGCATGTAGTATATCTGCTCATATGAGCACTTTTAATACTCATAATCGTCATTTCACCATTACATGTAGTATTGCATGTAGTATATCTGCTCATATGAGCACTTTTAATACTCATAATCGTCATTTCACCATTACATATAGTATTGCATGTAGTATATCTGCTCATATGAGCACTTTTAATACTCATAATCGTCATTTCACCATTACATGTAGTATTGCATGTAGTATATCTGCTCATATGAGCACTTTTAATACTCATAATCGTCATTTCACCATTACATGTAGTATTGCATGTAGTATATTTGCTCATATGAGCACTTTTAATACTCATAATCGTCATTTCACCATTACATGTAGTATTGCATGTAGTATATTTGCTCATATGAGCACTTTTAATACTCATAATCATCATTTCACCATTACATATAGTATTGCATGTAGTATATCTGCTCATATGAGCACTTTTAATACTCAAAATGGTACTTTCACCATTACATATAGTATTGCATGTAGTATATTTGCTCATATGAGCACTTTTAATACTCATAATCGTCATTTCACCATTACATGTAGTATTGCATGTAGTATATTTGCTCATATGAGCACTTTTAATACTCATAATCGTCATTTCACCATTACATATAGTATTGCATGTAGTATATCTGCTCATATGAGCACTTTTAATACTCAAAATGGTACTTTCACCATTACATATAGTATTGCATGTAATATATCTGCTCAGATGAGCACTTTTAATACTCAAAATAGTACTTTCACCATTACATATAGTATTGCATGTAATATATCTGCTCAGATGAGCACTTTTAATACTCAAAATGGTACTTTCACCATTACATATAGTATTGCATGTAATATATCTGCTCAGATGAGCACTTTTAATACTCAAAATAGTACTTTCACCATTACATGTAGTATATCTGCTCATATGAGCACTTTTAATACTCATAATCGTCATTTCACCATTACATATAGTATTGCATGTAGTATATCTGCTCATATGAGCAATTTTAATACTCAAAATAGTACTTTTACCGTTACATATAGTATTGCATGTAGTATATCTGCTCATATGAGCACTTTTAATACTCAAAATAGTACTTTTACCATTACATATAGTATTGCATGTAGTATATCTGCTCATATGAGCACTTTTAATACTCATAATCGTCATTTCACCATTACATATAGTATTGCATGTAGTATATCTGCTCATATGAGCACTTTTAATACTCAAAATAGTACTTTCACCATTACATATAGTATTGCATGTAGTATATCTGCTCATATGAGCACTTTTAATACTCATAATCGTCATTTCACCGTTACATATAGTATTGCATGTAGTATATCTGCTCATATGAGCAATTTTAATACTCAAAATAGTACTTTTACCGTTACATATAGTATTGCATGTAGTATATCTGCTCATATGAGCACTTTTAATACTCAAAATAGTACTTTCACCATTACATATAGTATTGCATGTAGTATATCTGCTCATATGAGCACTTTTAATACTCATAATCGTCATTTCACCGTTACATATAGTATTGCATGTAGTATATCTGCTCAGATGAGCACTTTTAATACTCATAATCGTCATTTCACCATTACATATAGTATTGCATGTAGTATATCTGCTCATATGAGCACTTTTAATACTCAAAATAGTACTTTCACCATTACATATAGTATTGCATGTAGTATATCTGCTCATATGAGCACTTTTAATACTCAAAATAGTACTTTCACCATTACATATAGTATTGCATGTAGTATATCTGCTCAGATGAGCACTTTTAATACTCATAATCGTCATTTCACCATTACATATAGTATTGCATGTAGTATATCTGCTCAGATGAGCACTTTTAATACTCATAATCGTCATTTCACCATTACATATAGTATTGCATGTAGTATATCTGCTCAGATGAGCACTTTTAATACTCATAATCGTCATTTCACCATTACATATAGTATTGCATGTAGTATATCTGCTCAGATGAGCACTTTTAATACTCATAATCGTCATTTCACCATTACATATAGTATTGCATGTAGTATATCTGCTCATATGAGCACTTTTAATACTCAAAATAGTACTTTCACCATTACATATAGTATTGCATGTAGTATATCTGCTCAGATGAGCACTTTTAATACTCATAATCGTCATTTCACCATTACATATAGTATTGCATGTAGTATATCTGCTCAGATGAGCACTTTTAATACTCATAATCGTCATTTCACCATTACATATAGTATTGCATGTAGTATATCTGCTCAGATGAGCACTTTTAATACTCATAATCGTCATTTCACCATTACATATAGTATTGCATGTAGTATATCTGCTCAGATGAGCACTTTTAATACTCATAATCGTCATTTCACCATTACATATAGTATTGCATGTAGTATATCTGCTCAGATGAGCACTTTTAATACTCATAATCGTCATTTCACCATTACATATAGTATTGCATGTAGTATATCTGCTCAGATGAGCACTTTTAATACTCATAATCGTCATTTCACCATTACATATAGTATTGCATGTAGTATATCTGCTCATATGAGCACTTTTAATACTCAAAATAGTACTTTCACCATTACATATAGTATTGCATGTAGTATATCTGCTCAGATGAGCACTTTTAATACTCATAATCGTCATTTCACCATTACATATAGTATTGCATGTAGTATATCTGCTCAGATGAGCACTTTTAATAATCATAATCGTCATTTCACCATTACATGTAGTATTGCATGTAGTATATCTGCTCAGATGAGCACTTTTAATACTCATAATCGTCATTTCACCATTACATATAGTATTGCATGTAGTATATCTGCTCATATGAGCACTTTTAATACTCAAAATAGTACTTTCACCATTACATATAGTATTGCATGTAGTATATCTGCTCAGATGAGCACTTTTAATACTCATAATCGTCATTTCACCATTACATATAGTATTGCATGTAGTATATCTGCTCAGATGAGCACTTTTAATACTCATAATCGTCATTTCACCATTACATATAGTATTGCATGTAGTATATCTGCTCAGATGAGCACTTTTAATACTCACAATCGTCATTTCACCATTACATATAGTAGTGCTGGGCGATATGGAAAAATCATGTATCACGATATGGATTATTTTATATCACGATAACGATATATATCACGATATACCAAAATAAAGTACGTTTTCAGTTATTCTCTGAAAAGTTTGACAAAAATATCATTGCATAATTTTTTGCAACTTTATTTTTATTCGTTATTTGAAGTGACATTTAACTGAACTGTCACAAATGAGAAAAATACATTTTAGTGCAGCAATATAAATGTATCAAATGACAACAGATGTGGTGGAGGTAGAGCTACAGTAGCCTTCACATGTTTTATCCACATCATAGTTAAATAGTATTATCAAAATAAACTATTTTTTTATTAAAGTGCACAGCCATTTCAAGTTTCTGAGCAGAAAAGCACTCAATTATAAAAAATAAACAAAACATTTTTCAACCTTGTAGTGCAAAGTTTGCAAACCAAAATAAAGTATCACGCCTGTTTCACACATACTCCGTCTGCAGTGCGTATGCAGTCCGTGTGCGTTACGTATGCGGTGCAGAGGCAGCACGGACTCGTTTTGCTTCCACACAGAACGCGTTTGCAGTCCGTTCCTGATCCGCGGGTGTTTACCACAAACACACCATTTATCCGTTATTTTAATTTCAAATCCAAACGTGCTTTTTCAGCATTGGGATACTCTTTTATCACAGTACACTAATACAATAATACTAAACATATTCACGTTTAAACTCAACGTATTATAAACAACGTAGGCTATTATTTAATGCACTTGACTTCTAGATTTGTTTATTAAATTGGTCAAGCAAGTTGCAACACATTTAAACCCAGCATACTCAAAATAGTACTTTTACCGTTACATATATAGTATTGCATGTAGTATATCTGCTCATATGAGCACTTTTAATACTCATAATCGTCATTTCACCATTACATATAGTATGGCGTGTAGTGTATTTTTTGTATGAGCACTTTTAATACTCAAAAATCTTCCTTTTACCGTTACATAGTACATAATACTTGGTAAATGTCAAAGTATCTTGCAGACATTCCACTATATACCACATAAACTCTGGTGGTAGTTGAGTTGATGGCTGAAGTCATTGATTCGCTGAGAGCTGTACAGTAAGCAGCGACATGCAGCTGTCATGACACACGCGTGTCAGTATTCGAGAGAGAAGCTGGAGCTGTGAATATGAGACACTTTGAGAGGAGTCAGTCATGCGTGCGTGTGCCGCGCCACGTTTGCATAACATGAAAAACCAGACTGGAGCCGTAAACTGTAAATGGCATGAATATGCTATTATTATCATCGCTTATTCGGAAACACGGGTGCGATTTCGAGTTTTGCTTTGTCATACAGGTAGCAAACAGTTGCATCCCGTATATTTTCTTAACCCATTCTGAGATGTTAATACGTTTTTAGACATGTTTTGAGATGTTAAAGTTCAGTGTAGAGTTGTTGTCTCTGCATGACTTCATTGTAAATCTCCTGAGTGTCGGCGCTTGTAAGCAGGCGCCTGATGGATCGATGCTCGGTTAAGGCCTGTCAGGCTGAGCAGAGCCCGATACTGTACTGACAGACTGCGTGTCTTCAGCTTTCTACAGTATCACCTCATGCTTGTGCAGGTTTGATCACTTTATGAAAAATCCGTTATCACAATACATTGTTCTAGATTTGTGCTGTTTGTAAAACATACAGATGTAATTATCCATTTTATAAAAGATATTTAAGCTTGGACGTTTTTGATGATGTAATACTAGTTAATATGGGTCAGTTTGTGGGATGGATGTGTATTCATTAGTTTATGTAAGCAGCTGTCATTTCACTCAAATGTCTGTGAATTCTGATTGGTTGAGACACGTCTAAAGCCGTTATAAAATGCGGTGTTGCCACATTGTTTGGCAGTTGTAAATCACTACAGTTAGACTAATGAATGCTTACGTGACAAAGGCATTGTTTATTCTGATCGTTATTATTATTACCAACTTCTCTAAAAATGCTGTGTTTAATTATTTTGCCATTGTAAAAGCAAGACTTCACTCTAAAAAGTATATTACAGTGATTTTACTATTTATCTATCTGTACTATACTAATACTATACTATACCATACCACACCATACCATAATGTACTATACTATACCACACTATACTAGGCTATGCTATACTGTACCTTACTATACCATAATGTACCATACCATACTATACTATACTATACCATACCATACCGTACTATACCATAATGTACTATACCACGCTATACTATTCTATGGTATGCTATACTATAATATAATAAGGGTCAAAGATTAGCATAAAACAATAAGTGTAATACTGCTTTAAATTGTTGTTGTTTTTCATAACAAAATATTGAATTTTTTTCTGTTTTATTTAATTGCATTTTTGTTTTTCTGAGCAAAAAAAAGCGTTTTCCCTAATTTACAGAAGACACATACTAAAATGTCAATCTTGTCAGGCATATTTACAACAAAAATCAATAAGTTTATGACATATTAAAAGAAATTAAAATAATTACTTTCACCCCAAATATTATTATAATTATTAATTTTAATTAATCAAACAATAAATTCTTAAAAGAATTATAGTTACTATTAGTAATTCTACATTTTTAAAATTTGCCACAATCCTAGGTTTTGCCCGTTTGTCAGTCAGAATTTTTTACTCATTTAAAACATAATAAAATGTAATAAGCTCCATTATTATTTTTTATATATTTTAATTTGTATAATATATATAATTTGTACAAGTCAGAATAAGCGTGTTGTCTGAATTGTTACATAAATATTGTTACACTGAAAGAAAATGTAACATTATTCCAACCAAATTTAGACATTTTATTGTTCAAAAACGTTTGAAACATTAAAAGTAACATTTCATTTTCATTCAATGTGTTTCTATGAACATAAGATCACTTTTTTAAATTTCGTTTGATATGGACATCTTAACTTCTTTGACCCCTGAATTTTAATATTAATATATATTAGTATCTTTTATATATTCATATCTTTTTCTTTTGTTCCGCTCTCACGTTTTACTGCTAATATGGCAATGACTGAAAGGATTAATGGTGTAGTTTTAAACATGTTTGCGCACACGCCTGCCGTTTAGCCTCCATTTCGAAACACGTCTCGTCCGTTCATGAAGCGTGTGTCCTTGAACGCAGCGCTGTGACACCTGTGGCCGGATTGAAGTTTTCTCCTGGTGTTTGAGCGCGGGCCGCACGCCTCTGCGTTCAGTTTTTATCAACTCTGACGGGGAAGAAAATAGACCTGGGCTCACGTCCAGAATCGCAGGCCCATTTTACAGCCCCGTCTCTGCCGCTCGAAGCTCCAGAGCTGACACAATTCTCTTTATCTCAAGTTTGCTCTCCTGCGATAGAAACGAGCGGCCGTTTGTGTTTGATTTGTGATGACGTGCTTGTGGACGCGTTACATAATCGGCTTCTCCTGTGTAGTGCAATGACAGCGGTCATGTTTTAACCCTCGTAATGCATTCAGATTATGTGTATTTTCACATTCCCTGTCTGGACATGTGGAACATTATTATTTACTTTTACTTTTTTTATTTATTATTTACTGCATTTTTACCTTTTTTTTAGTAATAAAATTTTTTGAATTTTTTGAAATTTCAAATTATAAATAAATCATACCACATTTTAAATAAAATATATTTAAAAAAATAATGTATATTATTTAAATATTAATATTTATTAAAATGTAATAAAAAAAATTAAAGGATTTTAGTTTCATTCCGTTGAATTTAATTCCTTTTTATAACTCAGCATTGCTCAAAACCAGTCCAACATGGTAAAACAGAAAAATATATTTCTAACAAAAAAACACATTAACCACCAGAAAAAAAAAAAAAAAAAAAAAAAAAAAAAAATATATATATATAATTTTTTTTAAAATTAATTAAATTATTTATTTGAAACAAATTGTTTGAAATTATTTGAAATGTAAAATTACTCATTAACCATAAAAATATATATGTATATATAATTGAAACAATTATATTTTTTAATCACATTTTATATTAATCACATTTTATTAATCTAAATATTGAGAAAATCCAGGAAAAAAAGTTATTATAATTTTAGAATTTAATTATTTATTTGTATATAATTTTTTTTTTTTTTTTTAATTTTCAGAAATTTGCATGAAACTATAAGATCAAGAACCCCATTTGGAATGAGTGGAATTTAACTAAATTTTACTGCATAAACTGCATAAATATTACTCTGGAAAAAAAGAAAGCAAATTCAATTTTTTTTACTTGCATACTTTTATTTTCAAATAAAAAGTGACATTCATATTCGTCAACAAAATTCAGTCCAAACAGCATCTGACATGGAAAAAAAAGCTAAATATATTTTACAGGTTTTTTTTATTTATTTATTTTTTATTTTACAACTAGTATTTTTGACACCTGATGGCACTCCATAAATGCATGACCTGCATCTGAAACGTAATATTTTAATTTTAATTGCTTAGATATCTTCAATAATAATTGTGAAAAACCTGACAAAATAATTTGTGTATTTTAAGAGTTTTCAAGCATTTGCAAAGTCTTGTTCTTTTACTAAAAACTATTTTGTTAGAACTTTTAATGCATCTATTCTGTGTCTGAACGAACCCAAAAGCTGTCTCACATCAAGTTTCATTTAATTAGTCAGCGCTGAAACAATCAAAGCAGGCGGTGATTAGCATTAATCCGTGAGCGTGTAAAAGTGAACGGTCTCGTTTCTCCACCCATTGTTGCGCTGACTTTGCTGCTCCTGTTGGGTTGCATCATGGGTAACTAATGCGCTCCATTGACCTACATTGGGTCCGCTCCTTGTGTCGTCCGGCTGGAGTGGGCAACAAGTGGCCAGTTGTTCGTCTGAATTCCTCCAACTGCTGTTTACCTTCTCCTGCGTTTCTCTGGAGTCGTTCCCTCGGGTCGCTCGTTTATCCCGGCGCTCGCATAGCTGGCATTCCTTCCCAGCATTCCCCAGAAAGAGGGTTTAGCCGGAGGGAAGAGGTGGAGACGGACGGGCCTGTCTCTCTCTGTCGGTCTCTCTTTCTGCCCCGCTCCAGTCTTTCTCCTCAAAATGGCCTCTTGCTTTGAGTTGAACAGCATTAGAAGCATTGCTTCTCTGTTGTGCACCATTCACCGTATTAATGCTGGCAAATGACAGTTTAATTCTTAGAATGAATTGTTCAGATTTTTCTAATCTATGTTTTAGTGATTTGTTTAAAACACTGCTCTTCAATGCATGATACTGGAATGTGTGTGTAAAATGTATTTGAAAAAAATCATTCTACGACATTTATAAGAACAAATAAATGGAGAATTACCAGTGTTAGCTCCATTGTAATGAATGGAATTTAGTTCAATTCCGTTGAATTAAATTCTTTTTATAACTCATGATTGCTCAAAACCTGTCCAGTATGATAAAACAAAATATTTCTAACAAAAAAAATACATAAACCACCGTAAATAAATAAATGTAATTTTATTTGAAACAAATTTTGAAATTATTTAAATTTTCAAATTACACATTAAACACAAATAATTTAAAAATGATAATTAAATACTTGTTACTTTTTTATTAATCTAAATATTGAGAGATAATTTGAAATTATAATAATTTGAAATAGATTACACATTAACCAATTATTTATTTATTTATTGATTTTTCTAATCTATGTTTCAGGTTAGTGTGATTTGTTTGAAACACTGCTCTTCAATGTGAGATACTGGAACGAGGCGCTCACCTCCAGTAAATTTATAAATACTTTATAAATAAAAGATGCTTCATAATGTTTCATAATGCGTTCCTGACAAAAAAAAAATGCAATGCATTGCTGAAACGGCAAATAATTATTTACTTTTGTGTATGTGTATATATATTTTAATACATTTTAGCTTAAATATATAGCTTAAATATATAAAATTTTTAATTTTCTTATATATAAAATTTTAATAATTAATTAAATTATTTTTTGCAAACTGTGTATATTTTAACAATTCTTATCATATTTTACAAAGTTTAGCATTTTAAGTAATTATATATATATATATATATATATATATATATATATATATGTATATGTTATTTTTTGCGAATTGTGTGTGTATATATAACAATTTTGAATTTGAATATACAAAATTTATTATTTAAAAGATTATATATAAAATGTCATGGATTTTTTTTTATTCAAGTTATCTACGTGTATATATATTTAAACAAAGTTTCACTTAAAAATAAATGAAACAAGTTTATTATTTTAAATATATAGAAAATGATAATTTTTTTTACTTTTTTTGCAAATTGTGTGTATATTAACAAATTTTTAATTAAATATACAAATTTTATTATTTATATAATTATGTACAAAATGTAGTAATTTAAATACTTTTTTGTATGTGTGTGTATTTTAACAAATATTATCTGTGTGTGTCTGGAAAAAAAAAAAAAAAAAAAAAAAATATATATATATATATATATATATATATATGTATATGTGTGTTAAATGACTGTTGTAAATGAAAAACAGTCTGTGGTTTGCTCTGATGTCTTACAGATTGCTAAAATGGGGGGAGAGCAGATGCAGCATCTGAACAACTCGTCTCCAGTCGTGGACGCCTCACTGTACGGCTATGGAGGCCAGAAACGCTCGCTGGATGAAGGAGGTACGTCCTCATGTCTTTATTTATGAAACGGATCATTAAATTGAATGTAAACACACACCTGTGACAGACGTAGTGTGTTGGTGTTGCAGCATTAACTAGATACACAGTTTGTCAAGACCAGCCTTTTGAAGTTGGCTTGAGAAAGTTTGAACAATTTACAAAAGTTTAAGCTTAATATTTGATAGCTAGCTAGATGAATATAGACAGATAGCATGTTTCTAGCATGATTAGCAAGTTGCTAGTGTGTTTCTAGCATGATTAAGTTGCTAGCATGTTTCTAGCATGATTAGCAAGTTGCTAGCGTGCTTCTACCAGGATGAACAAGTTGTTAGCGTGTTTCTAGCATGATTAGCAAGTTGCTAGCGTGTTTCTAGCATTATTAGCAAGTTGCTAGCGTGTTTCTAGCATTATTAGCAAGTTGCTAGCGTGTTTCTAGCAGGATTAGCAAGTTGCTAGCGTGTTTCTAGCAGGATTAGCAAGTTGCTAGCGTGTTTCTAGCATGATTACCAAGTTGTTAACATGATTACCAAGTTGTTAGCATGATTACCAAGTTGTTAGCATGTTTCTAGCATGATTATGTTACTAGCATGTTGTTAACATGACTCTAACTCTAGTGAGTTATTAGCATCATTCTAATGATTACCAAGTTGCTAGCATGTTTCTAGCATATGTCTAACATGATTAACATGTTACTAGCATGTTGTTAGCATTATTCTAGCATGATTAGCAAGTTGCTAGCATGTTTCTAGCATGATTAGCAAGTTGCTAGCATGATTATCAAGTTGCTAGCATGATTATCAAGTTGCTAGCATGATTATCAAGTTGCTAGCATGATTAGCAAGTTGCTAGTGTGTTTCTAGCATGATTAGCAAGTTGCTAGCGTGTTTCTAGTATGATCAGCAAGTTGCTAGCATGTTTCTAGCATGATCAGCAAGTTGCTAGCGTGTTTCTAGCATGATCAGCAAGTTGCTAGCGTGTTTCTAGCATGGTTAGCAAGTTGCTAGCGTGTTTCTAGCATGGTTAGCAAGTTGCTAGCGTGTTTCTAGCATGGTTAGCAAGTTGCTAGCGTGTTTCTAGCATGGTTAGCAAGTTGCTAGCGTGTTTCTAGCATGATGAGCAAGTTACTAGCATGACTAGCATGACTAGCAAGTTACTAGCACAATTCTAGCATGATTAGCATATTGTTAGCATGATTTCGATAGATGAACTGGAGTTTGAAGAGTAGTAAGTTAGTTTTCTGAGGTGAGCTAAATGAGAATCAGTGTGTGTTTGTTAATGATTGTGTCTGCTGTGAGTCACATGTGTGTCTCTAATACAGTGGAGGAGACAGATGTGAGGCGACTGTGAGGCTCAAATCAATGCAGATCTTGACCTTTGACAGCGTTTAGTTTCCACACCAGACACTGATTGGTTCTTGTGTTCTTGAAGCGCTTGCGAAAGAGGTAGCAAACGTCAGAAAGCAGCGAGTGTGGGACGTTTCAGGAAGTGAAACCTGTTTGTGTGCCGCAGCTGAGACCCGAGTCGACTTCAAACACCCGAATAAAGACACAATCACAACCCCAAACACGTCACGGTTCAACACTGGCCTCAACGTTAAACTCAATCGATTTAAATTAGTTTTTATGTTTAATCTATTGTTTAAGTCAAAGATTACAAATAAAAACAATTTTAAATAGATTATGACTTTTTTAACCATGATGTGTTTAAATGCAGTGATTATTTTTATATCATGTTAACGACATGTTAATCATGCTAGTAACATGTTAATCATACTAGTACTGTTAAAATCATGCTGGCAACATGTTAGTAACAGGCTAATCATGTTAGAAACATGCTGACAATATGCTAATCATGCTAATAGCATGCTAATAACTTCCTGATCATGCTAGAAACATGTTAACAACATGGTAATCAGGCTATAAACATGCTAGTAACTTGTTAATCATGCTAACAACGGGCTACTAATGCTAACGACATTCTAATAATGCTAGTAACAGGTTCATCATGTTAAAAACATGCTAATCATGCTAACAGCATGCTATTAACTTCCTAATCATGCTAGAAACATGTTAGCAACATACTAATTAGGTTAGACAAGTTAACATGCTAATCATGCTAGTAACTTGTTAATCATACTAGTAATGTTAACATCATGCTGGCAACATGTTAGTAACAGGCTAATCATGCTAATAGCATGCTAATAACTTCCTGATCATGCTTGAAACATGTTAACAACATGGTAATCAGGCTATAAACATGCTAGTAACTTGTTAATCATGCTAACATCATGCTAACGACATTCTAATCATGCTAGCAACATGCTAGGAACAGGTTAATCATGTTAGAAAAGTTAACAAAATGCTAATCATGCTAGAAACATGTTAACAACATACTAATTAGGTTAGAAAAGTTAACATGCTAATCATGCTAGTAACTTGTTAATCATGCTAGTAATGCTAACATCATGCTAGCAACATTCTATTTATTTTAGCTACACATTGGTAACATGTTCATGTTTGAAACTTGTTTACAACATGCTAATCATGCTAGAAACATGCTAGCAACATGTTAATGAGGTTACTACATGCTAGTAACACGTTATTGACATGTTAAACATGTTAGAAACACGTTAACAACATGCTAATCATGCTAGCAACATGCTAGAAACATGCTAGCAACATGTTAATGATGCTACAAAATGCTAGTAACACGCTATTGACATGTTAAACATGTTAGAAACACGTTAACAACATGCTAATCATGCTAGCAACATGCTAGAAACATGTTAGCAACATGTTAATGATGCTACAACATGCTAGTAACACGCTATTGACGTTAAACATGTTAGAAACACGTTAACATGTTAATCATGCTAGCAACATGCTAGCAAAATGTTAATGATGCTACAACATGCTAGTAACACGCTATAAAACATGTTAAACATGTTAGAAACATGCTGGCAACATGCTAGTAACTTGTTAGTCATTCTAGCTACATGTCAGTAACTTGTTAAATAGGTTGGAAACATGTTAGCAACATGCTAAAACATGCTATCTATCCATCATCTGACAGACTGTATTGCCTTCAAAACATTCAAGCTTTAAAACGACTTTAAACTTCAATCTTTTTTGGACTGAAAACCATAACATTTCTACAATTTCTAAAACTTTTTACACTTTTTCACACTTGCTGATCAGGCTTTTTCAAGCCAACGTAAAGTTTGATGGACTTTTATAAGATTTGAAGTTTCTTCTGGCAGACTGTGATGATGTTCTGTGTATTTCTCAGTAATTAACATGAATCTATTTTTCATTCTGTTTCTGTGAAGTGGCTAACCAGCTGGGCGCAATGGTACATGGTACAAGGTGAGTGCTTTTATTTATTAAAACTCCTATTTATTATAGTTTTAGATTAATAAACATGCATTTGTAAGCACAGCTGTAATGATTATGTTGTTATGTGTTTGTTTAGGGCTATAATTACAGAAGACTTCAAAGTGCCTGATAAGATGGTTGGATTCAGTAAGTACCATGGATAAATAGATATAAATAAAATATATAAAATTGTATTTAATATTTTTTTTTTTACTATTATTATTTAATGAATGCTCTAAAAATGTTGACAGATTTTTTTTTTTTTGAAGTCCTACCAACATTTAGAACAACATTTTTTTTTTTTTTCAAATAGCATTTTTTTTTTCTAAAAGAAAAAAAAGCACTTACTGTTGTTTTTTAAAAACTTTTTTTCATTAAAAATTCTGAAAAAAAAAATCTTAAAAAAAAAAAAAACGAATGCATAAAAGTTTTGGCCTTTTAGTAGTTGAACTCTGCATTTTTATTTAATTTTCTTTATTTTAATTTTTTTTTAAATAGTATGCATGCAGTTTTTGTCAGAATATAATCTGATCTGTGTGTTTTTGTTGTCCGGCAGTCATTGGACGGGGCGGTGAACAGATCACAAGAATTCAGCTGGAATCCAACTGTAAGATCCAGATCGCTGCTGGTACGTTCTCATCTGAATACGGTTCTTCATCTTTAATTCTTCTTCTTTAATTACCTCTATAAAAACACAGAGTGAGGCGAATGTTGGTTCGACTTCCAGGAAAAGCTAGAAGTCAAATTATGTAAAAGCATCTACAAAATGCAGATGTAAACAAGACGGTAATTAAAAAAAAAAAATAGTAATGAAGCTATTAAAATATTATAATAATTTATACACATTTTTTTGTAGATGTATAATATAAGTAAAAAATATTTAATTAATAATAATTATAGTTATAGTAATATTTGAGAGTAGAATATTTTTGAGAAATTGATGCAAATTCTTTAAGTTTATTTATAATAATTTATGCTGTTGCATTTATGCTAAATTGTTTCCACATATCCTTAGCGTTATGAAAAAATCTAATTTTCAATAAATGTTAATAAAAATAATTTATGCATTTGATAAATTGATGGTACACATTCCTAAGTAATTGATTTTAATTTATAATAATTTGACATTGCATTTATGCTAAATTGTTGTGAAATCCTCATTGTTATGCATAAATTTAAATAAAATTGTAAACAAAAATATTATAATAATTTATACACATTTTTTTGTAGATGTATAATATAAGTAAAAAATATTTAATTAATAATAATTATAGTTATAGTAATATTTGAGAGTAGAATATTTTTGAGAAATTGATGCAAATTCTTTAAGTTTATTTATAATAATTTATGCTGTTGCATTTATGCTAAATTGTTTCCAAATATCCTTAGCGTTATGAAAAAATCAAATTTTCAATAAATGTTAATAAAAATAATTTATGCATTTGATAAATTGATGGTACACATTCCTAAGTAATTGATTTTAATTTATAATAATTTGACATTGCATTTATGCTAAATTGTTGTGAAATATCCTTATTGTTATGCATAAATTTAAATAAAATTGTAAACAAAAATATTATAATAATGAAACTATTTAAATGTTATAATGAAATGTGTGATAAAAATATATTAATTTTCAATAAATGTTAATAAATAATTTTATGCGTTTAAGAAATTAAAGGTACAGATTCCTAAGTAATTGATTTTAGTTTATAATCATTTTTTCAATTGCATTCATGCTAAATTGTTTCCAGATATCCTTATCGTTATGCATGAATCGAAATAAAATTGTAAATAAATTGTATAATAATAAAACTATTTTAATGTTATAATGATGAGTAATAAAAATATTAGATTGATATTCAATAAATGTTAATAAAAAAATATGCATTTGATAAATTGATGGTACACATTCCTAAGTAATTGATTTTAATTTATAATAACTTGGCATTGCATGATGAAACTTTAAATTTTATAATGAAATGTGTAATAAAATATATAAATTTTCAATAAATGTTAATAAAAAATAATTAAATGTATGCATTTGAGAAATGAACTGAGTCCAACAGTTTGCGTTTTTTTTTTAATTTGTTTGCAATTATTTGTCGTGTCACCCCCACAGACAGTGGAGGTATGATGGATAGGCCTTGCACCCTGACTGGGACCCCAGAAAGCATCGAGTAAGAACGCACCACAGTTGAACCCTTCAGCACTTTCAGATTCTGCTTTATTAGTCAGAGTTTCTGGATGCACTAAATGAGCTCAAGTGATTTATTTTTTCTGCTGTCGTTCGTGTTCATCAGGCAGGCCAAGAGGTTGTTGGGGCAGATCGTGGACCGGTGTCGGAACGGACCGGGCTTCCATAATCAGATGGATGGGAACAGCGCCGTCCAGGAGATCCTGATCCCGGCCAGTAAAGTAGGCCTGGTCATCGGGAAAGGAGGCGACACCATCAAACAGCTGCAGGTTGGTTTGCAATTCTAAAATATCTAAAATTGAAAATGAGATGTGTTAGAATTGATAAGCTGCTAATTGTGATTCAGCCATTTGTTTCACTAAAAAAATTCTTGTAATGTTCAAAAGTAACATTTATTTATACAATATTACGAAAGCTCAGTTCATCGTTACATTTGAGACATGATATTGTCAGTTTTTGCTCGATTTCCAGTCAAAGCCATAGCAGAACTATCTATGAATCTATGGATTTGAATGAATTGAGTGAGTCAGGGATTCAGTGGCTCATTCATAAAGAGCGTCATTTGCTTCATTTCTGAATGAGTCAGAAGTTTGAAAAAATCAAGTGAGCTAATAATTCAGTGAATCATTAACAGTCAATTACTTTGTTTCTGAACGAATCGGCCGTTTTAACAAATCAAGCGAGTCGATGATTCAGTGAGTCATTCATAAAGACAGTAATTTGCTTCATTTATGAATGAATCAGCTGTTTTAACAAATCAAGTGTGACAATGATTCAGTGAATCATTTGCAGAGTCACTGATTCACTGTTTCTAATTGAATCAGCCATTTTAACAATTCAAGTGAGTCAGTGATTCAGTGACTCATTCTTAAAGACAGTCATTTGCTTTGTTACTGAATGAATCGGCTGTTTTAACAATTCAAGTGAGTCAATGATTCAGTGACTCATTCATAAAGACAGTCATTTGCTTCATTTCTGAATGAATCAGCTGTTTGAACAAATGGATTGAGTAAATAATTCAATGACTTATTAAGGGAGTGACTTTTAGTTTCATATTAGGCGTATCATTTCATTTTCAGAAATCATTTTATATTTTAATATTCAAAAAGCAACTTTTTTTGTAATGTCCATTAAGTGCTTGTCTAATTTAACTCAAAGACTTATTTTGGGGATCATTTCTCAACAAAAATTGATGTACAATTAATTTGCTAATTGGGTTAAAATTAATCGGCACATCATGCAGTTAATTAGGTTAAAATTTTAATTGCAAATGAATGTTGAGCTAATAATTCAGTGAATCATTAACAGTCAATTAATTTGTTTATGAACAAATCGGCCGTTTTAACAAATCAAGCGAGTCGATGATTCAGTGAGTCATTCATAAAGACAGTCATTTGCTTCATTTATGAATGAATCGGCTGTTTTAACAAATCAAGTGTGACAATGATTCAGTGAATCATTTGCAGAGTCACTGATTCACTGTTTCTAATTGAATCAGCCATTTTAACAATTCAATTGAGTCAATGATTCAGTGACTCATTCTTAAAGACAGTCAATTGCTTTGTTACTGAATGAATCGGCTGTTTTAACAATTCAAGTGAGTCAATGATTCAATGACTCAATTCAAGTGAGTCAATGATTCAGTGACTCATTCTTAAAGACAGTCAATTGCTTTGTTACTGAATGAATCGGCTGTTTTAACAATTCAAGTGAGTCAATGATTCAATGACTCAATTCAAGTGAGTCAATGATTCAGTGACTCATTCTTAAAGACAGTCAATTGCTTTGTTACTGAATGAATCGGCTGTTTTAACAATTCAAGTGAGTCAATGATTCAATGACTCAATTCAAGTGAGTCGATGATTCAGTGACTCATTCATAGAGTCAGTAGCTTCATTTCTGAATGAATCAGCTGTTTTAACAAATCAAGTGCGACAATGATTCAGTGAATCATTTTCAGAGTCACTGATTCACTGTTTCTAATTGAATCAGCCATTTTAACAATTCAAGTGAGTTAGTGATTCAGTGACTCAATTCAAGTGAGTCAATGATTCAGTGACTCATTCATAAAGACAGTTATTTGCTTCATTTCTGAATGAATCAGCTGTTTGAACAAATGGATTGAGTAAATAATTCAGTGACTTATTAAGACAGTGACTTTTAGTTTCATATTAGGCGTATCATTTCATTTTCAGAAATCATTTGATATTTTAATATTCAAAAAGCAACTTTTTTTGTAATGTCCATTAAGTGCTTGTCTAATTTAACTCAATAAAGACTTATTTTGGGGTTCATTTCTCAGCCGAAATTGATGTGCAATTAATTTGCTAATTGGGTTAAAATTAATCGGCACATCATGCAGTTAATAAGGTTAAAATTTTAATTGTAAATGAATGTTGCTTACCCATAGGAGAGGACAGGAGTAAAGATGATCATGATTCAGGACGACCCGATGCCCACTGGATCAGACAAACCCTTGAGAATCACTGGAGACCCTTATAAAGTTCAGGTCAGTCAGTTTAACAGCAGTGCAGTCACAGATCTGCAATTATGTGCGGTTTGAGCCGTGTGTCTGACTCTAAGAGTGTGTTGACTACAGCAAGCGCGGGAGCTGGTGGTCGAGATCATCAGGGAAAAGGATCAGGGAGATTTCAGGAGCGGCCGCAGCGACTTCGGCTCCAGACTGGGCAGCAGCATCGACGTAAGATCAGCTCCGGCTTCATTTAGAGCTGATATAAACCAGACAAGCCTCTTTGTTCATTGTTGGTTTGCTGTTTACTCACACAGGTTGCAGTGCCCAGGTTCGCAGTGGGAATCGTCATTGGCAGAAACGGAGAGATGATCAAGAAGATTCAGAATGACGCAGGAGTCAGGATCCAGTTCAAGCCAGGTCAGTGCTCACAAATGACATGTTTGCATGGATTAGTTTGTCCTTTTTAGTGTGTTTCCAGCATTAACGTACTACCAAAATACACAGCTCTGCATCTTTAAGAAAATATCTGATGTTTTGCAACAAAAAGGTCTAATATTACATAATTTGATGATGCTGAGATGATGCATCCCGGAGAGTTTGTTCACAAATTTTGATGCACTTTTTGAAATGAGTCAAAACTGTGTTTTTCAAAATGCACTATTTTGTTTACAATCTGCAAAGGAATGGAAAAAGTGTAAATCCGGATTAGGCTTTAAAAAACAATGTCTTCAGAATCATTTGTGCATGTGAAAAAGGCCTAAGAATTAAACAAATAGTTGTAGTCTGGCTCAGATTGTAGTGTTTTTCTGCTGTTTGAGGGTTAATTTTCACCTCATTAATGTTCTTCAAAAGTAAAAATGCTACAAAATACATCATATTTAGTGAGAAAGGAGTCAGCAGCACAAATTAGTAAAAAAAAACAACAATTTTTGGATTTCATTGCATCTTATTGTGGTAAGAAATTAAGCTTGAATAACTAAAGCCTTTTTATTCATTTTATGTGAGTGCTATTTTATTTTAGTTCACATTCATTTTCAGCAGAATTTTTTTTTTGTAATGCTTTCAGTTTTAAAAGTGTTTTAAAATGCAGAAACCTTGCTAATTTTTGTTTTACCGAATTCTGACGAAGTACTTTTAAACTTAGTTCAAAACTATTAAGAAATGAATCAAATGAAAGCTAAATAAACTAAATTACTCATTAGAATTGTATATTTTTGTAGTCGTTTAATAGTTTCTAATCATGCAATCTCTCTCTCGTTTAATGCATGAGGAGTTTTACTTTCGTGAAATAGATTTGTGCAGCACTTTGTCCAATACAAGAAATTCTAGAGCAGTTTAACAGAATAAAACGGTGCCTTACGACTTAAATTAGTTTAATAAGGTGAAGGTTAATGAGCAAAAGTTTGCATGCAAATGCAACTGAAGTCATGCATCAATATGCAGTTTTGCAAACTACTTTTGCCATTACCGGCAAAGTGCACAAGTTTAGTCATCAAAGTGTGTCGAAAGGGCAAAACAGACACTATTTTTGGAATCAGCAGCACAGATTAGTTAGAAACAAGTGTTGGATTTCATTCAGCAAAATCTGGTCCACATTGCATTTTATTCTGGTCAGAAACTGAAAACAATGCTTCAAATTGAGCTTGAATAACTAGAAGCTTTTTAAGACTATTTTATATCAGTTAATGTTAATTTTCAGTAAAAATTAGTGTTTTTATGCTTTTAGTTTTCTTTTTTTTTAATGCAGAAAGCTTGCAAATTTTTGTTTTACCAATTTCTTTTGTTTATTTCTGTCATCAAAAATAAGAACAAAGCCAGAAAGCAATGGGACAAAGACACAAATAAAAAGTTTTTCAGATAGGATTAGTATTACAGAAATGAATCAAATGTAAAATAAACTGCACTGTCTTCATTGTAACTAAAGTTATTTATTAGAATTGTATATTTTTGTAGTCGTTTAATAGTTTCTAATCATGCAATCTCTCTTTCTTTTAATGCAAGATGAGTTTAACTTTCGTGAAATAGATTTGTGCAGCACTTTGTCCAATACAAGAAGTTCTAGAGCAGCTTAACAGAATAAAACAGTGCCTTACGACTTAAATTTGTTTAATAAGGTGAAGGTTAATGAGCAAAAGTTTGCATGCAAATGCAACTGAAGTCATGCATCAATGTGCAGTTTTGCAAACTACTTTTGCCATTACCGGCAAAGTGCACAAGTTTAGTCATCAAAGTGTGTCGAAAGGGCAAAACAGACACTATTTTTGGAATCAGCAGCACAGATTAGTTAGAAACAAGTGTTGGATTTCATTCAGCAAAATCTGGTCCACATTGCATTTTATTCTGGTCAGAAACTGAAAACAATGCTTCAAATTGAGCTTGAATAACTAGAAGCTTTTTAAGACTATTTTATATCAGTTAATGTTAATTTTCAGTAAAAATTAGTGTTTTTATGCTTTTAGTTTTCTTTTTTTTTAATGCAGAAAGCTTGCAAATTTTTGTTTTACCAATTTCTTTTGTTTATTTCTGTCATCAAAAATAAGAACAAAGCCAGAAAGCAATGGGACAAAGACACAAATAAAACGTTTTTCAGATAGGATTAGTATTACAGAAATGAATCAAATGTAAAATAAACTGCACTGTCTTCATTGTAACTAAAGTTATTTATTAGTATTGTATATTTTTGTAGTCGTTTAATAGTTTCTAATCATGCAGTCTCTCTCTCGTTTAATGCATGAGGAGTTTTACTTTCGTGAAATAGATTTGTGCAGCACTTTGTCCAATACAAGAAGTTCTAGAGCAGCTTAACAGAATAAAACGGTGCCTTACGACTTAAATTTGTTTAATAGTGTCAAAGTTAATGAGCAAATGTTTGCATGCAAATGCAACTGTAGTCATGCATCAGTATGCAGTTTTATTTTTGCCATAACCAGAAAAGTCCATGAGTTTATTTTTAGTATGTGATTTTTTTTTTGATTGTCTAGGATGAATTTTCTGGTGCATTTTCTGGGATGTGTGCTCGTATTTTATCTGTACCTGTGTGTTGCTGAGCTCAGGTTAGGGCATGTTGGGACACACTCGAGCACACAAATCTCTTAAGACTGTGGAGGCCCTGCAGGAGGATCATTGAAGCGTTAAGAAGTTTACAGGGATTAATATACTGTTCTCTCACATGTGTCTCTCACTGCCTGCTTGCAATCCCATGAATATTCATGCAGCTGAGCGATTCAACTGAGAATGCCTGTTCAGTTCATTCACGCACCGAATCTGAATTAAAGCAACAAACAGACCGAAGAAGGAGAAGTCAATGGAAAATTTAATTAACTACACTTTAGTTCAGTGTAGTTGTTTTAATTCTGAATTATACATAAACTTTTTAAATATTTTTATAAACATTAGTTGTATTTAAATATAATTTTTGAATGTAATGAATAAATGTAACTTCATTTAGTGCATCATGATGGAAGAATGCAGCAATAGATTATTTATTAATGGTAACATTGTGACATTCCTCAAAAGATCCTGATGATCAGATTTAAAAGTTACTGTTTTTTTTTTTTTTTTTTCAATATGATTCATGGTGAAATAAATAAAGCCATTAAAGTTCATCTGGATTTACTGGATCTAAACTTCATGACAAAGCTTTGAGTAATTGTTTTTCAGCAAATTTTTATCATTTAGAAATTCACATATCGATTTGATAGAGTAGTTTTCTAGGGTTAATGCTGTTGTTTTGTGATTTCTGTATCTGTATTGATGAAGCCGGATCTGTGTGTCTGTATTTCAGATGATGGGATCAGTCCGGACCGGATCGCTCAGGTCATGGGTCAGCCGGACCGATGTCAGCATGCGGTTCACCTCATCAACGATTTGGTCCATACAGCACAGGTGCGTTTATGTGGCTTGTATTTTATTTAGAGATGCCGATTTGAGATGTTAATTTAGTGTGATTTCTTTATTTTAAAATAATGTGTTAAAATGATTGACGCATAAAACATCAAAAGTAAAAATACAAAAGTATTTTAGATTTTGTTTTGTTTCTGAATTAAATCAAATCAGAATCAAATCAGTTGAGCGATTGATTCAATGACTCATTAAAACCATGATTTGACTTTCTTTTGGAGTTTTAAATGCACAGCAGGGTTATTATAATAAACTAAAATCATAAACATTTTAATTGCTTGAAAAAACAAACAAACATTAAAATAGAAATGTAACAAAAACAACTAAAAACAGCTAGAACCTTAAAGTAAATGAAAATGAAAACTAAAACTTAAAGACAATACAGACATTAAAAAAGAAAACTGAAATGAATAAAATGATACATTTAAACTAATTTAAACTGAAACCATGAAAATCAAACAGAATATTAAAAAAAAAACTACTTTTATTTAATTTACTTGCCAAGGCAACATTTCTTGTTTTCATTTAGTTAAAGCTGAAGTACTAAAATAAATCAAATGAAATAAGCTAAACCCAAAGATTACATTATTTAAAAATAAATACAAAAACAAATTTGTTTTGTTTCTAAATTAACTGTTTGTGGTTTTGAATGAATTGAGTGAGTCAATAAGTCAGTGACTTCACTTTTGAATGAATCAGTCATTTGAGCATTAAAACCATGATTTGACTCTTTCTTTTTGAGTATTACGTGCACAGCAGGATTATTATAATAAACTACAATCATAAACATTTTATTGCTTAAAAAAAACACATTAAAATAGAAATGTAAACAAAGACGATACAATCATTAAAAAAAGAAAACTGAAATGAATAGAAAATGACGACACAACAATTATACAAATTTTAACTGAAACCATTAAAAAAATTAAAATATATATATTTTAATAATGATAATAATCATATATTAACCCTAACCATAACTTTTATTTAATTTACTTGACAAAGCAACATTTCTTGTTTTCATTTAGTTAAAGCTGACGTACTACAATAAATAAAATTAAACCTAAAGACAACATTATTTAAAAAAAACAAACATTTTTGACAAGAATAGTTAGGGTTAGGAAAAACTCACATATATTGTTAAAAGAAAACCTGAAAAGTTTTTCCAAAGTGTGGAATGCCTTTTTAGTATTTTTGAAGGAAGCTGATCCAAATCTGTTCTCTGGGTATCTTGGCTTAACATGTATCACCATATGATATTATTGTACCATTGCTTTGATTTCTATGGGTTTATGCATATGTAAAAATTTTTATATATATATGCACATGTAATTTTAATGTATCTTAATTTTATTTTTCTTATTTTTTTATTTTTATTTTATTTATTTATTATTATTTTTATTTATTTTTATTATTATTATTATTTATATTTTTCATGTTAAAGTTCCTAAAATCAATAAAGACATTTGTTGAAAAAAAAAAATATATATATATATATTTTTGAAGGAATCAGTTCAGTTGAGTGATTGATTCAATGACTTGCTCATTAAAACCATGATTTGCCACCACCTACTGGTGCTTTTAGTTTCATATTTAGGCTAAAATGTCCTTTTTTTTTTAATTAATTGTTGTATTTAAAAACATTAATACATTTTATTATTATTATTATTATTATTATTATTTATACAATGTTGAATCAAAAAATCTAGTTGACATTGCATCTTATTCTGGTCAGAAACTGAAAATAATTTTCTTATTTTTATTATTTTTTATTTTTATTTTATTTATTATTATTTTTATTTAATTTTTATTATTATTATTATTTATATTTTTCATGTTAAAGTTCCTAAAATCAATAAAGAAATTTGTTGAAAAAAAAATATATGTGACCCTGGACCACAAAACCAGTCTTAAGTCGCTGGGGTATATTTGTAGCAATAGCCAAAAATACATTGCATGGGTCAAAATTTTTGATTTTTTATGCCAAAAATCATTAAGAAATTAGGTAAAGTTCATGTTCCATGAAGATTTTTTGTAAAATTCCTACTGTAAACATATCAAAATGTAATTTTTGATTTGTAATATATACATTAAGAACCTAATTTGGACAACTTTAAAGGTGATTTTCTCAGTCTTTTTGATTTTTTTTTGCATCCTCAGATTTCTGATTTCAAATAGATGTATCTCAGCCAAATATTGTCCTATCCTAACAAACCATACATCAATAGAAAGCTTATTTATTGAGCTTTCATATGATGTATAAATCTCAGTTTTGTCAAATTTAACCTTATGACTGGTTTTGTGGTCCAGGGTCACATATATATATTTTTGAAGGAATCAGTTCAGTTGAGTGATTGATTCAATGACTTACTCATTAAAACCATGATTTGCCACCACCTACTGGTGCTTTTAGTTTCATATTTAGGCTAAAATGTCCTTTTTTTAATTAATTGTTGTATTTAAAAACATTAATACATATTATTATTATTATTATTATTATTATTATTATTATTATTATTATTATTTATACAATGTTGAATCAAAAAATCTAGTTGACATTGCATCTTATTCTGGTCAGAAACTGAAAATAACACTTATATACCGCTTTATTATCATTATTTATTCAATGTTGAATCAAAATATTTCTTCTTTAAAGCTACTTTTTTGTAATGCATATTTACTGATGATGGTTTAAAGTCTAATTTCTCTGCCAAAATTGTGCTTAATTTGCAATGAATTAGATTAAATAGTTGTGAGTGAATAGTTTGTGTTGTGTTGCGTTCAGGAGCGTGATGGGTTCGGAGGGCCGGTTGGACCCAGAGGTCGTGGCAGAGGTCGCGGCGATTGGAACATGGGGACTCCTGGAGGCCTGCAGGAAGTGACCTACACAATACCGGCTGATAAGTGCGGCCTTGTGATCGGAAAAGGTTAGGACTTGAACTGCATTCAGTCATTCGCAAGCAGTTTCATTTATTTATAGAAAGCATTATATTGGAAAGTTCTATTGTATTGATTTAATTGTCAGATATCATTTAGAAAACAAAGTGGGATCAGTTTTTGAGTTGGTGGATATGGGCTGCGAAACTCAAAAGATGCTCGTTTTTGAGCGTGAAGTGAAATGTCAGTGTGTATAAATGACCCTTATAAGTGTTCACTCTATAGGGAGCTTTTGAGCTCTTTATTGCACTACAATGGGGTGAAGCATCTTCTGGGTGGTCTAAAACACTGCAGTTCATCCGAGTGATAATTCTTGACGTTCACACTTTTTCTTTTGGAGTTTTAAGTGCACAGCGAGGTTATTATGAACTAAAATCAGAAACATTTTTATTGCATGAAAAAAGAATATACAAAATATAAAAATAGAACCTCAAAGTAAATGAAAATGAGAAACCTAAAACTTAAAGACAATACAGACATTTAAGAAAATAAATGTTGAAAACTAAAATGAATTTAAAAAATGACAATTTCAACTAATTTAAACTGAAACCATTAAAATCAAGCAAAATATTTAAAAAAAAACACTTAATTTACTTGGCAAGGCAATGTTTCTTGTTTTCATTTAGTTAAAGCTGAAGTACTAAAATTATTCAAATGAAATCAGCTAAAACCTAAAAAAGACATTATTTAAAAAAATGCAAAGTTACTAAAAGTCACAAAATTACTAAAACCTAAACTTAAATTAGTATTTTATTTTAAGTTGAAGTACTAAATAACTAAAACTAAATAAAGTAATACGTTTTGATGTTTTGAAACCTAAATTCACTTGTGGCTTTTAAAACAACTGATTTTTATTAAATTATTTTTAATGCATTTACATAAAATAAAATACATTTTAAATTTGATTTAAAAAAAAGTTTAATTAATGCATTTAAATTAATTACATTTTACATAAACATTATCAATTTAAATTTGAAATAAAATATTTTACTTTTAATTCATACATTTTTAATTAAAAAAAAGTATTATATAAGTGTATATTTCTGTATATATTTGTATAGTGTATATATAAATTTTTCAATTATTTAACATAATTGAAACCTGTATGTATATAACATAAATAATTGAAATTTGTATTAAATAATTAAAATAAAGTTTTACTTTTAATAAATTTATTTCAATTTTTATTTTAATGTATTTTTTTGTTACATTTTAATTACAAAATTGTAATTTTAATGAAAACATTTTGTGCATTTAGATAAAATACATTTTAAGTTCAATTAATCCATTTGAATTAATTACATTTTAAGTAATACATTTTCAATTTAATTTTAAAATAATATATTTTACTTTTAATTCATACTTTTTTAATAAAGTATAATATATAAAAGTAAAATGTATATTTGTGTATATATATATTTATATAGTGTATATATACATTTGTTTCAATTATTTACATATATATAACGTAAAAAAAATTAAAACAATTTTATTAAATTAAAATAAAAGGGTGTTTTACTTTTAATATATTTATAATATTTATTTTAATGTATTTATTTTTGTTTCATTTTAATTACAAAATTGTAATTTTAATGAACACATTTTGATTCATTACAAAACATTTACATTTTGCATACATTTTAAATGAATATATTTTACCTTTGATTAATGAATACAAAAAAATTAAGTTACAGAGATTGTGAGAATACTTTATCACTGATAGTTTGTTAGTGTAATGGCATTTGATTGCATGTTTAATTCTGTCCACATCGGTCATCGGATCCCCTCCAGATTGGTTTAGCATGAATTATGGGCTGGTATTGAGCAGATTTGCGTTTCTCAGACCCGACAGGTCAGTGTGGGACACGCATGTCATTGTTAGACGCTCTTTTGAGCGCGAGATGAAGACCACCAGTAGCAGCGTCTCACGGCTTTAACCAGCATCCTTTAACTAAAGCGGTGGTTCCCTGAACTCTTTATCTGCGGAGCTCATAATGGCTTCATTAATGCAGCAGTTCAGTTTGTTTGACAATAGCGTAATGGGCCGCTCAGTCCATCGGAGTGGTTTTGAGGAGCGTTTTCAGCCGGGGTCAGTCGGGGTCAAACCGCCTAGATGAGTCAACAAATGTTCAGTCATCGCTGTGTTTCCCTTTACCAGCCTTTTTGTGTTTGGACACCAGCCTGAGAGCCCTTGGTTCTGCCCTGAGAACATGATTTGTCTATATACTTAAACAAAAAAAAAAAAACATTGTGGACTGTTTGGCTGTTTAGTGCGTCTGTTTTCAGTTGTTTGTTTGTTTAGTTTTTAGTTTTTTAATTTTATTATGTATTTACATTTTATTATTTTTTTTCTCAATTTGGTTACAACTGGTTATTGTATTCAAGTTATTTATTTATTTTTGGCTATTTTATTTAATTTTTTAAAACATTGAATCTTTGTTTTTTAGTTTTATAGTTTTTTTTAAAATGCATTTAACCTTTTATTTTATTTTAAATCTTTATTTTTGTTTTTATTTTATTACTTTTTATGTATATATTCTTTTTATCTCGTGTCATATGCTTTTTAAACTTTTGCAGACCTTTTATTTTTTGTTTGTCCTGGATTTTTCTAACTGGTTATTTTATTTTCATATTTTGTTTTTATTTATTTTTTTTTCTGTATTTATTTTTTTTTTTTATCTTGTGTCATATACTTTTTAAACTTTAGCAGACTATATATTTGTTTGTTTCTGTTTCTAATTGGTTATTTTATTTTATTGTTTTTATTGTTGTTGTATTAAGCATTTAACCTTTTATTTATTTATTTTTTTGTCCTGGATTTTTCTGTTTTTTATTTAATTTTATTTCTTTATTTTTGTTTTATTTTTTATGTATATATTTTTTAATCTCTTCTGTCATATACTATATAGTCTGCAAAATATAGTTAGTAAATTTTTTTTTTTTTTTTTGTTATGCATTTAACCTTTTCTCAGTTTTATTTTTGTTTGTACTGGATTTTTCTAACTTTTAACATTTTTGTTATTTATTTATTTATTAGTTTTATTTTTTTTTATCTCTTGTGTCATATACATTTTAGACTGATGTTTCTAATTTATTATTTTAATTTAGTTTTTCTTTATTTTATTTTTTTACATTATCCCTTGTGTCCATATACCTTTTAAACCCATTGTGTGTTTTGCACCTGTATTTTTTTTTTATGTTTCTTTGCCCCAGATGCTTGATTCCTTTTTTGTTTATTTGTTTTTCAGTAACTGGTGTTTTTACCTCTTTTATGTTTGATTGTCTCTGATGTTTCTTACTGGTTATACCTCACAGTCATTCAGACAGGACATTGTGCGTATGACAGATCTAACCAGATGGTGTTGATGTGTTTGTGTTGTGCTCAGGTGGAGAGACCATAAAGAACATCAACCAGCAGTCCGGAGCTCATGTGGAGCTGCAGAGAAATCCTCCTCCAAACACCGACCCCAACGTCAGGATCTTCTCCATCCGCGGATCTCCTCAGCAGATGGAAATGGCCAGACAACTGATAGACGAGAAGATCGGGGTGAGTGATCAGTTCCTCTGTCCTTTCTTTTTGCAGGTGCATTGGGGTCGATTAGATGTTTTTAAAAGAAGTCTGTTTTGCTCCCCAAAGCTGCAGTTTGTGGAAGAAAAAAAAATACAGAAAATTTGTAAAATATTATTAAAATTCAAAACAACTGTTTTTGTGTCAATCTATGTTCAAATCTAATTTATTTCTGCAATCAAAGCTGAATTTTCAGCATCATAACTCATCTTCAGTGTCACATGATCCTTCAGAAATCATTCTAATATTCTGATTGCTGCTTAAGAAATGCTGCACAATACTTTGTAAAAACTGATGCATTTTGTTTTTCAGAATTCACAGATGAGTAGAAAGTTCAAAAGAACAGCATTTATTTGAAATAGAAATCCTTTGTAACGTTATAACATTTACTCTTACTTTTGATCAGTTTAAAGCATCTTTGCTGGAAGAAAGTATTAATTTCTTTAAAAAAAAATAGTTTATTCTAATGAAGAACTTCAGTTTCAGGGTACTTTTAGTTCGGGAGTAAATCATAATATTGTTCGTTTCCCTCTGGGATGATGTTCTGTTTGGTGGTTTTGAATATCTAAATGTTAAAAACAAGTTATATGAGCCTAAAATTCCAGATATGAGGGCAAAAAAGTTAGTATTGTTACATTTTAAATACTATATTGTCAGTTTTTGCTCAAATTTGCACAAAATATTTACAATCAAATTTCTTTCTTTATTTTTATTTTATGTCATGTGCTCTTTAAACTTTTGGGGACTATATATTTGTTTGTCTCTGTTTTAAAATGGTTATTTTATTTTATTTATTTATTTTTGTATTTTTATTTTATTATGCATTTAACCTTTTTTATTTCAATTTTATTTTTGTATTTGTCCTGTTTTTTTTTTTTTTTTTAATTGTTTTATTTATTTTATTTAATGTATATAATTTTTTTATCTAATCATATACTTTTTAAACTTTTGCAGACTCTATATATTTGTTTGGCCCTGATGTTTCTAAATGTTTATTTATTTTTTTATTTTTTTATTTTTTTTATAATGCATGTAACCTTTTATATCATTTTAATTTCATTTTTGTATTTGTTGTGGATTTTTCTGATTATTTTATTAAAAAATATATATATTTATTTTTGTTTTAATTTTTGTGTGTATTTTTCTTGTCGTATACGTTTTAAACTTTTGCAGACTATATATATTTGTTTGTCCCTGATGTTTCTAAATGGTTAGTTTATTTTTTTGTATTTATTTATTTATTTTAGTAAGTATTTAAATTTTATTTTTTGTTTGCCCTGGATTTTTCTAACTGGTTATTTTTATTTACATTTTCTGTTATTTACTTATTTTTGTTTTATTTTTTCATGGATTTTTGTTTTATCTCGTGTCATATACTTTTTAAACTTTTGCTAAATATTTTAGTTTGTCCCTGATTTGGAAACGGATGCATTTAGTTTTTCAGAATTCACAGATAAATATAATCTTCAGAGGAAAAGCATGAATTGAAATAGAAATCTTTTGTAACATTATTATCACTTTTGATCAATTTAATGCATCTTTGGATGGAAGTATTAATTTCTTTAAAAAAAAAATTTGTTTCTGGAGATGGTGCATCCTATCAAATGGACTATTATCTGTTCAGTCTCTTATGTCTAATTTTGTTTCTTCCTCATGTAGGCGTCTGGAATGGGAGGAAGCAGCAGTTTTGGACTCAGTCCTTTCACCCAAGGACCAGCGACTCCTCATCAGAAGTGAGTGCCTTCCTTCCTTCCTTTTATTTCCTCTCTGCCTTTTGGGTTTATTCTGATCAACAACTGCAGTTTCAGGGTATTTTTAGTTTGGCAGTAAATCAAATATTGTTTCCTTCCGGGATGGTGTTTTGTTTGGTTGTTTTGAGTACCTGAATATTAAAAACAACTTAAAAAAAAAACACCCTTCTATGCTTCTATAATATATAGTTTAACATCACATCAGCAAAAGTGCTGCGTTTCACTAATATCTGCACAACTGCAAATGTAATATTGATTTGAAATTGAGCATTTCAATAAACAAGTTAATATTGTTACATTTTAGATACAATGTTGTCAGTTTTTGCTCAAATTTGCACATAAAACAGAACAGAAGCAGAACTTCTGATTAACACACAGCACTGATTCATTACTGGATGAATCCACGTTTATGAACGAATCGAGTGAGTCAATGATTCAGTGAATCATTCATAAATCACTTGCTTAGTTTTTTAATAAATAATAAAAAATAATGTAATACTATCATTACTATCAAAACTAAGCAAGTACTAGTACTACTACTACTGATAAAAATGTAATACCTGAATATATTTACAAGAAAATTGTAAATACACAAGACAGTATTTCTGAAAATGTAATCAATCTTTTATAATTTGATTAGACTTGACTTTGATTATTACAATTAAATTAAACTATTAATGGAATTTGATCAAAATGAAACTGAATTTGAGAAAAAGTGTGTGTGTGTGTGTGTGTGTATATATATATATATATATATATAAAATAATTGAAAAATTTTTTTTGTTAATGTTAAGAAAAGCTGTAAAATAGTGTACATATTATGATTTCAAAAATTTTTTGATTCATATTTTTGATGTAACCATTCAAATGGAGTCTAGAAAAATTACAAACGGGAAAAACGGGATCCCAAAAAATTTAGCCGATTAGAAACGACGAATGGCGACAGCCCTGATCGGCAAATTAACACATTAAAAATCTCTTAATGATTTAAAACCTCCCAGACCTCACAGTGTTCAGCTGAATCGTTTCCATGAGCTTCAGTCTGGGTTGATTGTCTGTGGTTTCTTTTGGAGTGTTTGTTTTGATGTTGTGTTGTTTTGTGTGCCAGCGGTCCGCAGACGTTCATGACTGGAGGTTGGGGAACCACGTACCAGACATGGCAGCCTCAGAGCCAGCAGGACCCCAGTAAGATTCACTGGCCTTATAAACACCACAGTTTCCTCTGAGGAACATCAGTCGCTTGTAGATTCATTTCATCTTTCATTTCAGGCCACAATGGATCTCAGACCGGCCAGATGGACTATTCCAAAGCATGGGAGCAGTATTATAAAAAGCTAGGCAAGTACCTCTGGTTCTGAAACACTTTGCTGTGTTTCTTCAGTCGAAACATCATGAAGGTTTGGGTGAGATGTCGGGACACTTAAGAGACGTGGCTGAGAGGGTTTTATTTTCCTGACTAGCAATTTTCCTAGTCTGCTGTATTATTTTCTGCCACTTGGAGTGGAATACTCTTGTTGTTTTTCATTACTCGTCCTGATAAAAGCCTCCGATGAACTTCTGTTGGATCACACAGAAAGCCCAAAGGGATGTGATCTGTTATTGACAGTTACAGCTTTATAACAGTTAAATGTCTAAAACGGAAAAGAAAAAAAATGTTTTCAGCCTCTTTCGTCTCAATATACAAGTAGGTGAAAACACAAACATAATCTCTGCTAGAGATTCACTTTATGAGCATTTTACAGTTACTTTTGATAACAAATCATAAACAAATGATGAAATGCAGATAAAAAGATATTATATCATAAACAAACAGAAACCCAAAGGTCTTTACAGCAATTTGTCAAAATAAAAGTAAATAAAGACTTGATAAAATGTTATTAAAACAAATGTTTAAGGAATATTTACCAGAAAAGGTATTAACCAGAAAACTGTTAATAATTCGCAATAGTGTCTCTGGAAAATAAATAAATGAATAATAGAATCAATTAATTCTTTATAAAATCAAATTCATTTTTATAAATGATTTGAACTATTGAGACTATTAAAATAGAATCCAGACAATTAATGGAATGATTCACAACACCAGATAAAAATAAATGTGAATTTAAGGGCCTTAAAATATAATTTTTGTTAAACTTTTTAAAAAAGTTTTCATGCTTTTTGGTTTATATTTTTCATGTAAAAATTAAAATAGAGTCTAGAAAATGTTAAACGGACAAAACGCAATCCAGAAAAAGTATAACTGATTTCATAGGCCGTACTTAGTTCATTTGTGTCTTTAGTTTGTTACTTGCATCTGTTCTTACTAATAACAAAGATAAAATAACAAAAATGACTGTATCATATAAACACTGGCATTTTTTTATTACTTTTTTTTTTTTAAATAGATAAAATAACTATATAATTTTCAACACTGTCAAACATTTCTATAATAATAATAATAATAATATAGTGATAAGTAATCGTTACTATTTTTATTATTAATTTATTATTAAATATAAAAATGACTAATAAACAAATTAAAAAATATTACTAATGTAGTATTTTACATTAAATCTGAAAAAAAAGAGTATTAGTAAATTAATATAAAAATAATACATTTATAATTCATAATTTTTTATAACATTTTAACTGTTAAATGCAACATTTAATATTTATGGCTATACTAATTTCTTGATTTTCTAAGTTTAAAACCATCCAAATGTAATGTTGACCTGGGAACCCTTACTTCACTGCAAAAAATGCTTTTCTTAGATTTTTTGTCTTGTTTCCAGCCAAAATATCAAAAAAAAAAAAAAAAAAAAAAAAAAACTTGAATCAGGAAGGATTTTCTAGACAAGTAAAAATTATCTTGTTTTTAGTTAAAAGTTTTAGTTTTTAGTTTTTGCTTAAAACAAGCAAAATAATCTGCCAATGGGGTAAGAAAAAAAATCTTATTTCAAGCAGACAACTAGATTATTTTTCTTACCCCATTGGCAGATTATTTTGCTTGTTTTAAGCAAAAACTCACCAAATTGTGACTCGTTTTTACTAAAAACAAGACAAATTTTTACTTGTCTAGAAAATCCTGCCTGATTCAAGAATTTTGAGATATTTTGGCTGGAAACAAGACAAAAAAATCTAAGTAAGAAAAGCATTTTTTGCAGTGTTTTTTTTTTTTATGAAGTTTTGGTGATGTTGGTTTCTGTATTTTTCGATCCCAATTTTTGTGCATGTTTTGTTCCCAAATGCATTCAAAGTTCATGTGGATCATTGACTCTGAAAACACCAGATCATGAGCTGCTCGCAGTTAAATGAACACAGTGCCATGCTTCACTCATTGTGCATATATTTATTTAATGAAATCTCATGTGCCTCTCTAATTGTAACTAATGTTCCTGAATCACTCTCTGTGCAGGTCAACAGAACCAAGGCCAGAGCAGCGGCCCCGATTACAGCAAAGCATGGGAGGAGTATTATAAGAAACAGAGTAAGATCGTCTGTCCTCCTGATGTCATGATCATCAAACCATAGTGTCAGTGTTCTCATGGTGTGTCCGTCTGTGTGTGTTCAGCTCAGGGCGCCGGTCCTGGGTCTCAGCAGAGCTCTCCTCCAGACTACAGCGCCGCCTGGGTGGAGTATTACAGACAGCAGGGGGCGTATTACAGCCAGGGACAGACGCAGGCTCCCGGCCTCCCGGTAATAAACACAACTCTACTAATATAGTCACTTTATATGAGCAATATCACACTCATAGATATGAAATCTGGCTATATGTTGGCACTGCTGTGATTCAGCCGTAGGTAATCTCAGTTTGACAGTTGAACAGCTGAGCACAAGCGTCTGTTACTAATTCTAAAACGTCACTTTAGCTGCATCTTCTACAGCATTCGTTCTTCAGCTCGATCTTATATTCACAATAAAACCATTAGTTTGAATGCCCGCTAAGGAAAGTGTTACCTTTGTTGTAACGTTAATATCCTTTCATCTATTAAGGGTGATTTCACAGCGCTGCTCAGTGCATTTGTTTGCTGCGTCAAGCCGTTGTTGAAACTAAAAAAAAATTACATTTTATAACTTGTTTATTTTTCAGTATAAAAGTATAAAATATTATTTATTGAATAATAATATTTAAGAAACAACAGCCATCATTAAAGTTACAATGCAGTTTAGTCAAAAGTACAAAGGCAGCGCTCTGATATACAGCATTGAATTTACATAAACATGATGAGATTTTGCTTCATAGCAAAAGCTTATAGTTTTACTGTAGTAAAAGCAGTGTATTGTGTAGTAGAGTATTATCATTAGAGAGTGGGATTACCTGCATATTATGTACACTGCAAAAAAATGCTTTTCTAGCTTAGATTTTTTGTCTTGTTTCCAGCCAAAATATCTAAAAATTCTTAAATCGAGAAGAATTTTCTAGATGAGTAAAAATTGTCTAGTTTTCAGAAAAAAAGGTCAAAATTAAATGCATTTTTGCTTGAAACAAGCAAAATAATCTGCCAATGGGGTAAGAAAAATAATCTTGTTTTCTGTTTGAAATGAGATTTTATTTCTTACCCCATTGGCAGATTATTTTGCTTGTTCTAAGCAAAAACTCACTTAATTTTGACTTTTTTTCTGAAAAAAAGAAAATAATTTTTACTTGTCTAGAAAATTCTTCTCGATTTAAGAATGTTTAGATATTTTGGCTGGAAACAAGACGAAAAATCTAAGCTAGAAAAGCATTTTTTGCAGTGTAGCATTCATTCTTCCGCTCAATTTCTTATTTTTCACAATAAAACATTAGTTTCTTAATACTAAACACTTTTAAATACTATGATTATTTATCTAAAATAGTATTTATTGAATAATGTTTAATAAAAAACAGCCATCATAAAAGTTACTACACTGCAAAAAATGCTTTTCTTAGATTTTTTTTGTCTCGTTTCCAGCCAAAATATCTAAAAATTCTTAAATTAAGGAGTATTTTCTAGACAAGTAAAAATGGCCTTGTTTTCAGAAAAAACAAGTCAAAATTAAGTGTGTTTTTGCTTAGAACAAGCAGAATAATCGGCCAGTGGGGTAAGAAAAATAATTTAGCTTTCTGTTTGAAATAAGTTCTTTTTTTTTTTTTTTTGCTTACCCCATTGGCAGATTATTTTTAACAAACTGCATATTTTAACTGTAAACGCGTACATTCTCGCCTGTAAACCTCTTAAAACTACATTCATACACTAAAACTGTAATATTTATAAAATGATGCTGGATTTGGGCCATGACACTCACTGTTGTATAAAGATATTGATCATATGTTATCAACACACACTACCAGCTGAAAGTTTGGATTGTCTAAGATGTTTATGAAAGATGTCTCTTCTGCTCACCAAGGCTGTATTTGTTGGATCAAAAATACAGTAAAAATTGTGAAATAGTTTTAGAATTTAAAATGGTTGTTTTCTATGTGGTTCTATGTTCAAATATAATTTATTTCTGTGATGCACAGCTGAATTTTCAGAATTACTCCAGTCACATGATTCTTCAGAAATCATTCTAATATACTGATTTGCTGCTCAAGAAACATATCTGGTACATAGCATGTTGAAAACAGTTAAAGAAGAGATCGTTATTGCTGTTATTCATCAAGGATGCATTAAATTGATCAAAAGTTATGGTAGAGACATATTACCAAAGATTTCCATATTAAATCAGTTCTGTCCTTTTGAACTTTCTATTCATCTGTGAATGTGAAAAAATAAAATGCGTTTCTTAATACTAAACACTTTTAAATACTACTATTATTTACTAAAATATTATTTATTGAATAATATTTAATAAACAACAACAGCTATTATAAAAGTTGCTAGGCAATTCAGTCAGAAGTACAAAGGCAGCGCTCTGATATACAGCATTGAATTTACATAAACATGATGAGGTTTTGCCAGAACTATTTGCTCTGGAACAAAAATATTGTGCAGCACAACTGTTTTTATCATTGATAATGATCATAAATATGTGACCCTGGACCACAAAACCAGTCTTAAGTCGCTGGGGTATATTTGTAGCAATAGCCAAAAATACATTGCATGGGTCAAAATTATTGATTTTTCTTTTATGCCAAAAATCATTAAGAAATTAAGTAAAGATCATGTTCCATGAAGATTTTTTGTAAAATTCCTACTGTAAACATATCAAAATGTAATTTTTGATTTGTAATATGCATTGTTAAGAACCTAATTTGGACAACTTTAAAGGTGATTTTCTCAGTCTTTTTGATTTTTTTGCATCCTCAGATTTCTGATTTCAAATAGATGTATCTCAGTCAAATATTGTCCTATCCTAACAAACCATACATCAATGGAAAGCTCATTTATTGAGCTTTCATATGATGTATAAATCTCAGTTTTGTCAAATTTAACCTTATGACTGGTTTTGTGGTCCAGGGTCACATATGTCCTGAGGAGTAAATCAGAAGACTGGAGTAATGATGCTGAAAATTCAGCGGTGCATCACAGAAATAAATTATATTCGAACATGGATTCATATAGAAAACGCCTGTTTTAAATGCTAAAAATATTTCCCAATTTTGACTGGATTCTGACGCTGTTTATCTTTCTTCTCGTCCCGCAGGATCATTAAAGCGGGCGACTGCAGACCCTTTAGTTGAAGATTTTTGAATCACTGCGAGGAGGAAACAGACCTTTTGTAACAGAGGTTTCTAGATTTGCAACGCCTTGAAGACTTTTACTTTTTTTCTTAGTGAGAAACACTAGCTGTAGAATGACTTATATGATTTAAAAAGAGAACTATTTCTAAAATCAGGACATCAAATTGTTACTAAATACTTGTGTACACCATTATTCGATATGGGCGATTTCCGGGATCCCTTTTGGAGCGTTTCCGAGTTGGTTTGTTTTTTCTATTCTTCCTTTTTAATTCAACGATATATATATATATAAATAAATGTGTATCGCCAAAACGAACCCCGGAGTCGCGGCATTTCATCGATCGCGCAATATAATCTCTTATTTTTCTAGTTCTGTTGCAATAAAATGATCGCAGGCTTAGCAGTCTTGAATTATCGTTTCGTTTTGTCGTGAAATGTTTTAAGAATGTGTACAAAATGTTTCTTTTGTTTTTTTTTCTTTTACATAAAGCATTTTAATTCAGTGCGATGAAAAACTGTGATGTTTTTGTTACGGAAATATATGCTTTTGTTACACGAGAAACGCAACGACGTCGCCGGTCGCTTCCTGATGATGTAATTCCTCTTGTACTTTGTATTCTGTTTTCATTGTCATTTTATTGTACTCTGGTTTAAAAAGGTGCAATATCTTATTTCATACTTTTGCTTTTTTGAAACAAAGATGGATTCTCTCTAATATTTTGACAGACGTTTAACTTGTAGATCGTTTTTTTTTTTGTTTTTTTTTTGTCGTATGTAACGGATGATTTTTTTACGACAGTGGTCCGACGGGGAAAAGGGTGGTCTTGCGTATCGTGAGGTTGTTTTTTTGCCTTTGCTCTCTTGTAAAACTATGTATGTATGCTCAGATACTTGACTAAATACTTTATTTAAAAATATATATATAATTAAAATCAAAGACTTTTTTTGGTCCTGCGTATTTTTTTTTTTTTTTTTTTTTTTGACAGGAAAACTGTCCTAGTTTTTCTGTTCTGTTTTCATACTGAAATTTGTCAAAGATTGTGAATGTGTAATTTGAAATTTGATGTTGCATCTTGCTGACGGATGAGAAGTTTTATGTGTGTGTTTCTGTAAACTTCGACTTTTTCAAGCGTTCAAGACTGCTAAGCCTCGGAGAGCCTACCTGTGTATTGATTAATTGTAGTTTTTTATATTGGAAGTATTGGAAGATCAAACGTTCTTGTCTTATTTGGTACCGCCGCCGGTCTCTCCATCCCTCGACTTCACCAGTACACACTGTGGACTCCTGTACAGTCCCGAACCCATAACTTTTTAATTCAGTTTTTGCTTTCTACTCTGTGTGATCTAATATATGTATGATTGATTAGTTACAAATTGATCTAGTATTAACTTCATTGCTTAATGAAAAGGGATATTATAATTTCAAAATGTTTAATTTTAGTGTTTCTTTTCTTCCTCATGTGTACAGGTAACCATGTATTAAAATGATCGAAAGACTACATCTTTTTGCTGCCTTTTCTTTGCTCGCCGGCCTCCTCCTCCTCACACAGATCTGCACATTTTCTGTGCTTTTTTTTTTTTTATAACCTGTATAAAAAAAAAAGGTTATTGCGACTTTTCTCACAATTTAGACTTTTTTTTTTTTTTTTGCAATTTCAAGTTAATATCTCGCAATTGACTTTTTCTCAGAATTGCGTCATAAACGTGCAATTCTGACTTTTTTTTTCTCTCAACTGATATAGATGCACAATTGTAAGTTATAAAGTCAGAATTGCGGGATTGCAACTTTATTTCTCAGAATTGTGAGCTTATATCATTTCAATTCTGACTTAACTTGCAATTGTAAATTTAGATAATTTAATTGCAGCTTTATTTTTTAAAAATTGCAAGTTATATCACGCAATACTGACATTTTTTTTCAGAACTGTGAGATAAATGCACAATTCTGACTTTTTTCTCAGAATTGTGAGATATAAACTCGCAATTGCGAGTAATAAAGTCCAGTTCTAGAAAAGAAAAATGAATATGTTCACAGAATTGCAAGTTTATATCTCAATTCTGACTTCATAACTCGCAATTGTGAGTTTATATCACGTAATTGCAATTCTGAGCATTAAAGTTACAATTACGTGATATAAACTAACAATTGTGAATTATAAAGTCAGAGCTGAGATATAAACTCATTTATGTCACTTAATTGCAACTTTAGTTAATATCATGCAATTCTAACTTTATTTGCAAGTTTATATTGCAATTCTGACTATAACTTGGAATTGGTCATTTATATCACGTAATTCTGACTATTTCTCAGAATTGCAAGTTTCTATCACGTAAATGCAGCTTTATTTCTCAAAATTGTACGTTTATATCATGCAATTCTGACTTTATTGCTCAGAACCTTTTTCTGATAATTGTGAGATATAAACTGGCAATTGCGAGTTATAAAGTCCAGTTCTGAGAAAAAAAGACTAATGTTCACAGAATTGCGAGTTTATATCACACAATTCTGACTTCATAACTGGCAATTATATCACGAAAATGCAACTTTATTTCTCAAATTCTGAATTTTTCTCAGAATTGCAAGTTTCTATCACGTAAATGCAACTTTATTTCTCAGAATTGCAAGTTTCTATCACGTTAATGCAACTTTATTTCTCAGAATTGCAAGTTTCTATCACGTTAATGCAACTTTATTTCTCAGAATTGCAAGTTTCTATCACGTTAATGCAACTTTATTTCTCAGAATTGCAAGTTTATATCATGCAATTCTGACTTTATTGCTCAGAACCTTTTTCTGATAATTGTGTGATATAAACTGGCAATTGCGAGTTATAAAGTCCAGTTCTGAGAAAAAAAGACTAATGTTCACAGAATTGCGAGTTTATATCACACAATTCTGACTTTATAACTGGCAATTATATCACGAAAATGCAACTTTATTTCTCAAATTCTGAATTTTTCTCAGAATTGCGTCATAAACGTGCAATTCTGACTTTTTTTTTCTCTCAAAACTGATATAGATGCACAATTGTAAGTTATAAAGTCAGAATTGCGGGATTGCAACTTTATTTCTCAGAATTGTGAGCTTATATCATGCAATTCTGACTTAACTTGCAATTGTAAATTTATATAATTTAATTGCAGCTTTATTTTTTGGAATTGCAAGTTATATCACGCAATACTGACATTTTTTTCAGAACTGTGAGATAATTGCACAATTCTGACTACTTTCTCAAAATTGTGAGATATAAACTCGCAATTGCGAGTAATAAAGTCCAGTTCTAGAAAGGAAAAATTAATATGTTCACAAAATTGCAAGTTTATATCTCAATTCTGACTTCATAACTCGTAATTGTAACTTTATTTCTCAAATTCTGACTATAACTCGCAATTGTGAGTTTATATCACGTAATTGCAATTCTGAGCATTACAGTTACAATTACGTGATATAAACTAACAATTGCGAGTTATAGTCAGAGCTGAGATATAAACTCATTTGTCACTTAATTGCAACTTTAGTTATTATCATGCAGTTCTAACTTTATTTGCAAGTTTATATTGCAATTCTGACTATAACTCGGAATTGGTCATTTATATCACGTAATTCTGACTATTTCTCAGAATTGCAAGTTTCTATCACGTAAATGCAACTTTATTTCTCAAAATTGTACGTTTATATCATGCAATTCTGACTTTATTGCTCAGAACCTTCTTCTGATAATTGTGAGATATAAACTGGCAATTGCAAGTTATAAAGTCCAGTTCTGAGAAAAAAAGACTAATGTTCACAGAATTGCGAGTTTATATCACACAATTCTGACTTTATAACTGGCAATTATATCACGAAAATGCAACTTTATTTCTCAAATTCTGACTATTTCTCAGAATTGTGAGTTTCTATCACGTAGTTCTGAGAAATAAAGTTGCAATTAGGAGTTCTAAAGTCAGAACTGTGAGATATAAACTCACTTATATCACTTAATTGCAACTTTATTTTTCAAAATTGCAAGTTATATCACACAATACTTTTTCTCAGAATTGGGAGTTTATATAAAAAAAGTCCAAATTGCAAGTTTGTATCATGCAATTCTGAGTTTATTTCTGAATTGCAAGTTTATAACAAGCAGTTCTGACTTATAAGCTCACAATTGCAAGTATTATCACATAATTGCAACTTTATTTTTCAGAACTGTGAGATAAATGCACAATTACGAGTTATAAAGTCCAGTTCTGAGGAGAAAAATGTTCACAGAATTACTATTTATATCGCACAATTCTGAATTTATATCATGTAAATGCACCTTTATTTTTCAAAACTGACATAAATGCACAATTGCTAGATGTAAAGTCAGAATTGTGAGATATAAACTCGCAATTGCAAGTTATAGTCCAGTTCTGAGGAACTTGCAACTTTATTCCTCAGAATTGAGTTTATATCATGCAATTCTGACTTAATACTCAATTGTGAGTTATAAAGTCCAGTTCTGAGGAGAAAAAAAAAATGTTCACAGAATTAATGTCTCACAATTCTGACTTTGTAACTCGCAATTGTGAGTTTATATCACTTAATTCTAACTTTATTTCTCAGAATTGCAAGTTTGTATCTTGCAATTCTGATTTTATAACTTACAATTGTGAGTGTATATCACGTAATTGCAACATTATTTTTCAGAATTGTGAGTTTACATCTCACAAATCTAAGAAAAACAGTCAGAATTGTGAGATGTCGCACCTTTATTTTTTATTCAGTGGCGGAAACAGGCTTCCATAGAAAGCAAGTCAAATGTGATCAAATGGGCAAAAAGATAATTAGAGTTTTCATATTTGCTATTTCTGTGTAGTTCAGCTCAACTCAAAGGAAAAGTTTATCAGATTTGTATAAATGTGTGATTCCATCAGTGTCTCACCAATGGATCCTCTGCAGTGAATGGGTGCCGTCAGAATGATAGTCTAAACAGCTGATAAAAACACCGCAATAATCCACACCACTCCAGTCCATCAGTTAACATCTGGACAAGACAAACGCTCAAACAAATCCAGCATTAAGACATTTTCAACCGAACTCCATAATCCATAATAAAAAGTGGTCTGGTCTGAATCAGGAGAGAAATCTGCACAGATCAAGCACTGTTTACAAACCAAAACGGCTCTAAACAAATACGTGGCTAGATTTTGATGTGAGAAAACAACAAGAGAAAGCATTATTATGGATTACAGACTCAATGTATTTGAGTTAAAAATGTCTCAGTGATGGATTTGTTTGAGCTTTTGTCTTGTCAAGATGTTAACTGATGGACTGGAGTGGGTTATTGTGGATTATTGAGATGTTTTTATCAGCTGTTTGGACTCTCATTCTGACGGCACCCATTCACTCCAGAGGATCCACTGGTGAGACAGTGATAGAATGACACATTTATACAAATCTGATGAAGAAACAAACTCATCTACACCTTGGATGAAATAAAGGTAAGCATATTTTCAGCAGTTTTTAATTTTTGCATGATCGATTCCTTTAATAATTTAAAGAGCCGGTGTTCTGAAGAGTCTTGGGTAATGCATCTGGTTTGGTGTTTCCTGTAATTGAAAGCACAGTGGTGTGTGAGTGAGTGTGTGTTTAGTGAGAGGTGGTTTGTGGGAGGATTCATTGGTCTAAATGGATTTTTAAACACAGATGAGTTTCCTTTCTTCTGCCCTCAGGCGTTCACAGATAAAACACTCGACTTCAGGGAGTGGCAGCTGTGTGTGTGGTTTGTCTCCATTCTGTTGCATGTTCCTATTTTGTCAATCAATTTCCTCTGTCTGTTAGTGGTGCATGTTATTATAATTGCACTGCAAAAAATGATTTTCTTACTTAGTATTTTTGTCTTGGTTTCTATTATAATTATCTAAAAGTTCTTGAATCAAGATGCATTTACTTGACAAGTAAAACCACTTAAGATATAATGTCTTGTCCTCTAAAAAAAAGTATCAAAATGTTAGTTTTTGCTTAAAACAAGCTAAAATATCTGCCAATGGTGCATGAAAAAAAATCTTGTTTAGCCTTTGAATTAAGATTATTTTTCTTACCCCACTGGCAGATATTTATGCTTGTTTTAAGCAAAAGCTAACCAAATTTGGATAATTTCTTTTAGAAAACAAGACTTAATATCTTATTTTAATTGTCAAGTAAATGCATCTTGATTCAATAATGTTTAGATATTTATAATAGATGTTTAGATAATTTAAATAGATTAAAATGCAATGAATTTACATTCAAATCTGAGTTATGTTTCTTAATGGCTTGTTGCTGTTAGTAAATATAAATGCATGCCTGATCACATATTTCTGTTTTTTTAGTAGTTTCCCTGTTTTGATGCGGCAAAGAAAGACTGAAACGGATCACGATGGACAGAATCAGGGTTCAGTGATGATGATATGTGAGTATATGTATAATGGTTATTTATATGCAGCTTTCTATGCAATGCAATTATTTGTAGCACTAGGCAAAAATACATTGTATGGGTCAAATTTTCAGATATTGGAGATATTTTATAAATTTCCTGCCATAAATATATATAAACATAATTTGATTAGTAATATGCATTGCTAAGAACTTCATTTGAACAACTTTAAAAGGCAATTTTCTCAATATTTAGTTTTTTTGCACCCTCAGATTCCAATTTTTCAAATATATGTGTGTGTATATATATAAAGTATAAATAATGCATATGCATATAAATGTTTTTCATATTTTATTGCATATGCATTATTTAGCAAATAATGAAAATTAATAATTACACTTTTTCTTTCATGCATATGCATTATATATAACTTACAACATTATCATTATAGCCTATATTTAAAATAGCCTATATAAAGAATAATCTAAGAATATATTAGAATAACTAATGTTAAAGTTTATGCATTTGGATTATTAATACAAGATATGACCCTGGACCACAAAACCAGCACATAGCAATAGCCAAAAATACATTGTATGGGTCAAAATGATCAATTTTCATTTATGTTATTTTCCATGAAGATGTTTTGTAAGTTTCCTATCATAAATATATCATAACTTAATTTTAGATTAGTAATATGCATTGCTAGGAAATTCATTTGGACAACTTTAAAGTCGACTTTCTCAATATTTTGATTTTGCACCATCAGATTCTAGATTTTCAAATAGTTGACCAAAATCTCAACCAAATATTGTTCTATTTTAACAAACCATACATCAATGGAAAGCTTATTTAATGTATAAATAATGCATATGCATAAAATTACATTAGTTCTTCTAAAAGAATTTTTGATATTTTAAATATAGGCTATAATGATAATGGCATAAGTTATATATAATGCATATGCATGGAATAAAAAAGCATAATTATAAATTTTTATTATTTGCTAAATAATGCATATGCAATAAAATATGAAAAACATTAAAATGCGTATGTTTATACTATATATGTAAAAATAATCCAAAAAAATAATGATTTGCAAATTATACGCTGTAATGACATTTACACTGTCATGTTGTATATAGGTGTAGCATAATTAAACGAATCGTACATCAATGGAAAGCTTATTTACTCAGCTTTTAGATAATGTATAAATCTCAATTTTGAAAAATTGACACTTATGACTGGTTTTGTGTCCCAGGGTCACATGTAAACTTGATGAAATGCAGTTGTTGAATGTGTTTTCTGGTTCTGTCGCTCACCTTCATTTCTGCTCTCAATCCCTGATGAATGAATGATCTCCAGTGTACCGCGACTCACGAATGTCAAATCCTCCTCAGAACAGCATGACAGATTGATTTGCATCAAATGAAAGGGAACCTGCGGGATGAGAATGGAATAAAGATGTTCTCCTGCTGGAGGAAAGTGGGAAAACGCTCATTTCAAACACTCCACCAATCCAGAGGAGAAACAGCTCGCAAAGCCGGTGTGCAACTGAACGCTGGGCTTCATATGAGCACCGATAAATGTTCATCTGTTGTATTTCAAAAGAATAATGTGCAGGATTACAGACAGAACAATACTGTATAAGATCATGTCACAAATTTGCAATTTGCAATTTTTTGCTATATATATATATATATATATATATATATATATATATAGTATAAATAATGCATATGCATAAAATACTACTATTATAGATTCTTAGTATAACTAATGTGTATGCATTAAAATATAAACACATTTCTAAGAATTTATAGATGTATAGCATGTGTATATCATGCTAAGTTTAAATAATGCATATGCATTATTCATATGCATTATTTAAACTTAACATATGATACAGTTTTTATTATTTGCTAAATAATGCATATGCAAAAACATTTCTAAGAGTATATATATGTGTGTGTGTGTGTGTGTGTGTGTGTGTGTGTGTGTGTGTGTGTGTGTGTGTGTGTGTGTGTGTGTGTGTGATCCTGGACCACAAAACCAGTCATAAGAGTATTTTTTATGTATACATCTGAAAGCTGAATAAATACGCTTTCCGTTGATGTCTGATCTGTTAGGATAGGACAATATTTGGCTGAGATACAACTATTTGAAAATCTGTAATCTGAGGGTGCAAAAAATCTAAATATTGAGAAAATCGCCTTGTCCAAATGAAGTTCTTAGCAATGCATATTACTAATAAAAAAAAAATTACGTTTTAATTTATCTATGGTCGGAAACGTACAAAATACGTTTATGGAAAAGAGAGATAATAAAAAAAAAGATAATTTTGACCTATACGATGTATTTTTGACTATTGCTATGTTCTACTTAAGACTAGTTTTGTTGTATTAAGAATACATATGCATAAAATTACATGAGTTATTCTTAAATATTCTTAGATTATTCTTTATATAGGCTATTTTAAATTAATGCATATGCATTAAATAAAAAGTATAATTATTAATTTTCATTATTTGCTAAATAATGCATATGCAATAAAATATAAAAAAGTATGTGCATATGCATTATTTAGACTATATATATATATATATAATGATGTTGCAAGTTATATATAATGCATATACATGAAAAAAAGTGTAATTATTTAATTTTTGTTATTTGCTAAATAATGCATATGCAATAAAATATGAAAAACATGTATATGCATATGCATTATTTATACTATATATATATAATGATAATGTCGTATGTTAAATATAATGCATATGCATGAATTAAAAAGTGTATATATTCTTATGCATTTATTATTTGCTAAATAATGCATATGCAATAAAATATGAAAAACATTTATATGCATTATTTATACAGATAGATAGATAGATAGATAGATAGATAGATAGATAGATAGATAGATAGATAGATAGATAGATAGATAGATAGATAGATAGATAGATAGATAGATACTGCAAAAATAATCAAAAAAAATAATTATTTACAGGGTATACACTATAAGCTATATGGCAATGACACTGTGTGTCATATTGTATTTAGGCATGGTTTAATTTAAGTACCTGTGCATTTTACTCATTGGCCATTGTAAACTTGAATTACTCTTGTTTTAAATAATTACATAGTAAGACACAAGAAAGGAAAACTTAAGCAAGAGAAAGTGAGTGAAATGCATAATAATTGTATGTCACGAGAGACTGTGTGTGTATTGAGGTTAATAACAGCTGGTTAAATGTGTGAGAATAATTGCAGGCTGTGATGTGTTAATAGCCTCTGTACAGGTGTTGAGCCACTTATGTCAGATTATCTCTCAGTCTGTCTCTCTCTCTCATATCTGTGTGTCTCTCCTCACAAAGACAGAGTTTCTCATTGGGTGTGTGTGTCTTGAAGGGGTGGCGGGGCTCCAGCATAAAGAGCTTTTCCCCCCCTGTCCTGTGTGTGTGTGTGTGTGTGTGTGTGTGTGTGTGTGTGTGTAGGTGGGTCGGGGGGTCATTAATAACTAATTAGAGGCTCGGAGCCACAGGCTCGTATAAGTGGAGCTGATCCGGAGGGAGCGCAGCAGTTGATCCCGCATCATCAGCCGCACTCAGAGTCCCGCAGACCCGCTCCGCTCCGCTCCTCCTCCGCTGCTGCACACATGGGTTCGGTTCTGCCCGCGGAGGCGCTGGCACTCAAGTCCAGGTTCAGGTCTCAGCTGTGTGAGATCATCACCTCTGATATCCTGCACAGTTTCCTCTATGGCCGATGGAGGAATGTGCTGGGAGACAATCCGTGCGAGGAGCAGCAGAGCCCGAGAACCGCCTTCACCGCCGAAGTTCTGGCGCAGTCCTTCACTGGAGGTAAACATCGCTTTTTTGATCGGGGTTTACTGCAAATTCAGAATAGCTGGGACATTGTTTTCCAGCTTGCTTCATTTTTTACATTCAGGTTTTAACCCAAAAGTGGTGCATATTTGACCCAAAGTTGGGTTGAAACACCATAGCATTTTTTTAAAGAGTTTTTTAGTATCCATGCCTGAAAATTGCATATTTAACCCAAAGTTGGATTAAAACAACCCTGCATTTTTTAGACTGTGTTTCTGTCTGAAATTACAATATTTGTGAATATATGTCAATATATCGGTGCTTACACTCTAAAAAAGTCCCAAGTAGCTTCAATCCAACTTTGGGTAAAATATGGATTCATGGTTAATTTATTAACATTTCGTTTCAACCCAAAAGTAGTGCATATTTAACCCAAAGTTGGCTTAAAACAGCCTAGCTGTTTCTATAGTGTATGTTTGTAAAGTTTCAGCCTGACAAAAATGATCACTGATATTATCCATAAATTGCATTGGGTGCACAAGCGGATTTTTAGTTTTGCATTGTGTGTGGTTTAAAACGCAACCAATATCATTTCTTGAGTGTTTTTGTGATGTTTCCATGATATTATACTATTGTTAATAAATGCAGAGAAGGAATTGTGTTTAAACGTTACAATAGCCTATTGCAAAATGTGAGATACTAACATAAACTCGTGAAAAAACAAAAACAAAACGCCTGGTTGTTTTTAAAGGTTTCGTTTTGTACATTTTGCTGGAATTATTTGTGATCTTAGAGGACAAGCCCAATCATAAAGGTCATTTTTTAAAAATTGAGATTTATACATAATCTAAAAAAGCGGAGGAAATAAGCTTTCCATTGATGTATGATTTGTTAAAATAGGACAAATATTCGAAAATTAGCAAAACAATCGAAAGATTGAGGAAATCGCCTTCAAAGTTGTGCAAATGAAGTACTTAGCAATGCATATTACTAATCAAGAATTAATTTGTAATGGCCTATATTCACAGTCGGAAATGTTCAAACTATATTCATGGAACATGATCTAAAGATTTTTGTCTTTAAAGAAAAATCATTTTGACCCATATTTTTGGCTATTGCTACTTGAGACTGGTTTTGTGATCCAGGGTCACGTTTTGTCTTGTTGGTGGTCTTATATAATGCTTGAATTCGTTTAATTCTGTTGCAGATCGATTGCATTTTGTCTTGTTGGTCTTATTTGGCGACAAATAATGTTAAATTCTGTCAGCGATCGATTTGTCGGAAAACGGCCGAAGTTGTCGATCGAAACTCGCCGGTGTCAGTGGGAATAAAGTGTGTTTCCTGTGCTGGGAATTTGTTCCCAAGCTCGTTGAAGGGATGCCGTTCGTTCTCCAGCATTTAGTCTCTTTTCTTCTGCTCCATTGAAGCCGTTTAACGCGGTGAAAGGTGCTTTTGGACGCGGCGCGTTCGGCGTGTAAGCGCTGATGACTGAATGAATCGCGGCTTTAAATTCATTTGGTTAACTTTGTGCTTGACCTGAGAGAGCCAAAGAAAAGATTCCCATTCTGGGAGCTTTCTCCCGCATTCACGGATCTCTGGACAGGCTCTTTTCCTGCGCTGGCATCTCCGCTTCTCTCCATTAACGCACCGTGAACGGCTCTTTCTGTCCTCATTCACGGCATGTCAAGCAGCTAATCGCCTTTCCATCTTTTTGTCCGCGAGATTCCTGCGTGTTTTTAAACAAGCCATCGCTTCATTCACTCACATTTATTGCTACAAACGTCGTGAAAGGATAATGAATGTGGAATGAGTCAGTGGAGAATAATGAGTGTCAGTGAAAGCGGAACGAATGCGCTTCTTCACCTCTCCAAGGCCGCTTCTGTTTGCGTTTTGTGCGCAACAAATGCGCGATTCTTTGATTTTGACGTTAAATGCGAGTGTCTTTCTTTGCCGCTTTTCACGCGCCTTTCAATGCGCTTTTACAGTTTCCCTCCCCAACATTTAACGCACTTAATCCGGTTAAATAGAGGTCATATTTCGTGACCAAAATAATAAGAAAGGGGATTCGTTTCATTCATTCGTTTCGACGCGTCTGCCAAAGTGTCATTGCAAAGATGAGCTAGAGCCTCTTGGCCACCACAAACCGAAATAACCAATCAAATCCTCCAAACTCTTCTTGTGAACGCTGATTCCTTCTTTGAAATGATTTAAAACATGCAAAACCATTCATATTCATGAGCGTTTTAATATTAATTCGTTTAGAAATGAATAAAAGCTATTTAAAAAGTGGCATTTATTTATATTTTGCTGCATATTTGTGACCCTGGGACACAAAACCACGGATATATTAGTAGCAATCAAATCAAAATTGATTTTTCTTTTATGCCAAAAATGATTTAGGATATTAAGATCATGTTCCATGAAGATATTGTGTATATTTCCTACAGTGAATATATAACAGATGAATTTGATTAGTAATATGCATTGCTAAGAACTTCATTTGGACAACTTTAAAGGCGATTTTCTCAATATTTAGATTTTTTTTTGCACCCTCAGATTTCAGATTTTCAAAAAGTTGTATCTCAGCCAAATATTTCCAATCCTAACAAACATCAGTGGAATAATTTATTTATACTTATTTAGTTTACAAGTTTAAACTTTAAAATCGAATTTCCAAAACAGTGTTTTTCACAGTGATGCAATAGCAGACCCCTAAAGAAGCTTTCATTGATCAGTTCTTAAAAGAACCTTTTATTTTTCCTAGTGTAAAGAACATTTGATTAATCTCAAGAATCTTTTATGCGATGGAAAGACTGATGGGTGTCAAGGAGAGCACCATTCATGCACCTGTCAGCTTTGAGATTTTAGGCTTTTTGGTTTTTATTGGAGAGAAAAACACTGTCAAGTGTTTCTTTTATAGTACTTTATCTATTTGCAATTTTATTTTTAAAGGCCATAATTTTTTCTCCTACACTGAGATTTAAATCTCCACTTCACTGCAGAAAATGATTTTCTTACTTAGTATTTTTTTCCTGTTTTCTAGTATAAATATGTAAACATTCTTGAGTCAAGATGCATTTACTTGACAAGTAAAATCATTTAAGATATTAAGTCTTGTTTTCTAAAAAGATACATTTTTTGTTAGTTTTTGCTTAAAACAAGCTCTAATATCTGTCAATGGGGTAAGAAAAAAATTCTTAATTCAAAGGCTAAACAAGATTATTTTTCTTACCCCAGTGACAGATATTAGAGCTTGTTTTAACCAAAAACTAACTACATTTTTAGAAAACAAGACGGAATATCTTAGGTCATTTTACTTCTAAATTAAATTCATCTTGATTCAAGAACGTTTAGATATTTATGACTAGAAACAAGACAATGGGGCAAGAAAAAAATGTTTAGTCTTTGAATTGATATTATTTTTCTCACCCCATTGGCAGATATTTACTAACAATTTTTTTTAGAAAACAAGACTTAAAACAAGATTTAACTTGTAGTAAATGCATCCTGATTCAAGAATGTTTAGATACTAGAAAACAAGACAAAAATATATAATGAATAATTTTTTGCAGTGCATATTTTAATAAATAATGCCTCATTAGCATATTTAAACCTAATATTTTAGAAAGCATAATATAAAAAATGTTTGCAATTATCAACGTAATCACTCAATCTTTCAGAAAAAAAACAAGTCAAAATGAAGTGCATTTTTGCTTGAAACAAACAAAATAATCTGCCAATGGGGTAAGAAAAATAATCTTGTTTTCTGCCATTTGTCAGATTATTTAGCTTGTTCTAAGCAAAAACACTTGCTTTTGACTTGTTTTTCTGAAGATCCTTTTTGATTTAAGAATTTGTAGATATTTTGGCTGGACAAAAAGACAAAAAAAATCTAAGTAAGAAAAGCATTGTTTGCAGTGTTGTTCATTGGTGTCAGTAAAGCAGCTTTCTTTCTCAGATGAGGAGCGTCTGAGTGTAGCGTAATGATAATGAAGCGTATTCATGTTGATGGTGCCGATGTCCTGCAGAGGTGCAGAAGCTGTCTAGTCTGGTTTTGCCCAGCGAGGTCATCATCGCCCAGAGTTCAGTCCCTGGAGAAGGTCTGGGGATTTTCTCCAAAACCTGGATCAAAGCCGGCACCGAGATGGGCCCCTTCACCGGGAGAGTGGTGTCCCCTGAGCATGTGGACCTGCGCAAGAACAATAACCTCATGTGGGAGGTGTGTGTGTGTGTCTCATTATTCTGCATGAGACTGGTTTAAATGAAGTGGTTTAATGAAGAGACGTGTGTTCAGGTGTTTAATGAGGACGGCACGGTGCGCTGCTTCATCGACGCCAGTCAGGAGGATCAGCGCAGCTGGATGACCTACATTAAATGTGCCCGAAACGAGCAGGAGCAAAACCTGGAGGTGGTTCAGATCGGAAGCAGCATCTTCTACAAAACTCTGGAGGTAAAACACCTTCCTCGTCTCATTCAAATTTGAATTTTAGTATTTCAACTATATTCCCTTTCCTAAAACTTTCAAAAAGGTACAACAAAACAATTGAAACTGGCATTTAAAGGGTTAAAATCTTGAACTTTAATTAATCTTCAGTAGTTTTGATCAGGATTGATACATTCTAAAAATGTGAGTGAAAACAAACTGTGTTCAAAACATTTGCTCAAAAATACATGGAACTTAATAAAACCTGAAAAAGTCACGAAAATTGTTACAGTTTCAAAATGTCATGAAAAATAAAACATGAAATTAATAAAACCTCAAAGTCATGAAAAATGTCATGGAAGATTGAACATGCAATTAATAAAATCTCGACAACTCATTAAAATTAGAAAATAGTAAGAAGTCATGGAAAACAATAAAATCCCAAAACATCATGAAAATGAATAAAATCTCAAAAATTAATAAAACCTTAAAGTCATGAAAATTATTGAAATCTTAAAAGTCATAAATTAATACAGTTTTAAAAAGTACTGGGAAAATAAAACGTCTCCGAATGAATAGAATCTCAAAAAGACATGAAAAATAATAAAATCACAAAAGGATTAAAATCTCAAAAACTCATAAAAAATGAATAAAACCTCAAATTTATTCAAACTAATAAAATATTTAAAAACTCAAAAAAAAACAACAATATCTCAAAACGTCATGAAAAAATTTATTTTTATAAAAAAGGTCAGGAAAATTAGTAGAATATTAAAGTCATGATAAAATGATTAGTCTCAAATTAATAAAATCCCAAAATAGTCATGAAAATTGATACATAATGCTTAAAGTCATAAATTAATACAATTTTTAAAAAGTAATGTAAAAACAAACATCATGAAATGATTCATGAAAAATAATCAAATCATAAAATATCATAAAAAGGAATACAATTAAAAAAAACTCGTAAAAAATGAACAAAACCTTAAATTCCTTAAAATTAATAAAATATTAAAAAGTCATGAAAATAAATCATTAGAATCTCAAAACATCATGAAAATAAAAAAAATCTAAAAATATAAAGTATTAAGAAGTCATTCAAATTTATAAAACTTGAAGTCATCAATAAAATCTCAGTCATAAAAATCAAATAATCTCAAAGTCATGAAAGATTAAATAATGTCTCAAAAAGTCATGAAAATTAATACAATCTTAAAGTCATGGAAAATAATAAAATCATAAAAAGACATACAAAATCTGCGCTACTGTTGTAACTTTATATACATTTGGAATGTTTTCTGAAACATTGAGCTGCAGATTGATGTAACATTTTTGAAATGTTACTGTTTTTTTCAGAGAACATTCAAATGTAACATTCCCATCATGTTTGCAAAATGATCAAAATGCAACATTCCCTTTATGTTTTTCTCAGAGAACATTCAAAAATAACACATTAGAATATATTTTTGTTGCAATATATAGAATCTTCAAAAGGCAGCAAATGTGAGTGTTTATTTTAATTGTTTGCATTTCCAGACTATTCCTCCGGACCAGGAGCTGCTGGTTTGGTACAGTAATTCCCACAACACTTTCCTGGGGATTCCTGGCGTTCCGGGCACAGAGGACGAGCACCAGAAGAAGAGGAGCGGTATGTGTGTGTGTGTGTGTGTGTGTGTGTGTGTGTGTGTTCACCTGCAGCTTAAGCTGATCAAAAGATTCAAAGTCGTTATGTGTTCTTAAATGTCATTGCTTAATTAGTCAGACTTGAAGAGCTTGAGGAAGGAATGTGGAGCAGATGCTTATCTGTCGATTACATGAACACGTCTGACCTCTAGTGGTGCATGATGGGATTGCTGCCCACATTTGACATCCAATCATCTTTTAGACAGTCATAGTGTTTTAAGAACAAAATCTGTCCAGATGGGATTTTTAGGCACTTTCATGTCATGCTTTAGAATTCATATCCCATATAAAGCGCAAATGGCATGTACTGGATGAAATATTACATAAAACATAAAATTAACACCTTTTAAATGAACTTAAATGTTAATTACCTTATGAAAACTCATCAAATACACTTTTATTTAAATTGTGGATTTTGAGGCTTTATTTTTTATGTTTTATTCATTTTTATGACTCTTTATTTTCCATGGTTTTCAAGATTTTATACATTTTCATGACTTTTTGAGGTTTTATTCATTTTGAGATTTTACTTTTATATTTTTTCATGACTTTTTGAGATTTTCAAGATTTAATTTTTTTTATGTCTTTAATTTTTTCTCAAATAAATGTTAAATAAAACACATATTTCAACATTTTATAACAACATTTTAATATTTTACCAATATTACCAGGTTTGGACAACAAGGGTGCATTTTTATTTTAGTATTAAACTAAGTGCATTCAAGTTCACATGTAAACGTAGATTGTCCAGTGTCAGAGGCTGATATATTTTGAATTTCCATGAATTTATGATTTGATTAAATTTTCATGATTTTTCAAGATTTTATTAATTTTCATGACTTTTTGAGGTTTTGTAAATTTTTATGACTTTTTAGGATTTCATTGATTTTCATGACTTTTTAATATTTTATTAATGTTCATGAATTTAAAGATTTTATTCGTTTTTATGACTTATTTTTAATTGTATTAATTTTCATGACTGTTTAATATTTTATTAATGTTCATGAATTTTTAGGATTTTATTGATCTTCATGAATTTAAGATTTTATTAATTTTCATAACTTAAGATTTTATTAATTTTTGGCTTTCTGAGATTTTATTAATTTTCATGAATTAAGATTTTATTCATTTTTATGACTTATTTTTAATTGTATTTTCATGACTGTTTAATATTTTATTAATGTTCATGAATTTTTAGGATTTTATTGATCTTCATGAATTTAAGATTTTATTAATTTTCATAACTTTTCAAGGTTTTATTAATTTTTGGCTTTTTAATATTTTATTAATTTTCATGAATTTAAAGATTTTATTCGTTTTTATGACTTATTTTTAATTGTATTAATTTTCATGACTGTTTAATATTTTATTAATGTTCATGAATTTTTAGGATTTTATTGATCTTCATGAATTTAAGATTTTATTAATTTTCATAACTTTTTAAGATTTTATTAATTTTTGGCTTTTTGAGATTTTATTAATTTTCATGAATGTAAAGATTTTATTCATTTTTATGACTTATTTTTAATTTTATTAATTTTCATGACTGTTTAATATTTTATTAATGTTCATGAATTTTTAGGATTTTATTGATCTTCATGAATTTAAGATTTTATTAATTTTCATAACTTTTCAAGATTTTATTAATTTTTGGCTTTTTGAGATTTTATTAATTTTCATGAATGTAAAGATTTTATTCATTTTTATGACTTATTTTTAATTGTATTAATTTTCATGACTGTTTAATATTTTATTAATGTTCATGAATTTTTAGGATTTTATTGATCTTCATGAATTTAAGATTTTATTAATTTTCATAACTTTTCAAGATTTTATTAATTTTTGGCTTCTTGAGGTTTTATAAAAATTAATAAAATCTTTAAAAAACTCATGAAAATTAATAAAACCTCAAGAAGGCAAAAATTAATAAAATCTTGAAAAGTTAGGAAAATTAATAAAATCTCAAAAAGCCAAAAATGAATTATCTTGAAAATCATAAAATTAATAAATTCTTAAATTCATGAAAATTAATAAAATATTAAAAAGTCATGAAAATGAATGACTTATTTTTAATTGTAATTTTCATGACTGTTTAATATTTTATTAATGTTCATGAATTTAAGAATTTATTAATTTTATGATTTTCAAGATTTTATTCATTTTTGGCTTCTTGAGGTTTTATAAAAATTAATAATCTTTAAAAAACTCATGAAAATTAATAAAACCTCAAGAAGGCAAAAATTAATAAAATCTTGAAAAGTTAGGAAAATTACTAAAATCTCAAAAAGCCAAAAATGAATAAAATCTTAAATCATAAAATTAATAAATTCTTAAATTCATGAAAATTAATAAAATATTAAAAAGTCATGAAAATGAATGACTTATTTTTAATTGTAATTTTCATGACTGTTTAATATTTTATAAATTTTCATGAATTTAAGAATTTATTAATTTTATGATTTTCAAGATTTTATTCATTTTGGCTTTTTGAGATTTTATTAATTTTCCTAACTTTTCAAGATTTTATTAATTTTCATGACTTTTCATGACTTTCATGAAGATTTTATTTTCATGATTTTGTTTCTTTAAGATTTTATTTATTTTAATGACTTTTTAAAAGAAATGACTAATTTTCATTCAAGTTCACATGTAAATGTAGATTGTCCAGTGTGAGAGACTGATATATTCTCTCTCTCCTCCACAGCAGACGACTCTCACATATGCGACGCTGCATCTTCCTCGCTGTCCTCCTCCTCTTCCTCCTCTTCCTCCTCTTCCTCCTCCTCATCGGGCGCGAGCCGCATGCGCTGCGTGATCTGCCACCGCGGCTTCAACTCCCGCAGCAACCTGCGCTCGCACATGCGCATCCACACGCTGGACAAACCCTTCGTCTGCCGCTTCTGCAGCCGCCGCTTCAGCCAGTCCTCCACCCTCCGCAACCACGTGCGTCTGCACACCGGAGAACGGCCCTACAAGTGCCACGTCTGTCAGAGCGCGTACTCGCAGCTGGCCGGACTGCGGGCGCATCAGAAGAGCGCGCGACACAGACCTGGAGGATCGAACTCTGAGGCCGGACAGCCGTCGCCTCCGTCTGCGCACATGCAGACCATTACCCATCCTGCACTGCTGCGGCATGTCCCCACCATGGTGCTCTGAGAGGACGGACGCAGACGCAGGCGCAGGCGCAGACGCAGACAGACTAGTCCAAGAACAGGCACTTTAATCAGCGGCAATAAGAGCCACGGCTGCAACTGTGAGACAAACCACAGGCTGGAGGATGAGGATGAGGATGAGGATGATGATCACAAATCAAACATGGTACAAAACACATACTCTGCTGCTCAAAAGTTTGGGGTCAGTAAGACTTGCAATGTTTTTAAAGAAGTTTCTTCTGCTCATCAAGGCTGCGTTTATTTGATTAAAAATATGGGAAAAAAACTGTAAAATTGCAAAATGTTATTATGATATAAAATAATGGTCTTTATTTGAATATACTGTAAAATATAATTTATTTCTGTGATGCAAATCTGAATTTTCATCAGCTGTTACTGCAGTCCTAAGTGTACATGATTTAAATAAAAGCTGTTCTTTTTACCCTTTTATTGATCAAAGAATTCTGAAAAATTCCAATTCCAAAAAAAAAAAAAAATGGATTCCAACATTGATAATTCTAATAAAAAATTGTTTTGGATTATAATAATATTTCACAATATTAGATTTTTTTTTCTGTATTTTTAATCAAACAAATGCAGCCACGACGAGCAGAAGAAACATCTTTGAAAAACAAAATCTTACTGATCTTAAACTTTTAAGCAGCAGCGTATACAAGGTTTCTGCAGGTTTTATTAAGACTTTTTAAGACCAAGTAAAGAAAAGCGAATGAGGCACAATACATCAATACTGCCTCTAAATTTCTTTTATTAGCAATGCTTCAAAGTTTGAAATGGATCTACAAAAAAAAAAAATTCTGCCAAAAAGTCTTGTTTTCCATGCAAATGTCAAAAGATTCACAAATCAAGATGCCTTTACTTAAGAAGCAAGATAAAATGTCTTGTTTTAGGAGAAATTGATGAAAATGAAGTGAGTTTACGATTAAAACAAGAAGAAATATCTGCTAATCGGCTCAAGTTTTCATTCCCCATTGATGGATATTTCTTCTTGTTTTAAGCAGTTTCCTAGAAAACAAGACTTCAATTAAGAATAATACACTGCCAAAAAAAAGCTTTTCTTACTTAGATATTGTGTCTTGTTTCCAGCCAAAACATCTAAAAAATCTTAAATATCTATTTCTATACAAGTAAAAATTACAGTATATATTAAAAAAACAAGTAAAAATTAAAGGAGTTTTTGCTTATAAATCTTGTTTTCAGTTTAAAATAAGATTACTCAGCTTGTTCAAAGCAAAAACTAGGTTTTTTCTGAAAACAATGCTTTTTTTACTTAGATTTTTAGTCTTGTTTCCAGCCAAAATATTCAAAAAAATTCTTAAATCAAGAAGGATTTTCTAGACGAGTAAGAATTTTCTTGTTTTTGAGATAGTAAGGTTTTGCTTAAAACAACCAAAATAATCTTATTTCAAACAGAAAACAAGAATATTTCGCTTGTTTCAAGCAAAAACTCACTTAAATTTGACTCACTGAATTTTTTAAAAATATAATTATTACTTAGGAATTATTATGATTTTTTTTTTTTTTTTTTAACTTTTTTTGTTGTTTCCAACCAAAATATCTAAGTAGGAAAAGCATTTTAGCAGTCTAATAATAATAATAATAATAATAATAATAATAATAATCTTTTTTCCCCCAAAACCCAAGGTCACTTTACAAAGAAGAAAAACAAACAAACAAACAAACAAACAAACAGGTAATAGCAAACATAACAAATTTTATTCTGAGAAAACTGTTTTTAAGAGGTATTTTGAAACATGTTCCATTTGCAAATAAATGTATCTTGAAGGATGTTTACACTGCAAAAAATGTTTTTTCTTAGTATTTTTGTCTTGTTTTCTAGTATAAATATCTAAACATCCTTGAATCAAGATGCATTTATTTGACAAGTAATAAAAATAAAAAAACAAACAAAATTTTGTTAGCTTAAAACAAGCAATGGGTTAAGAAAAATAATCTTAATTCAAAGACTAAACAAGGTTTTTTTTTGCCCCATTGGCAGATATTTTTGCTTGTTTTGAGCAAAAACTAACACAATTTTAAGAACTTTTTTAAAAAACAGAATGTAATATCTTGAGTTGAGTTCATCTTGATTCAAGAATGTTTAGATATTTGTACTAGAAAACAAGACAAAAAAACTTATTTTTTTTGCATATTCAATTTTGCAGTGTGTGTAACATTTAATGTCACAAATTCATGAATTCAAGACTTTCTGCTTTGATTTACGACCTTTTTAGGTTTTAATTTGTGAAAATGTGAATTAAGAGTTTGTAAGACCCGCAGAACGCCTTGAAGTCTAAACATAAATATCCCAGCTCTGTTTACTGTTGACCTTCATCAAATGCATCATGGGATGCTTTCCTTTACTATGGATTACAGCTGATGCATTAAATATTACATCGCTACACTGCAATGCATTAAACACATTTCAGGTTCATAAAGAAAAGCATCATAATGATAGATCAAAATGTTTTTAGAGTCACAAATTCATTCCAATGTCCAAATATTTCACTACAATGCAAAAAGTTTGTGTTTTTCAGAATTTCAACATCCTTAAGCTACATTTACTGCAGATGCAAAATGACTCGAAATTAAATGTTTAGAAAAAAATCTGCCAATAGGATAACTAAAATAATCTTGTTTTGCCTTTATATGTTGATTTTTCTGACCCCGTTGCCAGATGTTATTTTACTTCTGTCTTGATTTTAAGAATGTTTAATTGTTTGTAATGAAAAACAAGACAGAAATACAGTCATAAAATCATTTTTTGCATCATTTTGATTTGTTAGGACAGGACAATATTTGGCTGAGATACAACAATTTGAAAATCTGTAATCTGACGGTGCGCAAAAATCAAAATATTGAGAAAATCGCCTTTTAAAGTTGTCCAAATGAAGTTCTTAGCAATGCATATTACTAATCAAAAATTACGTTTTGATATATTTATGGTAGGAAATTTACAAAATATCTTCTTTGAACATTTATTTTTGGCATAAAATGGATCATGTTGACCCATACAATGTATTTTTTGGCTATTGCTACAAATATAACAGACTTTCCTGCAATTGTTTTGTGCATCAAGATTGAGGTCAGCAATAATTGACACATTTAAATGAATGAAGACAAAATATCAAACCATTTTGATTGTTGAGGTCTGCAGCCGTGATGCTGATAGATGAACATCATGATTAATAAAGATGTTAATATTGGCCAACACTGGATGCAGTTGCGTGTCCTAATGGATATGGAGTCGGTTCGGCATAAATCAGTGTTCAGATGTATATATGTTTGTATTCTTTGTCTATTGTAAATAAAACAGATGAAACAAACAAGACTGCTTGCACCATATGGGATATTTAATGCAAAGAATTCTTGTGTGGAGTTGCCATGTTGTTCATTTGCGGCTGACGACAGAACCGCTGAAATCATGATTCAGTTTGATCACCAGTCAAATAATTCCACAGAGAACACACATTATATTTCACTCCAATCCAGCGACTCAAACTTCCACATGCATCGTATCGTTTTCCAGCTATGAAGAACGATGAATGAACGCTGAAGTAACATAACTTTGATTTATTTATTTTGCATGCCTTCATAAAGGTTGAGAGGTCAGAGGTGGCTCAGATGTGGCTCCTGTGTCGGATGAGTCGATTGGCTGAGCTGAAGAGTGTGTTTGAATCAGAAGGTGGCGCTAAACACTCGTGATCCACCTCCAGCCTTCAGGTGCATCAACACCTTGCATTTTCTGACTGACAGATCAAAGCTGAACAGAATGTAGCCAAAGTGATTTCGAAAATCATTTTCTCAGAATTACGTGACATAAACTCAGAATTGCAAAAAAACCCATCATGATTTTGTTACATTTTCACCATTTTCATGATTTTAATTTTCACAAATTTGTTACATTTTTACAACTTTTCATGATTTTGTTAAATTTTAACACATTTTCACGATTTTGGTTTATTTTTTTCGACTTTTCACGATTTTGTTACTTTTCAAGACTTTCATGATTTTGTTAAATTTTTCAAATTTGTTAAATTTTCACGATTTTGTTGAATTTGAACAACTTCCACGATTTTGTTAAATTTCATGACTTTTCATGATTTCGTAAAATTTTAACATTTTCACGATTTTGGTTTATTTTTTTCGACTTTTCACGATTTTGTTACTTTAAGACTTTCATGATTTTGTTAAATTTTTCAAATTTGTTAAATTTTCACGATTTTGTTAAATTTCATGACTTTTCATGATTTCGTAAAATTTTCATGAATTTGTTACATTTTCACAACTTTTCACGATTTTGTTTATTTTCACACATTTTCATGATTTTGATCAATTTGTCATGATTTTGGTTTATTTTTTCGACTTTTCACGGTTTTGTTAAATTGAAACGAGTTTCACGATTTGGTTACATTTTCAAGACTTTCATGATTTTGTTAAATTTTTCAAATTTGTTAAATTTTCACGATTTTGTTAAATTTTAACAACTTCCACGATTTTGTTAAATTTCATGCCTTTTCATGATTTCGTAAAATTTTCATGAATTTGTTACATTTTTACAACTTTTCACAATTTTGTTATATTTTTTCGACTTTTCACAATTTTGTTACATTGTCATTTTTCATGATTTCTTAATATTTCCATGAATTTGTTACATTTTTACAACTTTTCACGATTTTCTTTATTTTCACACATTTTCATGATTTTGATACATTTTTCACGATTTTGTTATATTTTTTCGACTTTTCACGATTTTATTACAATTTCACGACTTTCATGATTTTATTTAATTTTTCAATTTTGTTAAATTTTCAAGTTTTTTTTTATATTTTTCGACTTTTCACAATTTTGCTACATTTTCATGACTTCATGATTTCCTAAATTTTTTATGAATTTGTTAAATTTGAACTTCCACGATTTTATTAAATTTTCATGACTTTTCATGATTTCGTAAAATTTTCACGATTTTGTTAAATTGCAACGACATTTCATGATTTTGTTAAATTTTCATGATTTTGATACATTTTTCACGATTTTGTTATTTTTTCGACTTTTCATGATTTTGTTCATTTTCAAGACTTATGATTTTGTTCAGTTTTTATGACTTTTTTGATATTTTGTTCATTTTCAGGATTTTATTAATTTTCATGACTTTTCAAGACTTTTTAAATTACTTTTTATGATTATATTTTCTAGACAGTGATTATTCATTTTTTGAATTTAAGTATTTGAGATAAAATGTTTCCATGACCACACAAGAGAAACACCTGCAAAACATTTGCAATTTTTTATTGCAAATTATACAATTGCATCGCTACAGATGACATGAGAAATGAACAGACTTCATCAAAACTTACGATGGTACAAATGAACTGTCGACCAACAGAAAACAACTTTGCTTTGAATTTTTTTCACTATTAAAATGCTGGATTAATATAGCAGCTTTCAGTGTTTAATTCACAACATCAACATCGACATGTCAGTTATTTGGAGTACAGCTTATGATCAGCTAACAGAGAAAACAATGAACCAAGAACACAAACTTCAAACATAAAAAAATCTAAACCTGAAACTGTCCTTCACTTTGACTAAATATTTCATGTTTTCCTCTTCATCTGTGAAACATTTGAGCACCGCAACAGTCAACACTTTGTGCAAAGTCATCATAGATGACAAAAACATTTGCACAGCAATTAAAAGAAGCAGACTGAACTGATCAGAGCCAACGCTTTCGGTGAAGATTTTAAAAACACAAGATTCATAAAACATTGAATTACTCACGTTCATGAAGCCAGAAACACCCTGAGCACATGGTATACAGAAGAAAGAAGATTGAAGTGCATTAATCCTCATAAACGACATAAAGATCACAGTGATGTGTGCTGGGCTCAGATTCGCTCCCAGAGCTGCAGTAACTGACTTCCTGTCTGCGGCTCCAGTTCCTGCTCAAACACACACAGATCACACATTAGCCATCGTCATCAGTGATATAAACTCTGTGCTGTGTGTGTGTTTTCTGACCTGAGCGTCTCTGCTGATCTGGACTCTCTTGTTGTCGTTCCAGGGGTTGAGCAGCTGCTGCGTGAGCTGGAACGGCAGACTCTCCTTACGGATCCATTCCACTCCGAACACGCCGCCCAGACCCGCAGAACCCCAGTCCAGACAGCGCTCGCTGCTCACCGCTGACGTCATGCGGGCGTAACCCTGACCAAAACACACAACATTCACAAATATGACACCATCACACCAGAACAAAACACTGATCGGAATTATAAAGCTGCTTTACAACTACAATTAAATTGGTTTCATTGTTGATGAATTTAAGTTGTTTTACTGTTTATACTGCGAAGCAATTTATATTGTATAAACCACTCTGCACTTCTGATCAGAAAATAAATTCAAGCTGTTTTTTTTTTTAAGAGAAAAAAAAGTTTATGGAGAGAAAAAAAAATTTAAAGAGAGAAAAAAGGGTTTTTTGAAGTGAGAAAAAAATATTTAAAGGAAGAAAAATAAAGAGGGGATAGTTTTTGAAGACAGAAAAACATCTGAAGACAAAAAATGTTTTTTTTTTTTGTTTTTTTTAAAGAAATGTTTTTTGAAGCGAGAAAAAAATTGGATAGAAAATGTGTTTTAAAAAGAAAAATGTTTTTTGAAGCAAAGTTTTTTGAAGAGAAAAAAATCTGGATAGAAAATGTTTTTAAAAAAAACTTTTTGAAGCAAAAAAAAATTTTTGAAAAGGGAAAAAAATCAGAATAGAGAAAATGTTTTTTAAAAGAGAAAATGTTTATTTTTTTTTTGAAGAGAAAAAAAAAAAAGGTTTTCTATGGATCCCGTTTCCACCACTTAACAAAAAAGGTCGATTTTTTGTTGCACAATTTTTTCTCAGAACTGTGAGATATAATCTTGCAATTGTGAGTTATTAAGTTCAATTTTGAGACAATTTTTGAGAAAAAGTTTATATCATAGTTTTTATCATGCAACTCTGACTTTACAACTCGCAATTATGAGTTTATATCACACAATTCTAAAAAAAAAAAAAAAAAGGTCAGAATTGTGAGATAAAGTCGCAATTTCCTTTTTTAATTTTTTATTCAGTGGCGGAAATGGGCTTCCATAGTTTTCTGAAGCCATTTTCTCAAGCCAAAAAATGTTTTTAATCTGAAGAGAGAAAACGCTAGTTACGTATGTAACTGTGGTTCTGTGAATTCCGGATGACCGCCAGAGGCGGTGCTTAGCACTAGTGGATAATCGCTGCGCCAGCTAGATAGGTCGAGAAGAAATACCAACAAAGTCATGTAATGACGTAGACCGAGATGCAAGGATATAAACCACCGCAGCTCGGCACCCAGCCTCGGAATGCTTTCTCGCGCATTCCGAATGACGAAAGACTCTGGCGGTCATCCGGAATTCACAGAACCACAGTTACATACGTAACTAGCGTTCTGTTTCATTCCTCCTGACCGCCAGAGGCGGTGCTTAGCACTAGTGGATGACACGTACCAACACAGTCATGAGGAATGCCACCCACCTGCATCAAAGATGCTCCAGAAGGACTGCAGAACTCACATCATGGGAAGCAGCCACGTTGACCTTGTAGAATCGTGCAAACGTACATGGAGAGGACCAGGTAGCAGCTGCACAGACCTCCGCCAAGGAAATTCCGCGTAAAGTGGCCCAAGATGAAGAGACAGCCCTAGTAGAGTGACAAGTAACACCCGCTGGTAAAGGTTGGTTAGAATGGCTATACGCTAACTTTATCACCTCGACAATCCAGCGTGCTAGCCTTTGCTTAGACAAAGGAGCGCCTTTGCGTACCTCACCATAACAGACAAATAACTGATCTGTTCGTCTGAAAGAAGCAGAAGACTTCACATAGGCCCTCAAAGCCCGTACAGGACACAGCAGATGAGACCTCCCACCACCTGCATCGGAGGGAGAATGAGCAGATTGAAATGCAGCCAGATGAATAGACTGGTTTACAAATTGAGGTGACAAGACCTTAGGAAGGAAGGCTGGATTAGGCCTAAGAATGACCCCAGAATCCTCTGGTAACCAGCGTAAGCATGACTGACTCACTGACAGGGCATGAAGCTCACCAACACGTTTAGCAGAAGCAATGGCTAACAGAAAAGACACTTTCAAGGACAGAAACTTAATATCCACAACCTCCAATGGTTCAAACTGTGGTGTACAAAGAAACTCTAGAACAAGCGGCAAGTCCCAAACAGGGAAGGGAGTAGAACGAACAGGCTTTAAACGCCTTGCTCCCTTCAGAAAACTACATACAAGGTTGTGAGACCCCAAGGATGCACCATCGACCGGGGTATGATAAGTAGAGATGGCAGCAACATAAACTTTTATGGTAGAAGCCGCCTTGTTGTCATCCAAGAGATGCTGTAAAAAACTCAATACTTTTGGCACAGAACAATGAACTGGGTCAAGTCCTTGATCCCCACACCAAGATGAAAAAATCCTCCAACGAGCCGCATAAAGCTGTCGTGTTGAAGGAGCCCTAGCGTTACCAATAGTGTTCAAAACTGCTGGCTCACAATCAGTTAAGTGAGAAGTGGACCCACTGGCCAAACCCAAAGCTGAAGACGAGCAGGATCTGGGTGCCAAACACGGCCGTTCAGCTGAGAAAGGAGGTCGTGTCTGATGGGAAGCTGCCACGGTTCGCCCTGTAGCAGACTCAGAAGAAGAGGAAACCACGGCCTTGCTGGCCAACGAGGTGCCACTAAAAGCACCCTGTGATTGGACAGGAGTACTCTGTGTAGGGTCTCCCATAAAAGTGGAAAAGGAGGGAATGCGTACAATAGGCAGTTCGGCCATTCGTGAGCCAACGCATCCTGTCCCAACGGGCTGGATGCCTCCGTCCTCGCAAACCACCAACGGCAATGCGTGGTTAGCTCCGAGGCAAACAGATCGACCTCTGCCTTGCCGAACCGTTGCCAAATCAGCTGCACCACATCCGGGTGAAGCCTCCATTCGCCCGGAAGTAGCAGATCCCTGGACAGAGCATCCGCCACTTGATTGTCCGAGCCTGGAAGATAAACCGCTTTTAATGAAGCCAGTCGGCCTTGAGACCATTTGAGAATCTTGCGAGTTAGTTGTAAGGACGCAAGAGACCGGGTGCCGCCCTGGTGATTCAAATGAAAGACTGTGGACGTGTTGTCGGACCGGACAAGTACATGGCGGCCTAACAGATTTGGCAAAAAGTGTTGTAGCGCTAGATACACTGCCTTCAGCTCCAGAACATTGATATGTTCGAAAGCCTCCTTTGTTGACCAGTGGCCACCGATCCCCCTCTGGTTCCATGTTGCCCCCCATCCTGTTAGTGAAGCATCGGTTGTGATCACTTCCCGACGAGAAGGTACCACTCCTAGTGACACTCCAGCCCTCAGAAATGTCACCCGTCTCCAGGGTTTCAGTGCTCTGACACAAGCGGAAGAAACAACAATCATGCGACGGCGATGCCTTGTTGAGTCTAGCCTCAAGCTGTTGCTCCACCTCTGAAGAGGCCTGAGGTGAAGTAACCCTAAGGGAATCACGGATGTGGCGGCCGCTAACATCCCCATCAGTTGTAAAAGAACCCCATAAGGTATCCTTGCCCTCAGACGGAAACGAGTCAACAACTGAAGAATACTGACGGTCCGAGCGTGAGACAGTGTGGCAGACATTGTGACAGAATTGAGTGTTATTCCTATAAAGGTTATGGTCTGCTCTGGGACCAAATGACTTTTTTTCTCGTTCACAGTAAGGCCTAGCTTCTGCATATGCTCCAGAACAATCCTGGTACCGCGTAGAGCATGCAATCTCGTTGGGGCGCAGAGTAGCCAATCGTCCAAGTAAGGCAGAATCCTCATGCCCTTGGACCAAAGAGGAGATAGAGCTGCACTCACACACCTCGTAAAAACACGAGGAGCAAGAGACAGACCGAATGGCAGGACTCGGAACTGATAGACTTGACCCAGAAAACTGAATCTTAGGAACTTCCTGTGGTGGGGAGCAATAGGAACATGGAAGTAAGCATCCCTCAAGTCCACACTTACAAACCAGTCTCCTTTCATCACAGACCGAAGAACGTCGACTGTGTGTAACATCCGAAAATGAAGACCCTTTAGGAACACATTGAGGCGTCGAAGATCCAGAATTGGTCGGAACCTGCCATCCTTTTTTGGAACAAGGAAGTACGTTGAGTAAAAACCGTCCCTCTGTCTGAGAGGGGGAACTTTCTCTATGGCTTCTTTCAACAACAGCGAACGAATTTCCATGGAAAGGGCCATTGAACTGGTTACATCTTTGACGACTGTCGGAAGAATTCCTGAAAACTTTGGAGGCCGGCGTCGGAACTGCAATGTGTATCCCCTGTTCAGAGTCGTCAGAACCCAGGGGTCGGATGTTGATGTTTCCCAGTAATGTAGATGTTGTGCAGTGAAACGACCGACTGCCAGCCCCGAAACTTCAGGGTTTCTGGTTTCTGCCCTTTGAACCTGTGGGGGGACGATGACGTGGCCCCCCTTGATTGTGACGGGGAAAAGGACGACGTGACTGAGCCTCTTCGGTCACTCTGTGTCGCTGTGACGTCTGAAGTTGAGGACCACCATGATGACGCATCCGCTGCTCTAAGTTTGAGTAGCGTGGGTGAGCTGGCATCAATGGCGTCCTAAAAGAAGGAGCCCGTGGGGCCTGGGTTAACTGACGGGTGGCCTCTGACAACTTCATTCTCTTTTCTAATAGTTCAGAAACATTGGAGCCAAAAAGATGTCCCGGCACAATTGGAAGTTCCCTCAGCGTCTTCTTACAATCTTCAGACAACCTTGCCTGAGCGAGCCATACCTGGCGTCGGGCCGTTAGAAGGGTTGCCGAAAGCGTCCCAAGTTCACGCGTCACATGACCTATAGTCAATAGGGCAGTCTGTAAGAACTGAGACACAGAGGGGTCAACATTCACTGACTCTAATGTGGTGTTACAGGCAAGCAGCAGCTGGCAAACAGTATTTTCTGCCCGAGTTATGTAAGCTACAGACTCGTATGCTCTTTTCAATAACGTGTCAGTACGATTACATTGGGCGCTTGGGCAGCGGACATTGCCTCGAAGCGCTTCATCTGGTGATACCACCAAAGCTGCCACCGGCTGTTCAATTTCAGGTGCCCGACCAACTCCAATAGAGTCAGCCTCAGCCATTGATGCAAGAGTGCGGGCTGTCTTTGACCTCCTCTTAGGCACATTGGAGCCTGTTAACGCATTGGAGAATTCAGTCACAAAGTCCTTGCATGGGGGCATAGCAAATGTATTATCAGCATTTTGCTTGAAGAACACATTAGTTTGAGCAGGCTGAACACAGTTATCAAGACCCAAACGAGCCACTGCCATCTGCAGAATCGAAAGAATGTCATCAGGAGAAGACTGGTCTGCACTAGATGAATGTACAGACCCACAGCTTGAACCACCAGCAGCAGAAAGGCCGGAAAGAACATCATGTGGGGGGGCAGACTGTATGGCAGGTTCCACCAATGCTTCATCAAGGAAATGTGAATTAGATGCGCTCATGGATAGAACGTCTAAATCGACAGTATCTGGTGGTTGGAAATCAAACTCGTTCATTGAAGCGTCCTCGATAGGCGCGGCTGACACCGGGGGTTGTAATGACTGAAGAAGACGTTTCAACTCTGTCATCTCTGAAGAGAGAGTAGCAACAGTCTTTGACAGCGAAGTTTCCGTCTGCGGTGAAGATTTCTTTTTAGTCGGCGGTGCACCAGCAGCCGCTGATGCGCGACGTTTTTGAGCACGCCGAGGCGCTGAATGCGACTGTGCAAGGCTAGCAGACGAGTTAGGATCTAGCTCTGCAAGACGAAGCTGTCTTTCTGATAGCGGCAGCATAGCACAATTCAAACACGGGTCAGTCAATGCTTCTTTCAGATGCTGAATCCCCAAGCACGATGCGCAACGATCGTGTCCGTCATCGGGAAGTAGTATGTTTGGGCACAGTTTGCAGCTCGGTGGAGAGCTGGCGATATGAGAGCTGTGAGCCATGACTTAGTCAAAAACAGGTCCTCGGTAGCACCGTAGGAACTCAAAACTACGCAACAAAAATAAACAAAAATACACGCACAGGAGATCAGGCCTTGATAATATCTTCGGATAGAACCGAAAGATTAAGTGAGAGGAATCAAACTTGAATATCAGAGCTGCCTTCGGATAGAACCGCGGGGCAAATGAAGCTTGTATGACGACAAATATGCGACAATTCAAATATATATAGGTCAGCGGGAAAACGCTAACTAAGTGCGGTCGAAACCAGCCACCGGATAGTACCGTGAAGCACAGGGTATCGCCGACACCACAATCAAATGTAAATGTATACTCACGTAAATGAAGAAAAAAGGATCCGTAATATCCGATGATAGTGCAGAACGCGCTGTCACAGCTAAGGAGGGCGAGTCCTCGCAACTCAGGTAAGCTGCACAGAACAGCGCTAATCAATAAGCGAGAAAGCGAAAGAGGCTGGGTGCCGAGCTGCGGTGGTTTATATCCTTGCATCTCGGTCTACGTCATTACATGACTTTGTTGGTATTTCTTCTCGACCTATCTAGCTGGCGCAGCGATTATCCACTAGTGCTAAGCACCGCCTCTGGCGGTCAGGAGGAATGAAACAGAACGTTTTTTAAAGCATTTAAAAAAAGTTTTTTTGAAGAGAGCTGTGGATCAGACCTGGAAGTGTCCGGATCCCTGTACGGAGAAGACGAGGAAGACGGCGCTGCTCTCGAGGAAGGCTCGTGTGAGTTTGTTCTCGTTGTTGGGAGTCGTGGACCAGATTCCCCTCTGCTGAGACAGATCGATGTTCCTCACGTTACTGCTCTTCATGATGAAGTAGCGCACACTCGATCGCGGCGGCCGCGCGGATGGAGACGAGCAGCACTGCATCAACGACAACCACACACTTCAGTCAACAACTACATTAAACATCTGTCCAGACAGACTTTAGGTTAGCTTGAGAAAGCCTAGTTTGAAAGTTTAAAGCAGCTGTAAAAGCTTAAAGTTTTGAACTTTATACAGACAGATTAGATGACTAGCATGTCGCTAAAATGATTAAAATGTAGTTAGCATGATTCTAACATTTTTATAGCATGTTTAGTATGTTTCTAACATAATTAACAAGTTACTAGCATGTCTTTAGCATGATTAGCAAGTTGTTAGCATGTTTTTAACATGATCAACAAGTTACTTGCATTATTAACATGTCATTAGCAAGTTGGTAATATGACTCTAGCATGATTAGTAAGTTATTAGCATGTTATTAACATGTTTCTTGAATGATTATCAAGTTGCTAGCATGTTTGTAGCATTATTAACAAGTTGCTAATATGTTTCTAGCATGATTAAGAAGTTGTTAACGTTTCCAGCATGTGTCTAGCATGATTAGCAAGTTGCTTGCATGTTTGTAGCATTATTAACAAGTTGCTAATATGTTTCTAGCATGATTAACGAGTTGTTAGCATGACATTAGCATGACTGAAAAGTTAATAGCATTTATCTAGCATGATTAGCAAGTTGCTAACATGTTTCTAATATTAACAAGTTGCTAACATGTTTCTAACATGATTAGCATGTTATCTACATGTCATTAGCATGACTGACACGTTACCAGCATGTTTCTAGCATCACATCAGCATGACAGACAAGTTACTAGCATGTTTCTAACATGATTAACAAGCTAATAGCAAGTTGCTAGCTTTATTGACATGTTTTTAACATGATTAGCATGTTATTTACATGTCATTAACATTACTGAGACGTTACCAGCATGTTTCTAGCATAATTAACAAGCTACTGGCATGTTGCTAGCACGATTAACATGTTTTTAGCATGATTAGCATGTCACTAGCATGACATTAGCATGACTGACAAGTTACTAGCATGTTTCTAGCATGATTAGCAAGCCAATAGCATGTTTCTGGGATTCTGAGAGATTAAATTTGAATTTTGACAGTTGGAGTTTGAATTTTGACAGTTGGAGTTCGAATTTTGACAGTTGGAGTTTGAATAGTGTTGGCTCATTTGAACATTCCGTCAATGTAAGTCTATGGGATTTTGATGATTTTTAATCTTCAGTTTGATAAAAACTATGAGTGAGATCAGTCTGAAGAGCTGGGCTGAGTTTGGTGAAAGCTCTAGGAGGAGTAGCGTCCAGAAATTTAGTCTAAGAAGAAGAATAAAAAGCTTAAGGGGCAGATCAGACCTTTCTCAAAGTTATCGTTCATAATCACTTTAATTCAAATGGATAAAACCTGATGTACTTTTCCTGAGGACGGGGACGAGGGTCCATCAGTGCTCTTGACGGGGCCGTTCTCGTCTCCTAGATGTCTGGAGTGATGAGCTCTGTGGTTCTTTAGCTGAGAGGTCAGTCGAGGCCTGTGGGAACATCATGTTTTAGATCAGCATTACTCCAGCGGTATTGAGTCCAGTAACACACACCTGTCGGGGCTGCTCCGCTCCTCCTCCTCTTGCTGCTCAGGCTCCGCTGCGCTCCAGCGGCCGGTGCTCCTGCAGGACGGCGCTTGAGAAGGTTCGTCTGCGGTCATGGGTCGAGGTCTCTGGCCGATACCGGTGGGCTGCTGGAGACCTGCGCTCAGCTCCTCGGCCGACAGCACCGACACCAGCGTACGGATGGTGGCCTCGTCCAGCTGAGAGCAGGATTTAGACGGAGAGCGGATCCGCCGCAGGAACAAACTCTGCCAGCGCTGCCGAAGACCGAACACCAGCTCCGCCGTCTGACAACAAACACACACACACTTACATGGGCTGGACTTACTTTCTTTCATATTATTATATTTTCATTATTTAATTTTTTCTTTTGATTTATGTCAATTTATAATTATGATGTCATTTTAGTACCACAATTAAAAAAAAAAGTCAATCTAATATTATGAGAATAAAGTCGAAATACTCACAGGTCGAAAAACTACGAGTAAAGTAGAAATACAAGTAAAGTCGAAATACAAGAATAAAGTCGGAAAACTACGAGAGTAAAGTCGAAATACTACGAGAATAAAGTCGGAATAATACAAGAATAAAGTCGAAATACTACGAGAATAAAGTTGAAATACTATGAGAATAAAGTCGAAATACTACGAGAGTAAAGTCGAAATACTACGAGAATAAAGTCGAAATACTATGAGAATAAAGTCGAAATACTATGAGAATAAAGTTGAAATACTACGAGAATAAAGTCGAAATACTATGAGAATAAAGTTGAAATACTATGAGAATAAAGTCGAAATACTATGAGAATAAAGTCGAAATACTACGAGAGTAAAGTCTAAATACTACGAGAATAAAGTTGAAATACTATGAGAATAAAGTTGAAATACTACGAGAATAAAGTCGAAATACTATGAGAATAAAGTCGAAATACTACGAGAGTAAAGTCGAAATACTACGAGAATAAAGTCGAAATACTACGAGAATAAAGTCGAAATACTACGAGAGTAAAGTCTAAATACTATGAGAATAAAGTCGAAATACTACGAGAGTAAAGTCGAAATACTATGAGAATAAAGTCGAAATACTACGAGAGTAAAGTCGAAATACTATGAGAATAAAGTCGAAATACTACGAGAGCAAAGTCGAAATACTACGAGAATAAAGTCGAAATACTACGAGAATAAAGTCAAAATACTATGAGAATAAAGTCGAAATACTACGAGAGTAAAGTCGAAATACTACGAGAATACAGTCGAAATACTATGAGAATAAAGTCGAAATACTACGAGAATAAAGTCGAAATACTACGAGAATAAAGTCGTAATACTACGAGAGTAAAGTCGAAATACTATGAGAATAAAGTTGAAATACTATGAGAGTAAAGTCGTAATACTACGAGAGTAAAGTCGAAATACTACGAGAATAAAGTCGAAATACTATGAGAATAAAGTCGAAATACTACGAGAGTAAAGTCGAAATACTACGAGAATAAAGTCGAAATACTACGAGAGTAAAGTCGAAATACTACGAGAGTAAAGTCGAAATACTATGAGAATAAAGTCGAAATACTACGAGAGTAAAGTCGAAATACTACGAGAGTAAAGTCGAAATACTATGAGAATAAAGTCGAAATACTATGAGAATAAAGTCGAAATACTACGAGAATAAAGTCGAAATACTACGAGAGTAAAGTCGAAATACTACGAGAATACAGTCGAAATACTATGAGAATAAAGTCGAAATACTACGAGAGTAAAGTCGAAATACTACGAGAATAAAGTCAAAATACTACGAGAATAAAGTCAAAATACTATGAGAATAAAGTCGAAATACTACGAGAGTAAAGTCGAAATACTACGAGAATACAGTCGAAATACTACGAGAGTGAAGTCGAAATACTACGAGAATAAAGTCGAAATACTACGAGAGTAAAGTCGAAATACTACGAGAGTAAAGTCGAAATACTATGAGAATAAAGTCGAAATACTATGAGAATAAAGTCGAAATACTACGAGAATAAAGTCGAAATACTACGAGAATAAAGTCGAAATACTACGAGAATAAAGTCAAAATACTATGAGAATAAAGTCGAAATACTACGAGAGTAAAGTCGAAATACTACGAGAATACAGTCGAAATACTACGAGAGTAAAGTCGAAATACTACGAGAATAAAGTCAAAATACTACGAGAATAAAGTCAAAATACTATGAGAATAAAGTCGAAATACTACGAGAATAAAGTCGAAATACTACGAGAATAAAGTCGAAATACTACGAGAATAAAGTCAAAATACTATGAGAATAAAGTCGAAATACTACGAGAGTAAAGTCGAAATACTACGAGAATACAGTCGAAATACTATGAGAATAAAGTCGAAATACTATGAGAATAAAGTCGAAATACTACGAGAATAAAGTCGAAATACTACGAGAATAAAGTCGAAATACTACGAGAATAAAGTCAAAATACTATGAGAATAAAGTCGAAATACTACGAGAGTAAAGTCGAAATACTACGAGAATAAAGTCAAAATACTACGAGAATAAAGTCAAAATACTATGAGAATAAAGTCGAAATACTACGAGAGTAAAGTCGAAATACTACGAGAATAAAGTCAAAATACTACGAGAGTAAAGTCGAAATACTACGAGAATACAGTCGAAATACTATGAGAATAAAGTCGAAATACTATGAGAATAAAGTCGAAATACTACGAGAATAAAGTCGAAATACTACGAGAATAAAGTCGAAATACTACGAGAATAAAGTCAAAATACTATGAGAATAAAGTCGAAATACTACGAGAGTAAAGTCGAAATACTACGAGAATAAAGTCAAAATACTACGAGAATAAAGTCGAAATACTACGAGAATAAAGTCAAAATACTATGAGAATAAAGTCGAAATACTACGAGAATAAAGTCGAAATACTACGAGAATAAAGTCAAAATACTATGAGAATAAAGTCGAAATACTACGAGAATACAGTCGAAATACTACGAGAGTGAAGTCGAAATACTATGAGAATAAAGTCGAAATACTATGAGAATAAAGTCGAAATACTATGAGAATAAAGTTGAAATACTACGAGAGTAAAGTCTGAATACTATGAGAATAAAGTCGAAATACTACGAGAGTAAAGTCGAAATACTACAAGATTGAAGGCGGAATACTACGAAAACTATAAATTATAAAAGTATTTCACAAGTTTTACTGTTTTTGATCAATTAAATCACTTCTGCTTTAATTGATGAATTGTTAAAAATCACAACTGAATGAAAAGAATAAATGAAGCGCACCTCGCGGTGGAGTTTGAAGTGGAGCCAGTCGTCGATGTTGATGTGAGCCAGACGAGCGCTGGAACGATCCTCCGTCTCACTATCACTGCTGTCATTCACACTGTCAGCTGAACACAGACACATGCAGACATACACAAACGAACCTTTCATTTAGCAAAAGTTCATTTCTGATCTGTGTGACTAATGATTTTTTAAACTACAATTATTGCATGTAGTCTCTTAAATACTTTAAAGGTTGCAAGTATAAGAATTTCAGAGTTACGAAATTAAAATATTAGACAAAGTAGTATAGCATAGTTAAGTTGATATGTCATTTATAAAAACATGATTAAGCGGCACCTCCTCGGTGAACGGCGGATTCCTGTAGAGCGGAGCTCGGGAGTTTAGCGCATCCTGAAAATATGGCGACGGTGAGGGGCGTGACCACAGAACAGCACCTGACACTGGCGATCCTATGAGCTCGCGTCATCTCATCATAAATCAGCCAATCCGTGGGCAGGGACTCCACTGCTGCTGCCTGACCATTGGCTGGAGGGATCTGGGTGCAGAATTTATTTATTTATTTATTTATTTTTAATAGATGCCTACTCACATCTACTTTTTTACACTTTATTTCACATTTAATTAAGTTCTAATTAATATTAATAATAAATAAATAAATTATAAAATATATAACAATTTTAATAATGTATTTGTACACAAACTATATAACCATATAAAATTTTATAAATAAATAAAATTATTTATAATTAATAAATTATTAATACACTATCATTCAAAAGTTTGGGGTCAGTACATTTTTATTGTTTCTTTTTTTTTTTTTTTATTAATACTTTTATTCACCAAGGATGTATTAAGATAATAATTAAAAGTTTATTAAAAGTTAATAATAAATAATTTACATTGTTATAAAAAAAATATATATTTTGAATAAACACTGTACTTTTTAAACTTGTTATTCATGAAAGAATCCTGAAAAAAATAAAAATAAAATCACAGGTTCCAAAAAAATATTTGTCAGCACAACTGTTGATATTATCCAACATTGATCATTCTAATAATAAATCAGCATATTAGAATGATTTCTGAAGGATCATGTGACACTTAAGACTGGAGTAACAGCTGTTAAAAATTCAGCTTTTCATCACAGGAATAAATTCTATTTTAAAGTCTGTTAAAATAAAAATCATTATTTTAAATTGTAAAAACATTTTGCAATATTACTGTTTTTTCTGTATTTTTTATCAAATAAATGCAGCCTTGATGAGCAGAAGAGACTTCTTAAAAGACTATTACACGTCTTACTGACCCCAAACTTTTGAACGGTAGCATATATATTTATATATAATTAAAAAAAAAAAAAGATATATATATATATATATATATATATATTAAATAACTGTCTACACACATACACACTATTTATAACTATAAATGTTTTTCTGTAAGAAAATACACAAATATAACAATTAAATATCAGAATTATTAATCATTATTAAAGACCGAAGAAATTATAAAGAGCAGAAATTGCATTTATTGTCCCCAATCACTGACCTTCTTGTACTGCGGCTGGCTGAGGACAGACATCGGGTGGAAGCGAACCTTCTTCTCTTTGGAGCCCATGAGGGTCAGGTTGTGGCGATCCACGTGGATCAGGTTTGGATACATGCCTGCGACCAGAGCGGCTTTCACCACGGCCCAGTTCTCTGAGTTCTGATTGACATCGCGGATATCACCGCCGCCCCTCGCTCGCACAAAACCTGCAGGAACACATTTTTACCAACCAAGTGTCAATGAAGGCATAAAATCACACACCAATTTTTGGAGATTTTGTTCATTTTTAAGGTTTTATTAATTTTCATTTATAATATTTTCAATAGAGAGAACACAGATTGTGATTCTATATATTGATGTTAGGTATTTTGTATATTTTTTTTTATAAATTATGAATTTTCAAGATTTTTATGACTTTTCGGGATTTTATATATTTTTATGACTTTTTGTGATTTTATAAATTTTTCATGACTTTAAGATTTTATTAATTTTTTATAACTTTTCAAGATTTTATACATTTTATGAGTTTTTGTGATTTTATTAATTTTTGGGTAACACTTTACAATAAGGTTCATTAGTTAAACATTAGTTAATGTATTAACTAACATGAACTAACCATGAGCAATACATTTATTACTGTATTTACTAATCTTTATTAACGTTAGTTAACGGAAATACAGTTGTTCATTGTTTGTTCATGTTAGTTCACACTGCATTAACTAATGTTAACAAGATTTTAATAATGTATTAGTAAATGTTGAAATTAACATTAACAAAGATTAATAAATGCTGTATAAGTCCAGTTCATTATTAGTTCATGTTAACTAATATGGTTAACTAATGTTAACTAATGAACCTTATTGTAAAGTGTTACCAATTTTTTTATTACTTTTCAAGATTTTGTTCATTTTCATGACTTTTCAAGATTTTATTAATTTTTCATGACTTTTTAAAAGATTTTATTCATTTTCATGACTTTTCAAGATTTTATACATTTTATGAGTTTTTGTGATTTTATTAATTTTTTTTTATTATTTTTCAAGATTTTATTCATTTTCATGACTTTTTTTTTTTAGAGATTTTATTCATTTTCATGACTTTTCAAGATTTTATTCATTTTCATGACTTTTCAAGATTTTATTCATTTTTCATGACTTTTTTAGAGATTTTATTCATTTTCATGACTTCAAGATTTTATTCATTTTCATGACTTTTCAAGATTTTATTAACTTTTTATAAATTTTCGAGATGTTATTAATTTATGACTTTTCAAGATTTTATTCATTTTTCATGACTTTTCAAGATTTTATTAATTTTCATGACTGTGATTTTATTCATTTTCATGACTTTTCGTGATTTTATTCATTTTCATGACTTTTCAAAATTTTATTAATTTTTCATGACTTTTTGTGATTTTAGAAATTTTCATGACTTCAAGATTTCATTCATTTTCAGTTTTGGTGATTTTATAAATTAACTATTCAGTACAACCTTGATTCATATTTGAGCTGTAAAGTTCATTTTTAATATTTATCTTCTAGTTCTGTTTATATTTCCACTGTAACAAGAATTTCTGCCGATTTATACAAACTGAAAGATGAGATACAAAGTCTGTCTGAAATGTTACTGAAGAACATGAACTGCATGAAAACCTGTGTTAAATGATGGATGTGCTGCATCACCTGTAGCTCGAAGCTGTCCCAAAAGCTGCGTTCGCATCCCGACGATGATCTCCATGGTGGCCTGAGAGAGGAAGTTCTTCTCGCAGAACGCTCTTTCCCAGCCGTCACTGCGAGCCTTCTGCCAGGCCTGCGACGATCAACATCAACACACATAAAAGTGTACGTTTGATTATCATAACCGCATAATTACTAGGGCTCTCAAACAATTACAGTTTGTTTGATTACAGTAATTAATTACATGATGTTCAGAATAACTGATCACAAATTAAATCACACATCTTTTTTGGCCGAGAAATAAATACCTCCCAAAAGATTCAAATTCATTATTGTGTTAAATGAGAAAAGCATTGAAACGACAGAAGTTACAAAAAATTACAGACAATGTATTCACCCCCTTGTCTTTATTTCACAGTCGTAAAGAAATTGTGTTTTTTGAGGAAACATTTCAGGATTTCTCTCCATATAGTGGACTTCTATGGTGCCCACGAGTTTGAACTTCCAAAATGCAGCTTCAAAGAGCTCTAAACGATCCCAGCCAATGAATAAGTGTCTTATTCTAGTGAAACAATTGGTTATTTTCTAATAAAATTGACAATTTCTATACTTTTTAACCTCAAATGCTCATCTTGTCTAGCTCTGCCTGAACTCTGTGTATTCCAGTTCCAGACAGTTAGGGTATGTCTAAAAACTCCCATCTCATTTTCTCCCTTCAACTTCAAAAATCATTTCAAAATCATCCTACATCGCTGCAGAAGTACCAACCCAGTGTTTACGAAGTGAACGTGCAAAGAAGATCAAACACCTTTAACAAAAAAGGTACAACAGCGATGTAGAATGACTTTGAAGTGCGAGGAGAAAATGAGATGGGAGTTTTTAGACATACCCTAACTGTCTGGAACTGGAATACACAGAGTTCAGGCAGAGCCAGACAAGACAAGCATTTGAGGTTAAAAAGTATATAAACTGTCATTTTTTTTTTGTTTTATAGAAAATAACCGATTGTTTCACTAGATAAGACTCTTCTTCCTCGGCTGGGATCATTTAGAGCCCTTTGAAGCTGCATTTTGGAAACTCGGGGGCACCATAGAAGTCCACTATATGGATAGAAATCCTGAAATGTTTTCCTCAAAACACAATTTCTTTACGACTGTGAAATAAAGACAAGGGGGTGAATACATTGTAATTTTTTGTTCTGGAAGTGAACTTCTCCATATCCTGGTGGAGTCTGACCTGAAAGGCGCGGAGCAGAGCCATGTGATCGCTGAAGGTGTTGGCGGTGAAGCGTTTCCTGCACAGCATGGAGGCGCGTTTCTGAGCGGCTTGAGCGGGAAGCACGAACGGGTCTCTGTGGGCGAGGGTGCAGGCGATGGTGAGGATAGGGTCCAAACACTTCAGAACCACCGCACAAAGAACCATCTTCCCTAAATGCGGCTCCACGGGCAGATCAGCCAGGTGATAACCCAACTCTGTCAGGTTCTCCCAGGGTCCATGGCGTCGATGGTCTAGAGTTGGAAATAATCCCAGATGAGCACTTATTAAGCCGAGAACACACTACAAGATTGTCATGCTAATTATGAATGGAATTTGGTCTTGATCATGGATCGTGCACTGCAAAAAATGCTTTTCTAGGTTAGATTTTTCATCTTGTTTCCAGCCAAAATATCTAAAAATTCTTAAATCAAGAAGGATTTTCCAGACAAATAAAAATTATTTTCTTTTTTTTCAGAAAAAAATAGTCAAAATTAAGTGAGTTTTTGCTTAGAACAAGCAAAATAATCTGCCAATGGGGTAAGAAAAAAAATCTTATTTCAAACAGAAAACAAGATTATTTTCTTACCCCATTGGCAGATTATTTAGCTTGTTTCAAGCAAAAATGCATTTAATTTTGACCTTTTTTTCTGAAAACTAGACAATTTTACTCATCTAGAAAACTCTTCTCAATTTAAGAATTTTTAGATATTTTGACTAGAAACAAGACAAAAAATCTAAGCTAGAAAAGCATTTTTTGCAGTGTGCCTAAAAAGTCTGTTCTCAGTCGCTGTTTGCAGTTGTCACCAAAAAAACAACAACAACAAAAAAAAAAAACAGTCATTGCCAGTCGTTTTCGAAAAGATTTTTTTAAAACATGTCTAATATTTGCGACTGACACCAGCGATTATATGCGTTGGAGATACGTGATTTGGCATTAATAGGTAATTTTGTCAAAAGAAATGTTCTTAATTACAAGAAAAACACAGATTCACAGAGTCTTTCTTTTACACAGATTTAAATAGTTTCGTTGTCAAAGAACTCTAAATTAAATCAGTGATTCTCTCATTTTAAATATGATCTAGAATTATTTTATTTCTATCTGCAGTGTAATAAAAGTTAAGAAAAAGATTAGCCTATAGCCCTAAATATATAAAGACTACAAGCTAATTTTTTAAACATCTTAACTTCCTTTAAAAATTTATTATC
>NC_133365.1:56029466-56245979 GCF_049309525.1 Garra rufa
ATGTAACCATTCAAATGGAGTCTAGAAAAATTACAAACGGGAAAAACGGGATCCCAAAAAATTTAGCCGATTAGAAACGACGAATGGCGACAGCCCTGATCGGCAAATTAACACATTAAAAATCTCTTAATGATTTAAAACCTCCCAGACCTCACAGTGTTCAGCTGAATCGTTTTCATCTGTTTCAGTCTGGGTTGATTGTCTGTGGTTTCTTTTGGAGTGTTTGTTTTGATGTTGTGTTGTTTTGTGTGCCAGCGGTCCGCAGACGTTCATGACTGGAGGTTGGGGAACCACGTACCAGACATGGCAGCCTCAGAGCCAGCAGGACCCCAGTAAGATTCACTGGCCTTATAAACACCACAGTTTCCTCTGAGGAACATCTGTCGCTTGTAGATTCATTTCATCTTTCATTTCAGGCCACAATGGATCTCAGACCGGCCAGATGGACTATTCCAAAGCATGGGAGCAGTATTATAAAAAGCTAGGCAAGTACCTCTGGTTCTGAAACACTTTGCTGTGTTTCTTCAGTCGAAACATCATGAAGGTTTGGGTGAGATGTCGGGACACTTAAGAGACTCGGCTGAGAGGGTTTTATTTTCCTGACTAGCAATTTTCCTAGTCTGCTGTATTATTTTCTGCCACTTGGAGTGGAATACTCTTGTTGTTTTTCATTACTCGTCCTGATAAAAGCCTCCGATGAACTTCTGTTGGATCACACAGAAAGCCCAAAGGGATGTGATCTGTTATTGACAGTTACAGCTTTATAACAGTTAAATGTCTAAAACGGAAAAGAAAAAAAATGTTTTCAGCCTCTTTCGTCTCAATATACAAGTAGGTGAAAACACAAACATAATCTCTGCTAGAGATTCACTTTATGAGCATTTTACAGTTACTTTTGATAACAAATCATAAACAAATGATGAAATGCAGATAAAAAGATATTATATCATAAACAAACAGAAACCCAAAGGTCTTTACAGCAATTTGTCAAAATAAAAGTAAATAAAGACTTGATAAAATATTATTAAAACCAATGTTTAAGGAATATTTACCAGAAAAGGTATTAACCAGAAAACTGTTAATAATACGCAATAGTGTTTCTGGAAAATAAATAAATGAATAATAGAATCAATTAATTCTTTATAAAATCAAATTCATTTTTATAAATGATTTGAACTGTTGAGACTATTAAAATAGAATCCAGACAATTATATGGAATGATTCACAACACCAGATGAAAATAAATGTGAATTTAAGGGCCTTAAAATATCATTTTTGTTAAACTTTTTTAAAAAGTTTTCATGCTTTTTGGTTTATATTTTTTACATGTAAAATTGAAATAGAGTCTAGAAAATGTTAAACGGACAAAACGTAATCCAGAAAAAATATAACTGATTTCATAGGCCGTACTTAGTTCATTTGTGTCTTTAGTTTGTTACTTGCATCTGTTCTTATTAATAACAAAGATAAAATAACAAAAATGACTGTATCATATAAACACTGGCATTTTTTTATTACTTTTTTTTTTAAATAGATAAAATAACTATATAATTTTCAACACTGTCAAACATTTCAATAATAATTATAATATAGTGATAAGTAATCGTTACTATTTTTATTATTAATTTATTATTAAATATAAAAATGACTAATAAACAAATTAAAAAAAATTACTAATGTAGTATTTTACATTCAATTTGAAAAAAAAAGTATTAGTAAATTAATATAAAAATAATACATTAATAATTCATAATTTTTTATAACATTTTAACTGTTAAATGCAACATTTAATATTTATGGCTATACTAATTTCTTGATTTTCTAAGTTTAAAACCATCCAAATGTAATGTTGACCTGGGAACCCTTACTTCACTGCAAAAAATGCTTTTCTTACTTAGATTTTTTGTCTTGTTTCCAGCCAAAATATCTAAAAAAAAAATAAAAAATAAAAAAAACTTGAATCAGGAAGGATTTTCTAGACAAGTAAAAATTATCTTGTTTTTAGTTAAAAGTTTTAGTCTTTAGTTTTTGCTTAAAACAAGCAAAATAATCTGCCAATGGGGTAAGAAAAAAAATCTTATTTCAAGCAGACAACTAGATTATTTTTCTTACCCCATTGGCAGATTATTTTGCTTGTTTTAAGCAAAAACTCACCAAATTGTGACTCGTTTTTACTAAAAACAAGACAAATTTTTACTTGTCTAGAAAATCCTTCCTGATTCAAGAATTTTGAGATATTTTGGCTGGAAACAAGACAAAAAAATCTAAGTAAGAAAAGCATTTTTTGCAGTGTTTTTTTTTTTTTTATGAAGTTTTGGTGAAGTTGGTTTCTGTATTTTTCGATCCCAATTTTTGTGCATGTTTTGTTCCCAAATGCATTCAAAGTTCATGTGGATCATTGACTCTGAACGGAGACGCTGAAAACACCAGATCATGAGCTGCTCGCAGTTAAATGAACACAGTGCCATGCTTCACTCATTGTGCATATATTTATTTAATGAAATCTCATGTGCCTCTCTAATTGTAACTAATGTTCCTGAATCACTCTCTGTGCAGGTCAACAGAACCAAGGCCAGAGCAGCGGCCCCGATTACAGCAAAGCATGGGAGGAGTATTATAAGAAACAGAGTAAGATCATCTGTCCTCCTGATGTCATGATGATCAAACCATAGTGTCAGTGTTCTCATGGTGTGTCCGTCTGTGTGTGTTCAGCTCAGGGCGCCGGTCCTGGGTCTCAGCAGAGCTCTCCTCCAGACTACAGCGCCGCCTGGGTGGAGTATTACAGACAGCAGGGGGCGTATTACAGCCAGGGACAGACGCAGGCTCCCGGCCTCCCGGTAATAAACACAACTCTACTAATATAGTCACTTTATATGAGCAATATCACACTCATAGATATGAAATATGGCTATATGTTGGCACTGCTGTGATTCAGCCGTAGGTAATCTCAGTTTGACAGTTGAACAGCTGAGCACAAGCGTCTGTTACTAATTCTAAAACATCACTTTAGCTGCATCTTCTACAGCATTCGTTCTTCAGCTCGATCTTATATTCACAATAAAACATTAGTTTGAATGCCCGCTAAGGAAAGCGTTACCTTTGTTGTAACGTTAATATCCTTTCATCTATTAAGGGTGATTTCACAGCGCTGCTCAGTGCATTTGTTTGCTGCGTCAAGCTGTTGTTGAAACTAAAAAAAAATTACATTTTATAACTTGTTTATTTTTCAGTATAAAAGTATAAAATATTATTTATTGAATAATAATATTTAAGAAACAACAGCCATCATTAAAGTTACAATGCAGTTTAGTCACAAGTACAAAGGCAGCGCTCTGATATACAGCATTGAATTTACATAAACATGATGAGATTTTGCTTCATAGCAAAAGCTTATAGTTTTACTGTAGTAAAAGCAGTGTATTATGTGTAGTAGAGTATTATCATTAGAGAGTGGGATTACCTGCATATTATATACACTGCAAAAAAATGCTTTTCTAGCTTAGATTTTTTGTCTTGTTTCCAGCCAAAATATCTAAAAATTCTTAAATCGAGAAGAATTTTCTAGATGAGTAAAAATTGTCTAGTTTTCAGAAAAAAAGGTCAAAATTAAATGCATTTTTGCTTGAAACAAGCTAAATAATCTGCCAATGGGGTAAGAAAAATAATCTTGTTTTCTGTTTGAAATGAGATTTTTTTTCTTACCCCATTGGCAGATTATTTTGCTTGTTCTAAGCAAAAACTCACTTAATTTTGACTATTTTTTTCTGAAAAAAAGAAAATAATTTTTACTTGTCTAGAAAATTCTTCTCGATTTAAGAATGTTTAGATATTTTGGCTGGAAACAAGACGAAAAATCTAAGCTAGAAAAGCATTTTTTGCAGTGTAGCATTCATTCTTCCGCTCAATATCACATTTTTCACAATAAAACATTAGTTTCTTAATACTAAACACTTTTAAATACTATGATTATTTATCTAAAATAGTATTTATTGAATAATGTTTAATAAATAACAGCCATCATAAAAGTTACTACACTGCAAAAAATGCTTTTCTTAGATTTGTCTCAAAATATCTTAAATTAAGGAGGATTTTCTAGACAAGTAAAAATGGCCTTGTTTTCAGAAAAAACAAGTCAAAATTAAGTGTGTTTTTGCTTAGAACAAGCAGAATAATCTGCCAGTGGGGTAAGAAAAATAATTTAGCTTTCTGTTTGAAATAAGTTCTTTTTTTTTTTTTTTTTGCTTACCCCATTGGCAGATTATTTTTAACAAACTGCATATTTTAACTGTAAACGCGTACATTCTCGCCTGTAAACCTCTTAAAACTACATTCATACACTAAAACTGTAATATTTATAAAATGATACTGGATTTGGGCCATGACACTCACTGTTGTATAAAGATATTGATCATATGTTATCAACACACACTACCAGCTGAAAGTTTGGATTGTCTAAGATGTTTATGAAAGATGTCTCTTCTGCTCACCAAGGCTGTATTTGTTGGATCAAAAATACAGTAAAAATTGTGAAATAGTTTTAGAATTTAAAAGGGTTGTTTTCTATGTGGTTCTATGTTCAAATATAATTTATTTCTGTGATGCACAGCTGAATTTTCAGAATTACTCCAGTCACATGATTCTTCAGAAATCATTCTAATATACAGATTTGCTGCTCAAGAAACATATCTGGATATTAGCATGTTGAAAACAGTTAAAGAAGAGATCGTTATTGCTGTTATTCATCAAGGATGCATTAAATTGATCAAAAGTTATGGTAAAGACATATTACCAAAGATTTCCATATTAAATCAGTTCTGTCCTTTTGAACTTTCTATTCATCTGTGAATGTGAAAAAATAAAATGCGTTTCTTAATACTAAACACTTTTAAATACTAGTATTATTTATCTAAAATATTATTTATTGAATAATATTTAATAAACAACAACAGCTATTATAAAAGTTGCTAGGCAATTCAGTCAGAAGTACAAAGGCAGCGCTCTGATATACAGCATTGAATTTACATAAACATGATGAGGTTTTGCCAGAACTATTTGCTCTGGAACAAAAATATTGTGCAGCACAACTGTTTTTATCATTGATAATGATCATAAATATGTGACCCTGGACCACAAAACCAGTCTTAAGTCGCTGGGGTATATTTGTAGCAATAGCCAAAAATACATTGCATGGGTCAAAATTTTTGATTTTTCTTTTATGCCAAAAATCATTCAGAAATTAAGTAAAGTTCATGTTCCATGAAGATTTTTTGTAAAATTCCTACTGTAAACATATCAAAATGTAATTTTTGATTTGTAATATGCATTGTTAAGAACCTAATTTGGACAACTTTAAAGGTGATTTTCTCAGTCTTTTTGATTTTTTTGCACCCTCAGATTTCTGATTTCAAATAGATGTATCTCAGCCAAATATTGTCCTATCCTAACAAACCATACATCAATGGAAAGCTCATTTATTGATGTATAAATCTCAGTTTTGTCAAATTTAACCTTATGACTGGTTTTGTGGTCCAGGGTCACATATGTCCTGAGGAGTAAATCAGAAGACTGGAGTAATGATGCTGAAAATTCAGCGGTGCATCACAGAAATAAATTATATTCGAACATGGATTCATATAGAAAACGCCTGTTTTAAATGCAAAAAATATTTCCCAATTTTGACTGGATTCTGACGCTGTTTATCTTTCTTCTCGTCCCGCAGGATCATTAAAGCGGGCGACTGCAGACCCTTTAGTTGAAGATTTTTGAATCACTGCGAGGAGGAAACAGACCTTTTGTAACAGAGGTTTCTAGATTTGCAACGCCTTGAAGACTTTTACTTTTTTTCTTAGTGAGAAACACTAGCTGTAGAATGACTTATATGATTTAAAAAGAGAACTATTTCTAAAATCAGGACATCAAATTGTTACTAAATACTTGTGTACACCATTATTCGATATGGGCGATTTCCGGGATCCCTTTTGGAGCGTTTCCGAGTTGGTTTGTTTTTTCTATTCTTCCTTTTTAATTCAACGATATATATATATATAAATAAATGTGTATCGCCAAAACGAACCCCGGAGTCGCGGCATTTCATCGATCGCGCAATATAATCTCTTATTTTTCTAGTTCTGTTGCAATAAAATGATCGCGGGCTTAGCAGTCTTGAATTATCGTTTCGTTTTGTCGTGAAATGTTTTAAGAATGTGTACAAAATGTTTCTTTTGTTTTTGTTTTCTTTTACATAAAGCATTTTAATTCAGTGCGATGAAAAACTGTGATGTTTTTGTTACGGAAATATATGCTTTTGTTACACGAGAAACGCAACGACGTCGCCGGTCGCTTCCTGATGATGTAATTCCTCTTGTACTTTGTATTCTGTTTTCATTGTCATTTTATTGTACTCTGGTTTAAAAAGGTGCAATATCTTATTTCATACTTCTTTTGCTTTTTTGAAACAAAGATGGATTCTCTCTAATATTTTGACAGACGTTTAACTTGTAGATCGTTTTTTTTTTGTTTTTTTTTGTCGTATGTAACGGATGATTTTTTTACGACAGTGGTCCGACGGGGAAAAGGGTGGTCTTGCGTATCGTGAGGTTGTTTTTTTGCCTTTGCTCTCTTGTAAAACTATGTATGTATGCTCAGATACTTGACTAAATACTTTATTTAAAAATATATATATAATTAAAATCAAAGACTTTTTTTGGTCCTGCGTATTTTTTTTTTTTTTTTTTTTTGACAGGAAAACTGTCCTAGTTTTTCTGTTCTGTTTTCATACTGAAATTTGTCAAAGATTGTGAATGTGTAATTTGAAATTTGATGTTGCATCTTGCTGACGGATGAGAAGTTTTATGTGTGTGTTTCTGTAAACTTCGACTTTTTCAAGCGTTCAAGACTGCTAAGCCTCGGAGAGCCTACCTGTGTATTGATTAATTGTAGTTTTTTATATTGGAAGTATTGGAAGATCAAACGTTCTTGTCTTATTTGGTACCGCCGCCGGTCTCTCCATCCCTCGACTTCACCAGTACACACTGTGGACTCCTGTACAGTCCCGAACCCATAACTTTTTAATTCAGTTTTTGCTTTCTACTCTGTGTGATCTAATATATGTATGATTGATTAGTTACAAATTGATCTAGTATTAACTTCATTGCTTAATGAAAAGGGATATTATAATTTCAAAATGTTTAATTTTAGTGTTTCTTTTCTTCCTCATGTGTACAGGTAACCATGTATTAAAATGATCGAAAGACTACATCTTTTTGCTGCCTTTTCTTTGCTCGCCGGCCTCCTCCTCCTCCTCACACAGATCTGCACATTTTCTGTGCTTTTTTTTATAACCTGTATAAAAAAAAGGTTATTGTGACTTTTCTCACAATTTAGACTTTTTTTTTTTTTTTTTTTTTTGCAATTTCAAATTAATATCTCGCAATTGACTTTTTCTCAGAATTGCGTCATAAACGTGCAATTCTGACTTTTTTTCTCTCAAAACTGATATAGATGCACAATTGTAAGTTATAAAGTCAGTATTGCAACTTTATTTCTCAGAATTGTAAGCTTATATCATGCAATTCTGACTTAACTTGCAATTGTAAATTTATATAATTTAATTGCAGCTTTATTTTTTAAAAATTGCAAGTTATATCACGCAATACTGACATTTTTTTCAGAACTGTGAGATAATTGCACAATTCTGACTACTTTCTCAAAATTGTGAGATATAAACTCGCGATTGCGAGTAATAAAGTCCAGTTCTAGAAAGGAAAAATTAATGTTCACAAAATTGCAAGTTTATCTCAATTCTGACTTCATAACTCGTAATTGTAACTTTATTTCTCAAATTCTGACTATAACTCGCAATTGTGAGTTTATATCACGTAATTGCAATTCTGAGCATTACAGTTACAATTACGTGATATAAACTAACAATTGCGAGTTATAGTCAGAGCTGAGATATAAACTCATTTGTCACTTAATTGCAACTTTAGTTAATATCATGCAATTCTAACTTTATTTGCAAGTTTATATTGCAATTCTGACTATTTCTCAGAATTGCAAGTTTCTATCACGTAAATGCAACTTTATTTCTCAGAATTGCAAGTTTATATCATGCAATTCTGACTTTATTGCTCAGAACCTTTTTCTGATAATTGTGAGATATAAACTGGCAATTGCGAGTTATAAAGTCCAGTTCTGAGAAAAAAAGACTAATGTTCACAGAATTGCGAGTTTATATCACACAATTCTGACTTTATAACTGGCAATTATGTCACGAAAATGCAACTTTATTTCTCAAATTCTGAATTTTTCTCAGAATTGCGTCATAAACGTGCAATTCTGACTTTTTTTTTCTCTCAAAACTGATATAGATGCACAATTGTAAGTTATAAAGTCAGAATTGCGGGATTGCAACTTTATTTCTCAGAATTGTGAGCTTATATCATTTCAATTCTGACTTAACTTGCAATTGTAAATTTAGATAATTTAATTGCAGCTTTATTTTTTAAAAATTGCAAGTTATATCACGCAATACTGACATTTTTTTTCAGAACTGTGAGATAAATGCACAATTCTGACTTTTTTCTCAGAATTGTGAGATATAAACTCGCAATTGCGAGTAATAAAGTCCAGTTCTAGAAAAGAAAAATGAATATGTTCACAGAATTGCAAGTTTATATCTCAATTCTGACTTCATAACTCGCAATTGTGAGTTTATATCACGTAATTGCAATTCTGAGCATTAAAGTTACAATTACGTGATATAAACTAACAATTGCGAGTTATAGTCAGAGCTGAGATATAAACTCATTTGTCACTTAATTGCAACTTTAGTTATTATCATGCAGTTCTAACTTTATTTGAAAGTTTATATTGCAATTCTGACTATAACTCGGAATTGGTCATTTATATCACGTAATTCTGACTATTTCTCAGAATTGTAAGTTTATATCATGCAATTCTGACTTTATTGCTCAGAACCTTTTTCTGATAATTGTGAGATATAAACTGGCAATTGCGAGTTATAAAGTCCAGTTCTGAGAAAAAAAGACTAATGTTCACAGAATTGCGAGTTTATATCACACAATTCTGACTTTATAACTGGCAATTATATCACGAAAATGCAACTTTATTTCTCAAATTCTGACTATTTCTCAGAATTGTGAGTTTCTATCACGTAATTCTGAGAAATAAAGTTGCAATTAGGAGTTCTAAAGTCAGAACTGTGAGATATAAACTCACTTATATCACTTAATTGCAACTTAATTTTTCAGAATTGCGAATTAATATCATGCAGTTCTGACTATAATTCGCAATTGTGAGTTTATATTACTTAATTGCAACTTTATTTTTCAAAATTGCAAGTTATATCACACAATACTTTTTCTCAGAATTGGGAGTTTATATAAAAAAAGTCCAAATTGCAAGTTTGTATCATGCAATTCTGAGTTTATTTCTGAATTGCAAGTTTATAACAAGCAGTTCTGACTTATAAGCTCACAATTGCAAGTATTATCACATAATTGCAACTTTATTTTTCAGAACTGTGAGATAAATGCACACTTACGAGTTATAAAGTCCAGTTCTGAGGAGAAAAATGTTCACAGAATTACTATTTATATCGCACATTTCTGAATTTATATCATGTAATTGCACCTTTATTTTTCAAAACTGAGATAAATGCACAATTGCTAGATGTAAAGTCAGAATTGTGAGATATAAACTCGCAATTGCAAGTTATAGTCCAGTTCTGAGGAACTTGCAACTTTATTCCTCAGAATTGAGTTTATATCATGCAATTCTGACTTAATATTCAATTGTGAGTTATAAAGTCCAGTTCTGAGGAGGAAAAAAAAATGTTCACAGAATTAATGTCTCACAATTCTGACTTTGTAACTCGCAATTGTGAGTTTATATCACTTAATTCTAACTTTATTTCTCAGAATTGCAAGTTTGTATCTTGCAATTCTGATTTTATAACTTACAATTGTGAGTGTATATCACGTAATTGCAACATTATTTTTCAGAATTGTGAGTTTACATCTCACAAATCTAAGAAAAACAGTCAGAATTGTGAGATGTCGCATATTTTTTTATTCAGTGGCGGAAACAGGCTTCCATAGAAAGCAAGTCAAATGTGATCAAATGTGCAAAAAGATAATTTGAGTTTTCATATTTGCTATTTCTGTGTAGTTCAGCTCAACTCAAAGGAAAAGTTTATCAGGTTTGTATAAATGTGTGATTCCATCACTGTCTCACCAATGGATCCTCTGGAGTGAATGGGTGCCGTCAGAATGAGAGTCTAAACAGCTGAAAAAAACATCGCAATAATCCACACCACTCCAGTCCATCAGTTAACATCTGGACAAGACAAACGCTCAAACAAATCCAGCATTAAGACATTTTCAACCGAAGTCCATAATCCAAAATAAAAAGTGGTCTGGTCTGAATCAGGAGAGAAATCTGCACAGATCAAGCACTGTTTACAAACCAAAACGGCTCTAAACAAATACGTGGCTAGATCTTGATGTGAGAAAACAACAAGAGAAAGCATTATTATGGATTACAGACTCAATGTATTTGAGTTAAAAATGTCTCAGTGATGGATTAGTTTGAGCTTTTGTCTTGTCAAGATGTGAACTGATGGACTGGAGTGCTGTGGATTATTGTAATGTTTTTATCAGCTGCTGACGGCACCCATTCACTGCAGAGGATCCACTGGTGAGACAATGATAGAATGACACATTTATACAAATCTGATGAAGAAACAAACTCATCTACACCTTGGATGAAATAAAGGTAAGCATATTTTCAGCAGTTTTTAATTTTTGCATGATCGATTCCTTTAATAATTTAAAGAGCCGGTGTTTTGAAGAGTCTTGGGTAATGCATCTGGTTTGGTGTTTCCTGTAATTGAAAGCACAGTGGTGTGTGTGAGTGAGTGTGTGTTTAGTGAGAGGTGGTTTGTGGGAGGATTCATTGGTCTAAATGGATTTTTAAACACAGATGAGTTTCCTTTCTTCTGCCCTCAGGCGTTCACAGATAAAACACTCGACTTCAGGGAGTGGCAGCTGTGTGTGTGGTTTGTCTCCATTCTGTTGCATGTTCCTATTTTGTCAATCAGTTTCCTCTGTCTGGTAGTGGTGCATGTTATTATAATTGCACTGCAACAAATGATTTTCTTACTTAGTATTTTTGTCTTGGTTTCTATTATAATTATCTAAAAATTATTGAATCAAGATGCATTTACTTGACAAGTAAAACCACTTAAGATATAATGTCTTGTCCTCTAAAAAAAAGTATCAAAATGTTAGTTTTTGCTTAAAACAAGCTAAAATATCTGCCAATGGTGCATGAAAAAAAATCTTGTTTAGCCTTTGAATTAAGATTATTTTTCTTACCCCACTGGCAGATATTTATGCTTGTTTTAAGCAAAAGCTAACCAAATTTGGATAATTTCTTTTAGAAAACAAGACTTAATATCTTATTTGAATTGTCAAGTAAATGCATCTTGATTCAAGAATGTTTAGATATTTATAATAGATGTTTAGATAATTTAAATAGATTAAAATGCAATGAATTTACATTCAAATCTGAGTTATGTTTCTTAATGGCTTGTTGCTGTTAGTAAATATAAATGCATGCCTGATCACATATTTCTGTTTTTTTAGTAGTTTCCCTGTTTTGATGCGGCAAAGAAAGACTGAAACGGATCACGATGGACAGAATCAGGGTTCAGTGATGATGATATGTGAGTATGTGTATAATGGTTATTTATATGCAGCTTTCTATGCAATGCAATTATTTGTAGCACTAGGCAAAAATACATTGTATGGGTCAAATTTTCAGATATTGGAGATATTTTATAAATTTCCTGCCATAAATATATATAAACATAATTTGGTTAGTAATATGCATTGCTAAGAACTTCATTTGAACAACTTTAAAAGGCAATTTTCTCAATATTTAGTTTTTTTGTACCCTCAGATTCCAGTTTTTCAAATATATGTGTGTGTGTGTGTGTGTGTGTGTATATATATATAAAGTATAAATAATGCATATGCATATAAATGTTTTTCATATTTTATTGCATATGCATTATTTAGCAAATAATGAAAATTAATAATTACACTTTTTCTTTCATGCATATGCATTATATATAACTTGCAACATTATCATTATAGCCTATATTTAAAATAGCCTATATAAAGAATAATCTAAGAATATATTAGAATAACTAATGTTAAAGTTTATGCATTTGCATTATTAATACAAGATATGACCCTGGACCACAAAACCAGCACATAGCAATAGCCAAAAATACATTGTATGGGTCAAAATGATCAATTTTCATTTATTTTATTTTCCATGAAGATGTTTTGTAAGTTTCCTATCATAAATATATCATAACTTAATTTTAGATTAGTAATATGCATTGCTAGGAAATTCATTTGGACAACTTTAAAGTCGACTTTCTCAATATTTTGATTTTGCACCATCAGATTCTAGATTTTCAAATAGTTGACCAAAATCTCAACCAAATATTGTTCTATTTTAACAAACCATACATCAATGGAAAGCTTATTTAATGTATAAATAATGCATATGCATAAAATTACATTAGTTCTTCTAAAAGAATTTTTGATATTTTAAATATAGGCTATAATGATAATGGCATAAGTTATATATAATGCATATGCATGGAATAAAAAAGCATAATTATAAATTTTTATTATTTGCTAAATAATGCATATGCAATAAAATATGAAAAACATTAAAATGCGTATGTTTATACTATATATGTAAAAATAATCCAAAAAAATAATGATTTGCAAATTATACGCTGTAATGACATTTACACTGTCATGTTGTATATAGGTGTAGCATAATTAAACGAATCGTACATCAATGGAAAGCTTATTTACTCAGCTTTTAGATAATGTATAAATCTCAATTTTGAAAAATTGACACTTATGACTGGTTTTGTGTCCCAGGGTCACATGTAAACTTGATGAAATGCAGTTGTTGAATGTGTTTTCTGGTTCTGTCGCTCACCTTCATTTCTGCTCTCAATCCCTGATGAATGAATGATCTCCAGTGTACCGCGACTCACGAATGTCAAATCCTCCTCAGAACAGCATGACAGATTGATTTGCATCAAATGAAAGGGAACCTGCGGGATGAGAATGGAATAAAGATGTTCTCCTGCTGGAGGAAAGTGGGAAAACGCTCATTTCAAACACTCCACCAATCCAGAGGAGAAACAGCTCGCAAAGCCGGTGTGCAACTGAACGCTGGGCTTCATATGAGCACCGATAAATGTTCATCTGTTGTGTTTCAAAAGAATAATGTGCAGGATTACAGACAGAACAATACTGTATAAGATCATGTCACAAATTTGCAATTTGCAATTTTTTGCTATATATATATATATATATATATAGTATAAATAATGCATATGCATAAAATACTACTATTATAGATTCTTAGTATAACTAATGTGTATGCATTAAAATATAAACACATTTCTAAGAATTTATAGATGTATAGCATGTGTATATCATGCTAAGTTTAAATAATGCATATGCATTATTCATATGCATTATTTAAACTTAACATATGATACAGTTTTTATTATTTGCTAAATAATGCATATGCAAAAACATTTCTAAGAGTATATATATATGTGTGTGTGTGTGTGTGTGTGTGTGTGTGTGTGTGTGATCCTGGACCACAAAACCAGTCATAAGAGTATTTTTTATGTATACATCTGAAAGCTGAATAAATACGCTTTCCGTTGATGTCTGATCTGTTAGGATAGGACAATATTTGGCTGAGATACAACTATTTGAAAATCTGTAATCTGAGGGTGCAAAAAATCTAAATATTGAGAAAATCGCCTTGTCCAAATGAAGTTCTTAGCAATGCATATTACTAATAAAAAAAATTACGTTTTAATTTATCTATGGTCGGAAACGTACAAAATACGTTTATGGAAAAGAGAGATAATAAAAAAAAAAAGATAATTTTGACCTATACGATGTATTTTTGACTATTGCTATGTTCTACTTAAGACTAGTTTTGTTGTATTAAGAATACATATGCATAAAATGACATGAGTTATTCTTAAATATTCTTAGATTATTCTTTATATAGGCTATTTTAAATTAATGCATATGCATTAAATAAAAAGTATAATTATTAATTTTCTAAATAATGCATATTATTTGCTAAATAATGCATATGCAATAAAATATAAAAAAGTATGTGCTTATGCATTATTTAGACTATATATATATATATATATATATATAATGATAATGTTGCAAATTATATATAATGCATATACATGAAATAAAAAGTGTAATTATTATTTTTTGTTATTTGCTAAATAATGCATATGCAATAAAATATGAAAAACATGTATATGCATATGCATTATTTATACTATATATATAATGATAATGTCGTACGTTAAATATAATGCATATGCATGGATTAAAAAAGTGTATATATTCTTATGCATGTATTATTTGCTAAATAATGCATATGCAATAAAATATGAAAAACATTTATATGCATTATTTATACATATAGATAGATAGATAGATAGATAGATAGACAGATACTGTAAAAATAATCCAAAAAAATAATTATTTACAGGGTAGACACTATAAGCTATATGACAATGACACTGTGTCATATTGTATTTAGGCATAGTTTAATTGAAGTACCTGTGCATTTTACTCATTGGCCATTGTAAACTTGAATTACTCTTGTTTTAAATAATTACATAGTAAGACACAAGAAAGGAAAACTTAAGCAAGAGAAAGTGAGTGAAATGCATAATAATTGTATGTCACGAGAGACTGTGTGTGTATTGAGGTTAATAACAGCTGGTTAAATGTGTGAGAATAATTGCAGGCTGTGATGTGTTAATAGCCTCTGTACAGGTGTTGAGCCACTTATGTCAGATTATCTCTCAGTCTGTCTCTCTCTCTCATATCTGTGTGTCTCTCCTCACAAAGACAGAGTTTCTCATTGGGTGTGTGTGTCTTGAAGGGGTGGCGGGGCTCCAGCATAAAGAGCTTTCCCCCCCCCCCTGTCCTGTGTGTGTGTGTGTGTGTGTGTGTGTGTGTGTGTGTGTGTGTGTGTGTGTGTGTGTGTGTGTGTGTGTAGGTAGGTGGGTGGGTCGGGGGGTCATTAATAACTAATTAGAGGCTCGGAGCCACAGGCTCGTATAAGTGGAGCTGATCCGGAGGGAGCGCAGCAGTTGATCCCGCATCATCAGCCGCACTCAGAGTCCCGCAGACCCGCTCCGCTCCGCTCCTCCTCCGCTGCTGCACACATGGGTTCGGTTCTGCCCGCGGAGGCGCTGGCGCTCAAGTCCAGGTTCAGGTCTCAGCTGTGTGAGATCATCACCTCTGATATCCTGCACAGTTTCCTCTATGGCCGATGGAGGAATGTGCTGGGAGACAATCCGTGCGAGGAGCAGCAGAGCCCGAGAACCGCCTTCACCGCCGAAGTTCTGGCGCAGTCCTTCACTGGAGGTAAACATCGCTTTTTTGATCGGGGTTTACTGCAAATTCAGAATAGCTGGGACATTGTTTTCCAGCTTGGTTCATTTTTTACATTCAGGTTTGAACCCAAAAGTGGTGCATATTTGACCCAAAGTTGGGTTGAAACACCATAGCATTTTTTTAAAGAGTTTTTTAGTATCCATGCCTGAAAATTGCATATTTAACCCAAAGTTGGATTAAAACAACCCTGCATTTTTTAGACTGTGTTTCTGTCTGAAATTACAATATTTGTGAATATATGTCAATATATCGGTGCTTACACAAAGTCCCGAGTAGCTTCAATCCATCTTTGGGTAAAATATGGATTCATGGTATATTTATTAACATTTCGTTTCAACCCAAAAGTAGTGCATATTTAGCCCAAAGTTGGCTTAAAACAGCCTAGCTGTTTCTATAGTGTATGTTTGTAAAGTTTCAGCCTGACAAAAATGATCACTGATATTATCCATAAATTGCATTGGGTGCACAAGCGGATTTTTAGTTTTGCATTGTGTGTGGTTTAAAACGCAACCAATATCATTTCTTGAGTGTTTTTGCGATGTTTCCATGATATTATACTATTGTTAATAAATGCAGAGAAGGAATTGTGTTTAAACGTTAGACAAATAGCCTATTGCAAAATGTGAGATACTAACATAAACTCGCGAAAAAACAAAAACAAAACGCCTGGTTGTTTTTAAAGGTTTCGTTTTGTACATTTTGGTGGAATTATTTGTGATCTTAGAGGACAAGCCCAATCATAAAGGTCATTTTTTTTTTTAAAAAATTGAGATTTATACATAATCTAAAAAAGCGGAGGAAATAAGCTTTCCATTGATGTATGATTTGTTAAAATAGGACAAATATTCGAAAATTAGCAAAACAATCGAAAGATTGAGGAAATCGCCTTCAAAGTTGTGCAAATGAAGTTCTTAGCAATGCATAGCCTATTACTAATCAAGAATTAATTTGTAATGGCCTATATTCACAGTCGGAAATGTTCAAACTATATTCATGGAACATGATCTAAAGATTTTTGTCTTTAAAGAAAAATCATTTTGACCCATATTTTTGGCTATTGCTACTTGAGACTGGTTTTGTGATCCAGGGTCACGTTTTGTCTTGTTGGTGGTCTTATATAATGAATTCGTTTAATTCTGTTGGAGATCGATTGCATTTTGTCTTGTTGGTCTTATTTGGCGACAAATAATGTTAAATTATGTCAGCGATCGATTTGTCGGAAAACGGCCGAAGTTGTCGATCGAAACTCGCCGGTGTCAGTGGGAATAAAGTGTGTTTCCTGTGCTGGGAATTTGTTCCCAAGCTCGTTGAAGGGATGCCGTTCGTTCTCCAGCATTTAGTCTCTTTTCTTCTGCTCCATTGAAGCCGTTTAACGCGGTGAAAGGTGCTTTTGGACGCGGCGCGTTCGGCGTGTAAGCGCTGATGACTGAATGAATCGCGGCTTTAAATTCATTTGGTTAACTTTGTGCTTGACCTGAGAGAGCCAAAGAAAAGATTCCCATTCTGGGAGCTTTCTCCCGCATTCACGGATCTCTGGACAGGCTCTTTTCCTGCGCTGGCATCTCCGCTTCTCTCCATTAACGCACCGTGAACGGCTCTTTCTGTCCTCATTCACGGCATGTCAAGCAGCTAATCGCCTTTCCATCTTTTTGTCCGCGAGATTCCTGCGTGTTTTTAAACAAGCCATCGCTTCATTCACTCACATTTATTGCTACAAACGTCGTGAAAGGATAATGAATGTGGAATGAGTCAGTGGAGAATAATGAGTGTCAGTGAAAGCGGAACGAATGCGCTTCTTCACCTCTCCAAGGCCGCTTCTGTTTGCGTTTTGTGCGCAACAAATGCGCGATTCTTTGATTTTGACGTTAAATGCGAGTGTCTTTCTTTGCCGCTTTTCACGCGCCTTTCAATGCGCTTTTACAGTTTCCCTCCCCAACATTTAACGCACTTAATCCGGTTAAATAGAGGTCATATTTCGTGACCAAAATAATAAGAAAGGGGATTCGTTTCATTCATTCGTTTCGACGCGTCTGCCAAAGTGTCATTGCAAAGATGAGCTAGAGCTTCTTGGCCACCACACACCGAAATAACCAATCAAATCCTCCAAACTCTTCTTGTGAACGCTGATTCCTTCTTTGAAATGATTTAAAACATGCAAAACCATTCATATTCATGAGCGTTTTAATATTAATTCGTTTAGAAATGAATAAAAGCTACTTAAAAAGTGGCATTTATTTATATTTTGCTGCATATTTGTGACCCTGGAACACAAAACCACGGATATATTAGTAGCAATCAAATCAAAATTGATTTTTCTTTTATGCCAAAAATGATTTAGGATATTAAGATCGTGTTCCATGAAGATATTTTGTACATTTCCTACAGTGAATATATAACAGATGAATTTGATTAGTAATATGCATTGCTAAGAACTTCATTTGGACAACTTTAAAGGCGATTTTCTCAATATTTAGATTTTTTTTTGCACCCTCAGATTTCAGATTTTCAAAAAGTTGTATCTCAGCCAAATATTTCCAATCCTAACAAACATCAGTGGAATAATTTATTTATACTTATTTAGTTTACAAGTTTAAACTTTAAAATCGAATTTCCAAAACAGTGTTTTTCACAGTGATGCAATAGCAGACCCCTAAAGAAGCTTTCATTGATCAGTTCTTAAAAGAACCTTTTATTTTTCCTAGTGTAAAGAACATTTGATTAATCTCAAGAATCTTTTATGCGATGGAAAGACTGATGGGTGTCAAGGAGAGCACCATTCATGCACCTGTCAGCTTTGAGATTTTAGGCTTTTTGGTTTTTAGTGGAGAGAAAAACACTGTCAAGTGTTTCTTTTATAGTACTTTATCTATTTGCAATTTTATTTTTTAAGGCCATAATTTTTTCTCCTACACTGAGATTTAAATCTCCACTTCACTGCAGAAAATGATTTTCTTACTTAGTATTTTTTTCCTGTTTTCTAGTATAAATATGTAAACATTCTTGAGTCAAGATGCATTTACTTGACAAGTAAAATCATTTAAGATATTAAGTCTTGTTTTCTAAAAAGATACATTTTTTGTTAGTTTTTGCTTAAAACAAGCTCTAATATCTGCCAATGGGGTAAGAAAAAAAATCTTAATTCAAAGGCTAAACAAGATTATTTTTCTTACCCCAATGACAGATATTAGAGCTTGTTTTAAGCAAAAACTAACTACATTTTTAGAAAACAAGACGGAATATCTTAGGTCATTTTACTTCTAAATTAAATTCATCTTGATTCGAGAATGTTTAGATATTTATGACTAGAAACAAGACAATGGGGCAAGAAAAAAAACGTTTAGTCTTTGAATTGATATTATTTTTCTCACCCCATTGGCAGATATTTACTAACAATTTTTTTTAGAAAACAAGACTTAAAACAAGATTTAACTTGTAGTAAATGCATCCTGATTCAAGAATGTTTAGATACTAGAAAACAAGACAAAAATATATAATGAATAATTTTTTGCAGTGCAGTGCATATTTTAATAAATAATGCCTCATTAGCATATTTAAACCTAATATTTTAGAAAGCATAATATAAAAAATGTTTGCAATTATCAACGTAATCACTCAATCTTTCAGAAAAAACCAAGTCAAAATGAAGTGCATTTTTGCTTGAAACAAACAAAATAATCTGCCAGTGGGGTAAGAAAAATAATCTTGTTTTCTGCCATTTGTCAGATTATTTAGCTTGTTCTAAGCAAAACACTTCCTTTTGACTTGTTTTTCTGAAGATCCTTTTTGATTTAAGAATTTGTAGATATTTTGGCTGGAAACAAGACAAAAAAAAATCTAAGTAAGAAAAGCATTGTTTGCAGTGTTGTTCATTGGTGTCAGTAAAGCAGCTTTCTTTCTCAGATGAGGAGCGTCTGAGTGTAGCGTAATGATAATGAAGCGTATTCATGTTGATGGTGCCGATGTCCTGCAGAGGTGCAGAAGCTGTCTAGTCTGGTTTTGCCCAGCGAGGTCATCATCGCCCAGAGTTCAGTCCCTGGAGAAGGTCTGGGGATTTTCTCCAAAACCTGGATCAAAGCCGGCACCGAGATGGGCCCCTTCACCGGGAGAGTGGTGTCCCCTGAGCATGTGGACCTGCGCAAGAACAATAACCTCATGTGGGAGGTGTGTGTGTGTCTCATTATTCTGCATGAGACTGGTTTAAATGAAGTGGTTTAATGAAGAGACGTGTGTTCAGGTGTTTAATGAGGACGGCACGGTGCGCTGCTTCATCGACGCCAGTCAGGAGGATCAGCGCAGCTGGATGACCTACATTAAATGTGCCCGAAACGAGCAGGAGCAAAACCTGGAGGTGGTTCAGATCGGAAGCAGCATCTTCTACAAAACTCTGGAGGTAAAACACCTTCCTCGTCTGATTCAAATTTGAATTTTAGTATTTCAACTATATTCCCTTTCCTAAAACTTTCAAAAAGGTACAACAAAACAATTGAAACTGGCATTTAAAGGGTTAAAATCTTGAACTTTAATTGATCTTCAGTAGTTTTGATCAGGATTGATACATTCTAAAAATGTGAGTGAAAACAAACTGTGTTCAAAACATTTGCTCAAAAATACATGGAACTTAATAAAACCTGAAAAAGTCACGAAAATTGTTACAGTTTCAAAATGTCATGAAAAATAAAACATGAAATTAATAAAACCTCAAAGTCATGAAAAATGTCATGGAAGATTGAACATGCAATTAATAAAATCTCGACAACTCATTAAAATTAGAAAATAGTAAGAAGTCATGAAAAACAATAAAATCCCAAAACATCATGAAAATGAATAAAATCTCAAAAATTAATAAAACCTTAAAGTCATGAAAATTATTGAAATCTTAAAAGTCATAAATTAATACAGTTTTAAAAAGTACTGGGAAAATAAAACGTCTCCGAATGAATAGAATCTCAAAAAGACATGAAAAATAATAAAATCACAAAAGGATTAAAATCTCAAAAACTCATAAAAAATGAATAAAACCTCAAATTTATTAAAACTAATAAAATATTTAAAAACTCAAAAAAAAAACAATATCTCAAAACGTCATGAAAAAATTTATTTTTATAAAAAAGGTCAGGAAAATTAGTAGAATATTAAAGTCATGATAAAATGATTAGTCTCAAATTAATAAAATCCCAAAATAGTCATGAAAATTGATACATAATGCTTAAAGTCATAAATTAATACAATTTTAAAAAGTAATGTAAAAACAAACATCATGAAATCAATAAAATCTCAACGATTCATGAAAAATAATCAAATCATAAAATGTCATAAAAAGGAATACAATTTCAAAAACTCGTAAAAAATTAACAACCTTAAATTCCTTAAAATTAATAAAATATTAAGTCATTAAAATCTCAAAACATCATGAAAAAAAATCTAAAAAAAATAAAGTATTAAGAAGTCATTCAAATTTATAAAACTTGAAGTCATCAATAAAATCTCAGTCATAAAAATCAAATAATCTCAAAGTCATGAAAGATTAAATAATGTCTCAAAAAGTCATGAAAATTAATACAATCTTAAAGTCATGGAAAATGATAAATTCATAAAAAGACATACAAAGTCTGCGCTACTGTTGTAACTTTATATACATTTGGAATGTTTTCTGAAACATTGAGTTGCAGATTGATGTAACATTTTTGAAATGTTACTGTTTTTTTCAGAGAACATTCAAATGTAACATTCCCATCATGTTTGCAAAATGATCAAAATGCAACATTCCCTTTATGTTTTTCTCAGAGAACATTCAAAAATAACATATTAGAACACATTTTTGTTGCAATATATAGAATCTTCAAAAGGCAGCAAATGTGAGTGTTTATTTTAATTGTTTGCATTTCCAGACTATTCCTCCGGACCAGGAGCTGCTGGTTTGGTACAGTAATTCCCACAACACTTTCCTGGGGATTCCTGGCGTTCCAGGCACAGAGGATGAGCACCAGAAGAAGAGGAGCGGTACGTGTGTGTGTGTGTGTGTGTGTGTGTGTGTGTGTGTGTGTGTGTGTGTGTGTGTGTGTGTGTGTGTGTGTTCACCTGCAGCTTAAGCTGATCAAAAGATTCAAAGTCATTATGTGTTCTTAAGTGTCATTGCTTAATTAGTCAGACTTGAAGAGCTTGAGGAAGGAATGTGGAGCAGATGCTTATCTGTCGATTACAAGAACACGTCTGACCTCTAGTGGTGCATGATGGGATTGCTGCCCACATTTGACATCCAATCATCTTTTAGACAGTCATAGTGTTTTAACAACAAAATCTGTCCAGATGGGATTTTTAGGCACTTTCATGTCATGCTTTAGAATTCATATCTCATATAAAGCACAAATGGCATGTACTAGATGAAATATTACATAAAACATAAAATTAACACCTTTTAAATGAACTTAAATGTTAATTACCTTATGAAAACTCATCAAATACACTTTTATTTAAATTGTGGATTTTGAGGCTTTATTTTTTATGAGTTTTATTCATTTTTATGACTCTTTATTTTCCATGATTTTCAAGATTTGATACATTTTCATGACTTTTTGAGGTTTTACTTTTTATATTTTTTCATGACTTTTTGAGATTTTCAAGATTTAATTTTTTTTATGTCTTTAATTTTTTCTCAAATAAATGTTAAATAAAAACACATATTTCAACATTTTATAACAACATTTTAATATTTTACCAATATTACCAGGTTTGGACAACAAGGGTGCATTTTTATTTTAGTATTAAACTAAGTGCATTCAAGTTCACATGTAAACGTAGATTGTCCAGTGTCAGAGGCTGATATATTTTGAATTTCCATGAATTTATGATTTGATTAAATTTTCATGATTTTTCAAGATTTTATTAATTTTCATGACTTTTTGAGGTTTTGTAAATTTTTATGACTTTTTAGGATTTCTTTTGATTTTCATGACTTTTTAATATTTTATTAATGTTCATGAATTTAAAGATTTTATTCATTTTTATGACTTATTTTTAATTGTATTAATTTTCATGACTGTTTAATATTTTATTAATGTTCATGAATTTTTAGGATTTTATTGATCTTCATGAATTTAAGATTTTATTAATTTTCATAACTTTTCAAGATTTTATTAATTTTTGGCTTCTTGAGGTTTTATAAAAATTAATAAAATCTTTAAACTCATGAAAATTAATTAAACCTCAAGAAGGCAAAAATTAATAATCTTGAAAAGTTAGGAAAATTAATAAAATCTCAAAAAGCCAAAAATGAATAAAATCTTGAAAATCATAAAATAAATTCTTAAATTCATGAAAATTAATAAAATATTAAACAGTCATGAAAATTACAATTAGAAATAAGTCATTCATTTTCATGACTTTTTAATATTTTATTAATTTTCATGAATTTAAGAAATTATTAATTTTATGATTTTCAAGATTTTATTAATTTTTGGCTTCTTGAGGTTTTATAAAAATTAATAAAATCTTTAAAAAACTCATGAAAATTAATAAAACCTCAAGAAGGCAAAAATTAATAAAATCTTGAAAAGTTAGGAAAATTACTAAAATCTCAAAAAGCCAAAAATGAATAAAATCTTAAATCATAAAATTAATAAATTCTTAAATTCATGAAAATTAATAAAATATTAAAAAGTCATGAAAATGAATGACTTATTTTTAATTGTAATTTTCATGACTGTTTAATATTTTATTAATGTTCATGAATTTAAGAATTTATTAATTTTATGATTTTCAAGATTTTATTCATTTTTGGCTTCTTGAGGTTTTATAAAAATTAATAATCTTTAAAAAACTCATGAAAATTAATAAAACCTCAAGAAGGCAAAAATTAATAAAATCTTGAAAAGTTAGGAAAATTACTAAAATCTCAAAAAGCCAAAAATGAATAAAATCTTAAATCATAAAATTAATAAATTCTTAAATTCATGAAAATTAATAAAATATTAAAAAGTCATGAAAATGAATGACTTATTTTTAATTGTAATTTTCATGACTGTTTAATATTTTATTAATTTTCATGAATTTAAGAATTTATTAATTTTATGATTTTCAAGATTTTATTCATTTTGGCTTTTTGAGATTTTATTAATTTTCCTAACTTTTCAAGATTTTATTAATTTTCATGACTTTTCATGACTTTCATGAAGATTTTATTTTCATGATTTTATTTCTTTAAGATTTTATTAATTTTCATGACTTTTCATGACTTTCATGAAGATTTTATTTTCATGATTTTATTTCTTTAAGATTTTATTTATTTTCATGACTTTTTAAAAGAGATTACTAATTTTCATTCAAGTTCACATGTAAATGTAGATTGTCCAGTGTGAGAGACTGATATATTCTCTCTCTCTCTCCTCCTCAGCAGAGGACTCTCACATATGCGACGCTGCATCTTCCTCGCTGTCCTCCTCCTCTTCCTCCTCTTCCTCCTCCTCATCGGGCGCGAGCCGCATGCGCTGCGTGATCTGCCACCGCGGCTTCAACTCCCGCAGCAACCTGCGCTCGCACATGCGCATCCACACACTGGACAAACCCTTCGTCTGCCGCTTCTGCAGCCGCCGCTTCAGCCAGTCCTCCACCCTCCGCAACCACGTGCGTCTGCACACCGGAGAACGGCCCTACAAGTGCCACGTCTGTCAGAGCGCATACTCGCAGCTGGCCGGACTGCGGGCGCATCAGAAGAGCGCGCGACACAGACCCGGAGGATCGAACTCTGAGGCCGGACAGCCGTCGCCTCCGTCTGCGCACATGCAGACCCATCCTGCACTGCTGCGGCACGTCCCCACCATGGTGCTCTGAGAGGACGGACGCAGACGCAGATGCAGGCGCAGACGCAGACGCAGACAGACTAGTCCAAGAACAGGCACTTTAATCAGCGGCAATAAGAGCCACGGCTGCAACTGTGACAAACCACAGGCTGGAGGATGAGGATGAGGATGAGGATGATGATCACAAATCAAACATGGTACAAAACACATACTCTGCTGCTCAAAAGTTTGGGGTCAGTAAGACTTGCAATGTTTTTAAAGAAGTTTCTTCTGCTCATCAAGGCTGCGTTTATTTGAATAAAAATATGGGAAAAAAACTGTAAAATTGCAAAATGTTATTATGATATAAAATAATGGTCTTTATTTGAATATACTGTAAAATATAATTTATTTCTGTGATGCAAATCTGAATTTTCATCAGCTGTTACTGCAGTCCTAAGTGCCACATTAAATAACATGATTTAAATAAAAGCTGTTCTTTTTACCCTTTTATTGATCAAAGAATTCAAAAAAAAAAAAAAAAAAATGGATTCCAACATTGAAAATTCTAATAAAAAATTGTTTTGGATTATAATAATATTTCACAATATTAGATTTTTTTTCTGTATTTTTAATCAAACAAATGCAGCCACGACGAGCAGAAGAAACATCTTAGAAAAACAAAATCTTACTGATCTTAAACTTTTAAGCAGCAGTGTATACAAGGTTTCTGCAGGTTTTATTAAGACTTTTTAAGACCAAGTAAAGAAAAGCGAATGAGGCACAATACATCAATACTGCCTCTAAATGTCTTTTATTAGCAATGCTTCAAAGTTTGAAATGGATCTACAAAAAAAAAAAATTCTGCCAAAAAGTCTTGTTTTCCATGCAAATGTCAAAAGATTCACAAATCAAGATGCCTTTACTTAAGAAGCAAGATAAAATGTCTTGTTTTAGGAGAAATTGATGAAAATGAAGTGAGTTTACGATTAAAACAAGAAGAAATATCTGCTAAGCGGCTCAAGTTTTCATTCCCCATTGATGGATATTTCTTCTTGTTTTAAGCAGTTTCCTAGAAAACAAGACTTCAATTAAGAATAATACACTGCCAAAAAAAGCTTTTCTTACTTAGATATTGTGTCTTGTTTCCAGCCAAAACATCTAAAAAATCTTAAATATCTATTTCTATACAAGTAAAAATTACAGTATATATTAAAAAAACAAGTAAAAATTAAGGGAGTTTTTGCTTATAAGTCTTGTTTTCAGTTTAAAATAAGATTACTCAGCTTGTTCAAAGCAAAAACTAGATTTTTTCGGAAAACAATGCTTTTTTTTAACTTTTTAGTAAAATTTTTAGTCTTATTTCCAGCCAAAATATTCGAAAAATTCTTAAATCAAGAAGGATTTTCTAGACGAGTAAGAATTTTTGTTTTTGAGATAGTAAGGTTTTGCTTAAAACAACCAAAATAATCTTATTTCAAACAGAAAACAAGAATATTTCGCTTGTTTCAAGCAAAAACTCACTTAAATTTGACTCACTGAATTTTTAAAAAATATAATTATTACTTAGGAATTATTATGATTTTTTTTTTCTTTTTTTGTTGTTTCCAGCCAAAATATCTAAGTAGGAAAAGCATTTTTGCAATATAATAATAATAATAATAATAATCTTTTTTTCCCCCAAAACCCAAGGTCACTTTACAAAGAAGAAAAACAAACAAACAAACAGGTAATAGCAAACATAACACATTTTATTCTGAGAAAACTGTTTTTAAGAGGTATTTTGAAACATGTTCCATTTGCAAATAAATGTATCTTGAAGGATGTTTACACTGCAAAAAATGTTTTTTCTTAGTATTTTTGTCTTGTTTTCTAGTATAAATATCTAAACATCCTTGAATCAAGATGCATTTATTTGACAAGTAAAATCTTTTAAGATATTAAGTCTTGTTTTCTAAATAAAAAAACAAACAAAATTTTGTTAGCTTAAAACAAGCAATGGGTTAAGAAAAATAATCTTAATTCAAAGACTAAACAAGGTTTTTTTTGCCCCATTGGCAGATATTTTAGCTTGTTTTGAGCAAAAACTAACACAATTTTAAGAACTTTTTTAAAAAACAGAATGTAATATCTTGAGTTGAGTTGAGTTCAAGAATGTTTAGATATTTGTACTAGAAAACAAGACAAAAAAACTGAGGAGCATATTCAATTTTGCAGTGTGTGCAACATTTAATGTCACAAATTCATGAATTCAAGACTTTCTGCTTTGATTTACGACCTTTTTAGGTTTTAATTTGTGAAAATGTGAATTAAGAGTTTGTAAGACCCGCAGAACGCCTTGAAGTCTAAACATAAATATCCCAGCTCTGTTTACTGGTGACCTTCATCAAATGCATCATGGGATGCTTTTAAACACTTCATGATGCTTTTCCTTTACTATGGATTACAGCTGATGCATTAAATATTACATCGCTACACTGCAATGCATTAAACACATTTCAGGTTCATAAAGAAATGCATCATAATGATAGATCAAAATGTTTTTAGAGTCACAAATTCATTCCAATGTCCAAATATTTCACTACAATGCAAAAAGTTTGTGTTTTTCAGAATTTCAACATCCTTAAGCTACATTTACTGCAGATGCAAAATGACTCGAAATTAAATGTTTAGAAAAAAATCTGCCAATAGGATAACTAAAATAATCTTGTTTTGCCTTTAAATGTTGATTTTTCTTACTCCGCTGCCAGATGTTATTTTACTTCTGTCTTGATTTTAAGAATGTTTAATTGTTTGTAATGAAAAACAAGACAGAAATACAGTCATAAAATCATTTTTTGCATCATTTTGATTTGTTAGGACAGGACAATATTTGGCTGAGATACAACAATTTGAAAATCTGTAATCTGACGGTGCACAAAAATCAAAATATTGAGAAAATCGCCTTTTAAAGTTGTCCAAATGAAGTTCTTAGCAATGCATATTACTAATCAAAAATGACGTTTTGATATAGTTATGGTAGGAAATTTACAAAATATCTTCTTTGAACATTTATTTTTGGCATAAAATGGATCATGTTGACCCATACAATGTATTTTTTGGCTATTGCTACAAATATAACAGACTTTCCTGCAATTGTTTTGTGCATCAAGATTGAGGTCAGCAATAATTGACACATTTAAATGAATGAAGACAAAATATCAAACCATTTTGATTGTTGAGGTCTGCAGCCGTGATGCTGATAGATGAACATCATGATTAATAAAGATGTTAATATTGGCCAACACTGGATGCAGTTGCGTGTCCTAATGGATATGGAGTCGGTTCGGCATAAATCAGTGTTCAGATGTATATATGTTTGTATTCTTTGTCTATTGTAAATAAAACAGATGAAACAAACAAGACTGGTTGCACCATATGGGATATTTAATGCAAATAATTCTTGTGTGGAGTTGCCATGTTGTTCATTTGCGGCTGACGACAGAACCGCTGAAATCATGATTCAGTTTGATCACCAGTCAAATAATTCCACAGAGAACACAAATTATATTTCACTCCAATCCAGCGACTCAAACTTCCACATGCATCGTATCGTTTTCCAGCTATGAAGAACGATGAATGAACGCTGAAGTAACATAACTTTGATTTATTTATTTTGCATGCCTTCATAAAGGTTGAGAGGTCAGAGGTGGCTCAGATGTGGTTCCTGTGTCGGATGAGTCGATTGGCTGAGCTGAAGAGTGTGTTTGAATCAGAAGGTGGCGCTAAACACTCGTGATCCACCTCCAGCCTTCAGGTGCATCAACACCTTGCATTTTCTGACTGACAGATCAAAGCTGAACAGAATGTAGCCAAAGTGATTTCGAAAATCATTTTCTCAGAATTACGTGATATAAACTCAGAATTTCAACAAAAAAAAAACATCATGATTTTGTTACATTTTCACCATTTTCATGATTTTAATTTTTTTAACAAATTTGTTACATTTTTACAACTTTTCATGATTTTGTTAAATTTTAACACATTTTCACGATTTTGGTTTATTTTTTTCGACTTTTCACGATTTTGTTACTTTTCAAGACTTTCATGATTTTGTTAAATTTTTCAAATTTGTTAAATTTTCACGATTTTGTTAAATTTGAACAACTTCCACGATTTTGTTAAATTTCATGACTTTTCATGATTTCGTAAAATTTTAACATTTTCACGATTTTGGTTTATTTTTTTCGACTTTTCACGATTTTGTTACTTTAAGACTTTCATGATTTTGTTAAATTTTTCAAATCTGTTAAATTTTCACGATTTTGTTAAATTTTAACTTCCACGATTTTGTTAAATTTCATGACTTTCCATGATTTTGTTAAATTTTAACACATTTTCACGATTTTGGTTTATTTTTTTCGACTTTTCACGATTTTGTTACTTTAAGACTTTCATGATTTTGTTAAATTTTTCAAATCTGTTAAATTTTCACGATTTTGTTAAATTTTAACTTCCACGATTTTGTTAAATTTCATGACTTTCCATGATTTTGTTAAATTTTAACACATTTTCACGATTTTGGTTTATTTTTTTCGACTTTTCACGATTTTGTTACTTTAAGACTTTCATGATTTTGTTAAATTTTTCAAATTTGTTAAATTTTCACGATTTTGTTAAATTTTAACTTCCACGATTTTGTTAAATTTCATGACTTTTCATGATTTCGTAAAATTTTCATGAATTTGTTACATTTTCACAACTTTTCACGATTTTGTTTATTTTCACACATTTTCATGATTTTGATCAATTTTTCATGATTTTGGTTTATTTTTTCGACTTTTCACGGTTTTGTTAAATTGAAACGAGTTTCACGATTTTGTTACATTTTCAAGACTTTCATGATTTTGTTAAATTTTTCAAATTTGTTAAATTTTCACGATTTTGTTAAATTTTAACAACTTACACGATTTTGTTAAATTTCATGCCTTTTCATGATTTCGTAAAATTTTCATGAATTTGTTACATTTTTACAACTTTTCACAATTTTGTTATATTTTCTCGACTTTTCACAATTTTGTTACATTGTCATTTTTCATGATTTCTTAAAATTTCCATGAATTTGTTACATTTTCACAACTTTTCACGATTTTCTTTATTTTCACACATTTTCATGATTTTGATACATTTTTCACGATTTTGTTATATTTTTTCGACTTTTCACGATTTTATTACAATTTCACGACTTTCATGATTTTATTTAATTTTTCAATTTTGTTAAATTTTCAAGTTTTTTTTTTATATTTTTCGACTTTTCACAATTTTGTTACATTTTCATGACTTCATGATTTCCTAAATTTTTTATGAATTTGTTAAATTTGAACTTCCACGATTTTATTAAATTTTCATGACTTTTCATGATTTCGTAAAATTTTCACGATTTTGTTAAATTGTAACGACATTTCATGATTTTGTTAAATTTTCATGATTTTGTTAAATTTTCATGATTTTGTTCATTTTCACAACTGTTCACGCTTTTGGTTATTTTCACACATTTTCATGATTTTGATACATTTTTCACGATTTTGTTATTTTTTCGACTTTTCATGATTTTGTTCATTTTCAAGACTTATGATTTTGTTCAGTTTTTATGACTTTTTTGATATTTTGTTCATTTTCAGGATTTTATTAATTTTCATGACTTTTCAAGACTTTTTAAATTACTTTTTATGATTAAATTCAAAAAATGAATAATCACTGTCTAGAAAATATAAGTATTTGAGATAAAATGTTTCCATGACCACACAAGAGAAACACCTGCAAAACATTTGCAATTTTTTATTGCAAATTATACAATTGCATCGCTACAGATGACATGAGAAATGAACAGACTTCATCAAAACTTACGATGGTACAAATGAACTGTCGACCAACAGAAAACAACTTTGCTTTGAATTTTTTTCACTATTAAAATGCTGGATTAATATAGCAGCTTTCAGTGTTTAATTCACAACATCAACATCAACATGTCAGTTATTTGGAGTACAGCTTATGATCAGCTAACAGAGAAAACAATGAACCAAGAACACAAACTTCAAACATAAAAAAATCTAAACCTGAAACTGTCCTTCACTTTGACTAAATATTTCATATTTTCCTCTTCATCTGTGAAACATTTGAGCACCGCAACAGTCAACACTTTGTGCAAAGTCATCATAGATGACAAAAACATTTGCACAGCAATTAAAAGAAGCAGACTGAACTGATCAGAGCCAACGCTTTCGGTGAAGATTTTAAAAACACAAGATTCATAAAACATTGAATTACTCACGTTCATGAAGCCAGAAACACCCTGAGCACATGGTATACAGAAGAAAGAAGATTGAAGTGCATTAATCCTCATAAACGACATAAAGATCACAGTGATGTGTGCTGGGCTCAGATTCGCTCCCAGAGCTGTAGTAACTGACTTCCTGTCTGCGGCTCCAGTTCCTGCTCAAACACACACAGATCACACATTAGCCATGGTCATCAGTGATATAAACTCTGTGCTGTGTGTGTGTTTTCTGACCTGAGCGTCTCTGCTGATCTGGACTCTCTTGTTGTCGTTCCAGGGGTTGAGCAGCTGCTGCGTGAGCTGGAACGGCAGACTCTCCTTACGGATCCATTCCACTCCGAACACGCCGCCCAGACCCGCAGAACCCCAGTCCAGACAGCGCTCGCCGCTCACCGCTGACGTCATGCGGGCGTAACCCTGACCAAAACACACGACATTCACAAATATGACACCATCACACCAGAACAAAACACTGATCGGAATTATAAAGCTGCTTTACAACTACAATTAAATTGGTTTCATTGTTGATGAATTTAAGTTGTTTTACTGTTTATACTGCGAAGCAATTTATATTGTATAAACCACTCTGCACTTCTGATCAGAAAATAAATTCAAGCTGTTTTTTTTTTTAAGAGAAAAAAAAGTTTATGGAGAGAAAAAAAAATTTAAAGAGAGAAAAAAGGGTTTTTTGAAGTGAGAAAAAAATATTTAAAGGAAGAAAAATAAAGAGGGGATAGTTTTTGAAGACACAAAAAATGTTTTTTTTTTTTTTTTTAAAGAAATGTTTTTTGAAGCGATAAAAAATTGGATAGAAAATGTGTTTTAAAAAGAAAAATGTTTTTTGAAGCAAAGTTTTTTGAAGAGAAAAAAATGTGGATAGAAAATGTTTTTTAAAAAAAACTTTTTGAAGCAAAAAAATTTTTTTGAAAAGGGAAAAAAATCAGAATAGAGAAAATGTTTTTTAAAAGAGAAAATGTTTTTTTTTTTGAAGAGAAAAAAAAAAAAAGGTTTTCTATGGATCCCGTTTCCACCACTTAACAAAAAAGGTCGATTTTTTGTTGCACAATTTTTTCTCAGAACTGTGAGATATAAACTTGCAATTGTGAGTTATTAAGTTCAATTTTGAGACAATTTTTGAGAAAAAGTTTATATCATAGTTTTTATCATGCAACTCTGACTTTACAACTCGCAATTATGAGTTTATATCACACAATTCTAAAAAAAAAAAAAAAGGTCAGAATTGTGAGATAAAGTCGCAATTTCCTTTTTTAATTTTTTATTCAGTGGCGGAAATGGGCTTCCATAGTTTTCTGAAGCCATTTTCTCAAGCCAAAAAATGTTTTTAATCTGAAGAGAGAAAACGTTTTTTAAAGCATTTAAAAAAAGTTTTTTTGAAGAGAGCTGTGGATCAGACCTGGAAGTGTCCGGATCCCTGTACGGAGAAGACGAGGAAGACGGCGCTGCTCTCGAGGAAGGCTCGTGTGAGTTTGTTCTCGTTGTTGGGAGTCGTGGACCAGATTCCCCTCTGCTGAGACAGATCGATGTTCCTCACGTTACTGCTCTTCATGATGAAGTAGCGCACACTCGATCGCGGCGGCCGCGCGGATGGAGACGAGCAGCACTGCTTCAACGACAACCACACACTTCAGTCAACAACTACATTAAACATCTGTCCAGACAGACTTTAGGTTAGCTTGAGAAAGCCTAGTTTGAAAGTTTAAAGCAGCTGTAAAAGCTTAAAGTTTTGAACTTTATACAGACAGATTAGATGACTAGCATTTTGCTAAAATGATTAGAATGTAGTTAGCATGATTCTAACATTTTTATAGCATGTTTAGTATGTTTCTAACATAATTAACAAGTTGCTAGCATGTCATTAGCAAGTCTTTAGCATGATTAGCAAGTTGCTAGCATGTCATTAGCAAGTTTTTAGCATGATTACCAAGTTGCTAGCATGTCATTAGCAAGTCTTTAGCATGATTAGCAAGTTGATAGCATGTCATTAGCAAGTTTTTAGCATGATTAGCAAGTTGCTAGCATGTCATTAGCAAGTTAACATGATTAGCAAGTTGCTAGCATGTCATTAGCAAGTTTTTAGCATGATTAGCAAGTTGCTAGCATGTCATTAGCAAGTTAACATGATTAGCGGGTTGTTAGCATGTCATTAGCAAGTTTTTAGCATGATTAGCAGGTTGTTAGCATGTCATCAGCAAGTCTTTAGCATGACTGGCAAGTTGCTAGCATGTCATTAGCAAGTTTTTAGCATGATTAACAAGTTACTAGCATGTCATTAGCAAGTCTTTAGCATGATTAGCAAGTTGCTAACATGTCATTAGCAAGTTTTTAACATGATTATCAAGTTGTTAGCATGTTTTTAACATGATCAACAAGTTACTTGCATTATTAACATGTCATTAGCAAGTTGGTAATATGTTTCTAGCATGATTAGTAAGTTATTAGCATGTTATTAACGTGTTTCTTGAATGATTATCAAGTTACTAGCATGTCATTATCATGTTTCTAACATGAATACCAAGTTGCTAGCATGTTTCTATCATGATTAGTAATTGTCAACATATTTCTAGCATGATTAAGAAGTTGTTAACGTTTCCAGCATGTGTCTAGCATGATTAGCAAGTTGCTTGCATGTTTGTAGCATGATTAACGAGTTACTAATATGTTTCTAGCATGATTAACGAGTTACTAGCATGACATTAGCATGACTGAAAAGTTATTAGCATTTGTCTAGCATGATAAGCAAGTTGCTAACATGTTTCTAATATTAACAAGTTGCTAACATGTTTCTAACATGATTAGGATGTTATTTACATGTCATTAGCATGACTGACACGTTACCAGCATGTTTCTAGCATCACATCAGCATGACAGACAAGTTACTAGCATGTTCCTAACATGATTAACAAGCTAATAGCAAGTTGCTAGCTTTATTGACATGTTTTTAACATGATTAGCATGTCATTTACATGTCACTAACATTACTGAGACGTTACCAGCATGTTTCTAGCATAATTAACAAGCTACTGGCATGTTGCTAGCATGATTAACATGTTTTTAGCATGATTAGCATGTCACTAGCATGACATTAGCATGACTGACAAGTTACTAGCATGTTTCTAGCATGATTAGCAAGCCAATAGCATGTTTCTGGGATTCTGAGAGATTAAATTTGAATTTTGACAGTTGGAGTTTGAATTTTGACAGTTGGAGTTTGAATTTTGACAGTTGGAGTTTGAATAGTGTTGGCTCATTTGAACATTCCGTCAATGTAAGTCTATGGGATTTTGATGATTTTTAATCTTCAGTTTGATAAAAACTATGAGTGAGATCAGTCTGAAGAGCTGGGCTGAGTTTGGTGAAAGCTCTAGGAGGAGTAGCGTCCAGAAATTTAGTCTAAGAAGAAGAATAAAAAGCTTAAGGGGCAGATCAGACCTTTCTCAAAGTTATCGTTCATAATCACTTTAATTCAAATGGATAAAACCTGATGTACTTTTCCTGAGGACGGGGACGAGGGTCCATCAGTGCTCTTGACGGGGCCGTTCTCGTCTCCTAGATGTCTGGAGTGATGAGCTCTGTGGTTCTTTAGCTGAGAGGTCAGTCGAGGCCTGTGGGAACATCATGTTTTAGATCAGCATTACTCCAGCGGTATTGAGTCCAGTAACACACACCTGTCGGGGCTGCTCCGCTCCTCCTCCTCTTGCTGCTCAGGCTCCGCTGCGCTCCAGCGGCCGGTGCTCCTGCAGGACGGCGCTTGAGAAGGTTCGTCTGCGGTCATGGGTCGAGGTCTCTGGCCGATACCGGTGGGCTGCTGGAGACCTGCGCTCAGCTCCTCGGCCGACAGCACCGACACCAGCGTACGGATGGTGGCCTCGTCCAGCTGAGAGCAGGATTTAGACGGAGAGCGGATCCGCCGCAGGAACAAACTCTGCCAGCGCTGCCGAAGACCGAACACCAGCTCCGCCGTCTGACAACAAACACACACACACTTACATGGGCTGGACTTACTTTCTTTCATATTATTATATTTTCATTATTTAATTTTTTCTTTTGATTTATGTCAATTTATAATTATGATGTCATTTTAGTACCACAATTAAAAAAAAAAGTCAATCTAATATTATGAGAATAAAGTCGAAATACTCACAGGTCGAAAAACTACGAGTAAAGTAGAAATACAAGTAAAGTCGAAATACAAGAATAAAGTCGGAAAACTACGAGAGTAAAGTCGAAATACTACGAGAATAAAGTCGGAATAATACAAGAATAAAGTCGAAATACTACGAGAATAAAGTTGAAATACTACGAGAGTAAAGTCTAAATACTATGAGAATAAAGTTGAAATACTATGAGAATAAAGTCAAAATACTACGAGAATAAAGTCGGAATAATACGAGAATAAAGTCGAAATACTACGAGAATAAAGTTGAAATACTATGAGAATAAAGTCGAAATACTACGAGAGTAAAGTCTAAATACTACGAGAATAAAGTCGAAATACTATGAGAATAAAGTTGAAATACTATGAGAATAAAGTCGAAATACTACGAGAGTAAAGTCGAAATACTACGAGAGTAAAGTCGAAATACTACGAGAGTAAAGTCGAAATACTACGAGAGTAAAGTCGAAATACTACGAGAGTAAAGTCGAAATACTATGAGAGTAAAGTCGAAATACTACGAGAGTAAAGTTGAAATACTATGAGAGTAAAGTCGAAATACTATGAGAATAAAGTCGAAATACTATGAGAGTAAAGTCGAAATACTACGAGAATAAAGTCGAAATACTACGAGAATAAAGTCTGAATACTATGAGAATAAAGTCGAAATACTACGAGAATAAAGTCTGAATACTATGAGAATAAAGTCTGAATACTATGAGAATAAAGTCGAAATACTACGAGAGTAAAGTCGAAATACTACGAGAGTAAAGTCGAAATACTACGAGAGTAAAGTTGAAATACTATGAGAGTAAAGTCGAAATACTATGAGAGTAAAGTCGAAATACTACGAGAATAAAGTCGAAATACTACGAGTAAAGTCGAAATACTACGAGAGTAAAGTTGAAATACTACGAGAGTAAAGTCGAAATACTATGAGAGTAAAGTCGAAATACTACGAGAATAAAGTCGAAATACTACGAGAATAAAGTCTGAATACTATGAGAATAAAGTCGAAATACTACGAGAATAAAGTCTGAATACTATGAGAATAAAGTCGAAATACTACGAGAGTAAAGTCGAAATACTACGAGAGTAAAGTCGAAATACTACGAGTAAAGTCGAAATACTACGAGAGTAAAGTTGAAATACTATGAGAGTAAAGTCGAAATACTATGAGAGTAAAGTCGAAATACTACGAGAATAAAGTCGAAATACTACGAGTAAAGTCGAAATACTACGAGAGTAAAGTTGAAATACTACGAGAGTAAAGTTGAAATACTACGAGTAAAGTCGAAATACTACGAGAGTAAAGTCGAAATACTACGAGTAAAGTCGAAATACTACGAGAGTAAAGTTGAAATACTACGAGTAAAGTCGAAATACTATGAGAGTAAAGTCGAAATACTACGAGTAAAGTCGAAATACTACGAGAGTAAAGTCTAAATACTACGAGAGTAAAGTTGAAATACTACGAGAGTAAAGTTGAAATACTACGAGAGTAAAGTCGAAATACTACGAGAGTAAAGTTGAAATACTACGAGAGTAAAGTCGAAATACTACGAGAGTAAAGTTGAAATACTACGAGAGTAAAGTTGAAATACTACGAGTAAAGTCGAAATACTATGAGAGTAAAGTCGAAATACTACGAGAGTAAAGTCGAAATACTACGAGTAAAGTCGAAATACTACGAGAGTAAAGTTGAAATACTATGAGAGTAAAGTCGAAATACTACGAGAGTAAAGTCGAAATACTACGAGAGTAAAGTCGAAATACTACGAGAGTAAAGTCGAAATACTACGAGTAAAGTCGAAATACTACGAGAGTAAAGTCGAAATACTACGAGTAAAGTCGAAATACTACGAGTAAAGTCGAAATACTACGAGAGTAAAGTTGAAATACTATGAGAGTAAAGTCGAAATACTATGAGAGTAAAGTCGAAATACTACGAGAGTAAAGTCGAAATACTACGAGAGTAAAGTCGAAATACTACGAGTAAAGTCGAAATACTACAAGAGTAAAGTTGAAATACTATGAGAGTAAAGTCGAAATACTACGAGAATAAAGTCGAAATACTACGAGAGTAAAGTTGAAATACTATGAGAGTAAAGTCGAAATACTATGAGAATAAAGTCGAAATACTATGAGAGTAAAGTCGAAATACTATGAGAATAAAGTCTGAATACTATGAGAATAAAGTCGAAATACTACGAGAGTAAAGTCTGAATACTACGAGAATAAAGTCTGAATACTATGAGAATAAAGTCGAAATACTACGAGAGTAAAGTCGAAATACTACAAGATTGAAGGCGGAATACTACGAAAACTATAAATTATAAAAGTATTTCACAAGTTTTACTGTTTTTGATCAATTAAATCACTTCTGCTTTAATGGATGAATTGTTAAAAATCACAACTGAATGAAAAGAATAAATGAAGCGCACCTCTCGGTGGAGTTTGAAGTGGAGCCAGTCGTCGATGTTGATGTGAGCCAGACGAGCGCTGGAACGATCCTCCGTCTCACTATCACTGCTGTCATTCACACTGTCAGCTGAACACAGACACATGCAGACATACACAAACGAACCTTTCATTTAGCAAAAGTTCATTTCTGATTTGTGTGACTAATGATTTTTTAAACTACAATTATTGCATGTAGTCTCTTAAATACTTTAAAGGTTGCAAGTATAAGAATTTCAGAGTTACGAAATTAAAATATTAGACAAAGTAGTATAGCATAGTTGAGTTGATATGTCATTTATAAAAACATGATTAAGCGGCACCTCCTCGGTGGACGGCGGATTCCTGTAGAGCGGAGCTCGGGAGTTTAGCGCATCCTGAAAATATGGCGACGGTGAGGGGCGTGACCACAGAACAGCACCTGACACTGGCGATCCTATGAGCTCGCGTCATCTCATCATAAATCAGCCAATCCGTGGGCAGGGACTCCACTGCTGCTGCCTGACCATTGGCTGGAGGGATCTGGGTACAGAATTTTTATTTTATTTTTTTTTAATAGATGCCTACTCACATCTACTTTTTTATACTTTATTTCACATTTAATTAAGTTCTAATTAATATTAATAATAAATAAATAAATTATAAAATATATAACAATTTTAATAATGTATTTGTACACAAACTATATAACCATATAAAATTTTATAAATAAATAAAATTATTTATAATTAATAAATTATTAATACACTATCATTCAAAAGTTTGGGTTCAGTACATTTTTATTGTTTCTTTTTTTTATTTTTTTATTAATACTTTTATTCACCAAGGATGTATTAAGTTAATAATTAAAAGTTTATTAAAAGTTAATAATAAATAATTTACATTGTTATAAAAAAATATATATTTTGAATAAACACTGTACTTTTTAAACTTGTTATTCATGAAAGAATCCTGAAAAAAATAAAAATAAAATCACAGGTTCCAAAAAAATATTTGTCAGCACAACTGTTGATATTATCCAACATTGATCATTTCTATTAAAATAAAAACATTATTTTAAATTGTAAAAACATTTTGCAATATTACAGTTTTTTCTGTATTTTTTATCAAATAAATGCAGCCTTGATGAGCAGAAGAGACTTCTTTAAAGACTATTACAAGTCTTACTGACCCCAAACTTTTGAACGGTGGCATATATATTTATATATAATAAAAAAAATAAAAAAAAATTATTAAATAACTGTCTACACACATACACACACACTTTTTATAACTATAAATGTTTTTCTGTAAGAAAATACACAAATATAACAATTAAATATCAGAATTATTAATCATTATTATAAAACGGTTAGTTCCATTCCTCAATTCTGATTGGTCAGCAGCTGTGTCGTATTCATAATACGGCACTGCTATGACCGCTTCACTCAACGGTTTTGTGTATCATTGAACCCCCTTAGCAACCACCCTTAGCAACGTAAACACAGCTGCAGCAGTTAGGGACTATTTTTTACAGCGGAAGGCAGTTAATGATTTTATTTTATGAAAACGTACAACTTAATATATATAAATTAATATATATTTTTGATTTTAATATTTTTATTGTGTGGTAACCGTTTTATAAAAGCAATAAGGTACTTGAGGCCGTGCTGTATCATGAATAAATCACGGCTGAAGGGGTTGCAGGCCTAACAACGCCCTTCAGCCGTGATTTATTCACGATACAGCACGACCTCTCGTACCTTATTGCTTAATTAAAGACCGAAGAAATTATAAAGAGCAGAAATTGCATTTATTGTCCCCAATCACTGACCTTCTTGTACTGCGGCTGGCTGAGGACAGACATCGGGTGGAAGCGAACCTTCTTCTCTTTGGAGCCCATGAGGGTCAGGTTGTGGCGATCCACGTGGATCAGGTTTGGATACATGCCTGCGACCAGAGCGGCTTTCACCACGGCCCAGTTCTCTGAGTTCTGATTGACATCGCGGATATCGCCGCCGCCCCTCGCTCGCACAAAACCTGCAGGAACACATTTTTACCAACCAAGTGTCAATGAAGGCATAAAATCACACACCAATTTTTGGAGATTTTGTTCATTTTTAAGGTTTTATTAATTTTCATTTATAATATTTTCAATAGAGAGAACACAGATTGTGATTCTATATATTGATGTTAGGTATTTTGTGAATTTTTTTTTATAAATTATGAATTTTCAAGATTTTTATGACTTTTCGGGATTTTATATATTTTTTATGACTTTTTGTGATTTTATAAATTTTTCATGACTTTAAGATTTTATTAATTTATTACTTTTTTAAAGATTTTATTCATTTTCATGACTTTTCAAGATTTTATTCATTTTCATGACTTTTCAAGATTTTATTCATTTTCATGACTTTAAGATTTTATAAATTTTTCGAGATTTTCAAGATTTTATTAATTTTTTTATAAATTTGAGATTTTATAATTTTTTTATGAGTTTTTGTGATTATTAATTTATGACTTTAAGATTTTATTCATTTTCATGACTTTTCGTGATTTTGTTCATTTTCATGACTTTTCAAGATTTTATTCATTTTCATGACTTTTCAAGATTTTATTCATTTTCATGACTTTTTTCAAGATTTTATTAATTTTTCATGACTTTGCAAGATTTTATTAATTTTTTATAAATTTTTGAGATTTAATAAATTTTTTATGAGTTTGTGATTTTATTAATTTATGACTTTAAGATTTTATTCATTTTTCATGACTTTTCAAAATTTTAATTTTTCATGACTTCAAGATTTTATTAATTTTTCATGACTTTTCAAGATATTATTGACTTTTCATGACTTTTCAAGATTTTATTAATTTTTCATGACTTTTAAAGATATTATTGATTTTTCATGACTTTTCGTGATTTTAGAAATTTTCATGACTTCAAGATTTCATTTTCAGTTTTGGTGATTTTATAAATTTTTCATGACTTTTCAGGATTTTATTATTTTTTCACGACTTCATAATTTCATTAGTTTGTCATGACTTTTCATGATTTCATTCATTTTTATAACTTTTCAAGATTTTATTCATTTTCATGACTTTTCAAGATTTTATTAATTTTCATGACTTTTCAAGATTTTATTAATTTTTCATGACTTTGCAAGATTTTATTAATTTTTTATAAATTTTTGAGATTTAATAAATTTTTTATGAGTTTGTGATTTTATTAATTTATGACTTTAAGATTTTATTCATTTTTCATGACTTTTCAAAATTTTAATTTTTCATGACTTCAAGATTTTATTAATTTTTCATGACTTTTCAAGATATTATTGACTTTTCATGACTTTTCAAGATTTTATTAATTTTTCATGACTTTTAAAGATATTATTGATTTTTCATGACTTTTCGTGATTTTAGAAATTTTCATGACTTCAAGATTTCATTTTCAGTTTTGGTGATTTTATAAATTTTTCATGACTTTTCAGGATTTTATTATTTTTTCACGACTTCATAATTTCATTAGTTTGTCATGACTTTTCATGATTTCATTCATTTTTATAACTTTTCAAGATTTTATTCATTTTCATGACTTTTCAAGATTTTATAAATTTTTCGAGATTTTATTAATTTTTCATGACTTTTCAAGATTTTATTAATTTTCATGACTTTTCAAGATTTTATTAATTTTTCATGACTTTGCAAGATTTTATTAATTTTTATAAATTTTTGAGATTTAATAAATTTATGAGTTTTTGTGATTTTGTTAATTTATGACTTTTCAAGATTTTATTCATTTTTCATGACTTTTCAAGATTTTATTCATTTTCATGACTTTTCAAAATTTTAATTTTTCATGACTTTTCAAAATTTTAATTTTTCATGACTTCAAGATTTTATTAATTTTTCATGACTTTAAGATATTATTGACTTTTCATGACTTTTCAAGATTTTATTAATTTTTCATGACTTTTAAAGATATTGATTTTTCATGACTTTTCAAGATATTATTGACTTTTCATGACTTTTCAAGATTTTATTCATTTTTCATGACTTTTCAAGATTTTATTCATTTTCATGACTTTTCGTGATTTTATTCATTTTCATGACTTTTCAAAATTTTAATTTTTCATGACTTTTCAAAATTTTAATTTTTCATGACTTCAAGATTTTATTAATTTTTCATGACTTTTCAAGATATTATTGACTTTTCATGACTTTTCAAGATTTTATTAATTTTTCATGACTTTTAAAGATATTGATTTTTCATGACTTTTCGTGATTTTAGAAATTTTCATGACTTCAAGATTTCATTTTCAGTTTGTGATTTTATAAATTTTTCATGACTTTAAGATTTTATTATTTTTTCATGACTTCATAATTTCATTAGTTTGTCATGACTTTTCATGATTTCATTCATTTTTATAACTTTTCAAGATTTTATTAATTTTTCATGACTTTTTTTAAAGATTTTATTCATTTTCATGACTTTTCAAGATTTTATTCATTTTCATGACTTTTTTCAAGATTTTATTAATTTTTCATGACTTTGCAAGATTTTATTAATTTTTTATAAATTTTTGAGATTTAATAAATTTTTTATGAGTTTGTGATTTTATTAATTTATGACTTTTCAAGATTTTATTCATTTTTCATGACTTTTCAAAATTTTAATTTTTCATGACTTCAAGATTTTATTAATTTTTCATATTTGAGCTGTAAAGTTCTTTTTTAATATTTACCTTCTAGCTCTGTTTATATTTCCACTGTAACAGAATTTTTGCCGATTTATACAAACTGAAAGATGAGATACAAAGTCTGTCTGAAATGTTACTGAAGAACATGAACTGCATGAAAATCTGTGTTAAATGATGGTTGTGCTGCATCACCTGTAGCTCGAAGCTGTCCCAAAAGCTGCGTTCGCATCCCGACGATGATCTCCATGGTGGCCTGAGAGAGGAAGTTCTTCTCGCAGAACGCTCTTTCCCAGCCGTCACTGCGAGCCTTCTGCCAGGCCTGCGACGATCAACATCAACACACATAAAAGTGTACGTTTGATTATCATAACCGCATAATTACTAGGGCTCTCAAACAATTACAGTTTGTTTGATTACAGTAATTAATTACATGATGTTCAGAATAACTGATCACAAATTAAATCACACATCTTTTTTGGCCGAGAAATAAATACCTCCCAAAAGATTCAAATTCATTATTGTGTTAAATGAGAAAAGCATTGAAATGACAGAAGTTACAACAAATTACAGACAATGCATTCACCCCCTTGTCTTTATTTCACAGTCGTAAAGAAATTGTGTTTTTTGAGGAAAACATTTCAGGATTTCTCTCCATATAGTGGACTTCTATGGTGCCCACGAGTTTGAACTTCCAAAATGCAGCTTCAAAGAGCTCTAAACGATCCCAGCCAATGAATAAGTGTCTTATTCTAGTGAAACAATTGGTTATTTTCTAATAAAATTGACAATTTCTATACTTTTTAACCTCAAATGCTCATCTTGTCTAGCTCTGCCTGAACTCTGTTTATTCCGGTTCCAGACAGTTAGGGTATGTCTAAAAACTCCCATCTCATTTTCTCCCTTCAACTTCAAAAATCATTTCAAAATCACCCTACATCGCTGCAGAAGTACCAACCCAGTGTTTACAAAGGGAACGTGCAAAGAAGATCAAACACCTTTAACAAAAAAGGTACAACAGCGATGTAGAATGACTTTGAAGTGCGAGGAGAAAATGAGATGGGAGTTTTTAGACACACCCTAACTGTCTGGAACTGGAATACACAGAGCTAGACAAGATGAACATTTCAAGTTAAAAAGTATATAAATTGTCATTTTTTTATAGAAAATAACCGATTGTTTCACTAGATGAGACCCTTCTTCCTCAGCTGGGATCATTTAGAGCCCTTTAAAGCTGCATTTAAACTGCATTTTGGAAGTTCAAACTCGTGGGCACCATAGAAGTCCACTATATGGAGAGAAATCCTGAAATGTTTTCCTCAAAAAACTATTTCTTTACAACTGTGAAATAAAGACAAGGGGGTGAATACATTGTAATTTTTTGTTCTGGAAGTGAACTTCTCCATATCCTGATGGAGTCTGACCTGAAAGGCGCGGAGCAGAGCCATGTGATCGCTGAAGGTGTTGGCGGTGAAGCGTTTCCTGCACAGCATGGAGGCGCGTTTCTGAGCGGCTTGAGCGGGAAGCACGAACGGGTCTCTGTGGGCGAGGGTGCAGGCGATGGTGAGGATAGGGTCCAAACACTTCAGAACCACCGCACACAGAACCATCTTCCCTAAATGCGGCTCCACGGGCAGATCAGCCAGGTGATAACCCAACTCTGTCAGGTTCTCCCAGGGGTCCATGGCGTCGATGGTCTAGAGTTGGAAATAATCCCAGATGAGCACTTATTAAGCCGAGAACACACTAGAAGACTGTCATGCCAATTATGAATGGAATTTGGTCTTGATCATGGATCGTGCCTAAAAAGTCTGTTCCAGTCGGGCTCAGTCGCTGTTTGCAGTCGTCACAAAAAAAAAAAAAAAAAAAAACAGTCATTGCCAGTCGTTTTCGAATAGATTTTTTGCGTGATTTTGCATTAATAGGTAATTTTGTCAAAAGAAATGCTCTTAATTACAAGAAAAACACAGATTCACAGAGTCTTTCTTTTACACAGATCTAAATAGTTTCATTTTCAAAGAACTCTAAATTAAATCAGTGATTCTCTCATTTTAAATATGATCTAGAATTATTTTATTTCGATCTGCAGTGTAATAAAAGTTAAGAAAAAGATTAGCCTATAGCCCTAAATATATAAAGACTACAAGCTAATTTTTTAAACATCTTAACTTCCTTTAAAAATTTATTATCAAGAATATTAAATCAACTTAATAAGTTAACAAATTTTCTTTATAATAAATATATACGAACATAACGAATAGCTTACACTTCAAAACAAAGTTTTCATTTATAAATTCATAAATCATGAATATGGCAAAATAAAATTATTCTCTCTCTCTCTCTCTCTATCTATATATATATATATATCTATATATGTATATATGTATATATCTATATCTATCTATCTATCTATCTATCTATATATATATATATATATATATATATATATATATTGTATAGCTATAATAGTTGTATCAAATGGAGAAGGAAATTATAGTGCCTTGAATTTATTTAGTAATTTTTAATTTCGTTAATTTCGCTCTCTGGAAATGTAAAGAAAAAATACAGTTTTTACTTGGAATCAATCGTCTCTGGTTTTAGAGAAGCATACATGAGATAATTTATATATTATTGCTTGAATAAACATGTGAAAATAGTGCTAGAAATGTTATGATTAAGGAAATTAAACAGACCTAGGCATTTGAAAAGACAAATAATGAAATGTGTCTAATAATTCCAAAAAGAAAGAGAAGCATCGGACATAACCAAAATATTCTAGACGTTTATTAGCAACACCAACAGAGCAGGAAAGCTAATGATTTCTGTTATATTAAGCACAAATTAAGGAAATTAAAACAGAAAATTAAAAAGGATCTTTTGAGGAACATTTTTTATCTCTCAACCATCATTGGATTGCATTGCATTATATGTCTGGATCATTTCAATCTCATCTTATTATGACATATTATGGGAGATATAGTGTGGCCACTAATATTTACATTATTTTATGTCAGCATCTGCTATACTGTTATAAAGATCTCACTGATTTACATTACAAGCATCAGAAATGAATCATATAAATATCAGCATCTGCAGCAAGTTCATATTTTTGCTCAGTTTGAGTCTTTGAATAATATTGAGCTGTTTTTGCTTCCATATTACCACTAAATCAGACTTTATGAACCAGCCTGATGGATCAAATGTGACACAAAACATAAAACGTTTTGTTTTTCTTTAGATTTTTGACAGACAACAAAATGACACTCTTTATTTTTTTCAAACTATAAACATCTTGCAGATTCTGTAGGGGATGCAAACTTTTGCACATACTTGTACAACTCAAAATTATAGATATAATCAATGCACATAAAACACCTCAGGAAATCTAGAAAAAGTTGAAATATCAGTTGAAGTGTTTCTGCAATGTGAACTCGTTTGGCATGTTTACATTCACTTAATCCAAATTAATCCAATCCGATTTCCTTAAACTTGATGATTTGTTTAGCATATTTATTTACATGTGCATTATATCTATTCTTAACATCTAAAAACACTTTAGTGCATGTGCAGTGCCATATGTGACCCTGGAGCACAAAACCAGTCTTAAGTAGCACAGGTATATTTGTAGCAATAGTCAAAAATACATTGTGTGAGTCAAAATTATCGATCCAAAAATCATCAGCATGTTAAATAAAGATCATGTTCCATGAAGATATTTAGTAAATTTTCTACTATAAATATATAAAAAATATTTTTGATTAGTAATATGCATTGCTAAGAACTTCATTTGCACAACTTTTAAGGCGATTTTCTCAATATTTAGATTTTTTTGCACCCTCAGATTACAGATTTTCAAATAGTTGTATCTCAGACAAACATTGTCCTATTTTAACAAACAATATATCAACGGAAAGCTTATTTTACTTTTATTTACATACTTTCAGATGACGTAAGAATCTCAATTTTGACAAATTTCCACTTATGACTGGTTTTGTGGTCCAGGGTCACATATCTGCTTTATCAGAGATTTAGCAAAAGCACTTGTTTTTTTTTAAAGTAACTGAGAATGCACTCATTCACAGCTAAAATGACCCCTTTTAATTGGATTATTTAGAGGTTTACAGTTATACTGACCCATCAATCAAATATTAAATGGATTATTCGCTGCATGTAAACAACTACTGTGACACAATAAGAAATTGACTGACCTTCAGCATCTGTACGGCGTGTTTGACCGTGTGCACGTGTGGCGGCTCAGGCGCTTTAGACAGGAACTCAGCGATCGGACAGGAAATGGGAGCCAGGAGTTTAGTGTGCAGACATAGTTCCTGACAGACACACAGAATAATACTGTAATATTCACACAACTGCAGTATGTAGTATGCCTGCTCAAGTCTACACTGCAAAAAATGCTTTTCTAGCTTAGATTTTTCGTCTTGTTTCCAGCCAAAATATCTAAAAATTCTTAAATCGAGAAGAATTTTCTAGATGAGTAAAAATTGTCTAGTTTTCAGAAAAAAAAGGTCAAAATTAAATGCATTTTTGCTTGAAACAAGCTAAATAATCTGCCAATGGGGTAAGAAAAATAATCTTGTTTTCTGTTTGAAACTAGATTTTTTTTTCTCACCCCATTGGCAGATTATTTTGCTTGTTCTAAGCAAAAACTCACTTAATTTTGACTATTTTTTTCTGAAAAAAAAGAAAATTTTTACTTGTCTAGAAAATCCTTCTCGATTTAAGAATTTTTAGATATTTTGGCTGGAAACAAGATGAAAAATCTAAGCTAGAAAAGCATTTTTTGCAGTGTAGAACACTCAGTCAAAATCAATAAACTTTGCAACTCTCTTACTGAACTGAATTGATCTGAATAATGACTCGATTTTCTTCTGAAGACCTTCTGAAAAAAGTTATAGCTTATAACTTGCAATTGAGAGATATAAACTCACAATGATGATAGGAAGAGTCTGAAACTGTGAGATATACACTTTTAAAAGAATTGTGAGATAAAAAGTTGCAGTTACCTTTATTATTCTGTGGTGGAAATAAGCTTCAATTGCAATGTTTTGTGTGCTATTTAAAAAACAGTGGTGTGCAGTTCATAACTCTGGCCTTTATCATGTCACGATGCCGCTGTATGTGTTGTGAAAAAAAACAGTGGCGTGCACTGCAAAAAATGCTTTTCTAGCTTAGATTTTTCGTCTTGTTTCCAGCCAAAATATCTAAACATTCTTAAATCGAGAAGGATTTTCTAGACAAGTAAAAATTTTCTTTTTTTCAGAAAAAAATAGTCAAAATTAAGTGAGTTTTTGCTTAGAACAAGCAAAACAATCTGCCAATGGGGTGAGAAAAAAAATCTTATTTCAAACAGAAAACAAGATTATTTTTCTTACCCCATTGGCAGATTATTTTGCTTGTTTCAAGCAAAAATGCATTTAATTTTGACCTTTTTTTCTGAAGACGACAATAATTTTTATTCATCTAGAAAATTCTTCTCGATTTAAGAATTTTTAGATATTTTGGCTGGAAACAAGACGAAAATCTAAGCTAGAAAAGCATTTTTTGCAGTGTGTGTGTTTGTACAGGCGTGTACCTGTAGCGGCATGCGCAGCAGCTGAGGTATTTGATGTTCCAGCATGTTGTTGAACCTCAGACGACTGAAGAGATGGAAACACATGCCTGGTCTGCAGCGGCCCGCTCTAAACAACACATTAAACGGCTTCTTCATCAGTTCTGCAATCGAACGCTCATCATGTTTGAGACACGAATAGACCGTGACTTACCTGCCCTTCCTCTGCAGAGCGCTGGCCTTCGATATCCAAACCATTTTCAGCATGGTCACATTATTCAGAGCATCATAGGCTTTCTGTAACGCAACACATGAACAGATTCAATCCTGACTGCGGCTCTGTACAGTAGTACAGAATTAAAACTGGATTTGTAAAAGAAGCACTTTAGCTTTTGTTTGTTCATCAGCTTTGTATAAATGTGTGATTCCATCACTGTTTCGCCAATGGATCCTCTGCAGTGAATGGGTGCCGTCAGAATGAGAGTCTAAACAGCTGATTAAAACATTACAATACATCATCTTGAGAAGACAAAAGCTGAAACAAATCCAGCATTAAGACCTTTTTAACTATATGTGACCCTGGAGCACAAAACCAGTCTTAAGTTGCTGGGGTATATTTGTAGCAATAGCCAAAAATACATTGTATGGGTCAAAATTCTTGATTTTTCTTTTATGCCAAAAATGAATAGGAAATTAAGTAAAGATCATGTTCCACGAAGATTTTTTGTAAAATTCCTACTGTAAATATATCAAAATGTAATTTTTGATTAGTAATATGCATTATTAAGAACTTGGGAGAATTTAAAGGTGATTTTCTCAGTATTTTGATTTTTTTGCATCCTCAGATTCTAGATTTTCAAATAGATGTATCTCGGCCAAATATTGTCCTATTCTAACAAACCATATACCAATAGAATGCTTACTTATTGAGTTTTCATGTGATGTATACATCTCAGTTTTGTAAAATTTAACCTTATGACTGGTTTTGTGGTCCAGGGTCACATATAGTAAATATGCCAACTAATAAATTAAAATAAGCACAAAAAACTACTAAAATTCAAATAATGAAACAAAATGTAAACGTAAAAAAAATTAGAAATGTTTATTTGGAAACTAACAGAAATACTTTTGTTGAAGCACCAAAATTCTGCATTAAAAACAAATAAAAACTAAAACTGAATAATAAAAAAAGAAAATTATAACTAATTAAAATGTCAAAAGCACACAACAAAATGACTACAAATTAAACTAAAACTGAAATGCTAAAATTAAATTTAAACTAAAACTAACTGAAGCACTAAAATCACACACTGAAAAATAAATAAACTAAAACTGAAATGAAAATGAATTAAACCTAATTGTAAAAATGACAGCTAATAAAAGCACCTAACACAATTACAAGAAATTAAGCTAAATCTGAAATGACTAGCTAAACAATTGAACAAAAAGTTTAAACTAAGATGTTTTTGACTAAAATACGTTTAATTTTTAGTAATTTTGTTGTCATTTTTAATAGTTCTAATTTTTACTTTTTTAATTCAGTTTTATGTTTTCTTTATTTTCAGTGCAGATTTTTAGTGCTTCAACACAAAAGTATTTCTGTTAAGTTTCCATGTCTATTTTTTTGTTTGAATTTTGTTTCATCATTTTAATTTTTAGTAGATTTTTTTAAGTGCAATGTTTATTAGTTACCATTTTTAATATATAGTTAAAAAAGGTTTTAATGCAGGATTTGTTTGAGCTTTTGTCTTCTCAAGATGTTAACTGATTATTTGTGGATTATTGTGATGTTTTTATCAGCTGCTTGGACTCTCATTCTGACGGCACCCATTCACTGCAGAGGATCTACTGGTGAGACAGTGATGGAGTGACACATTTCTCCAAATCTGATGAACAAACAACCTCATCTACATGTTGGATGACCTGAGAGGAAGAACATTTTCATTTTTTTACCTCTTTAACTTTTCCGGAGTCGATGACAAAAACCACATCGTTGACTGTAATACTGGTCTCTGCGATGTTGGTGGAGAGAATCTGGTGATTGAAATGAAACTGTCTTAGATGTTTACATTAAAAAGAATCCGTGTGAAGTTTATAGAAATAAGAGAAACAGATACGCACTATTTTGCGAACGCCTTTAGGAGTGTTCCTCAAAACCTTCTTCTGGTCAGACGTCTGCATACTGGAGTGTAGTATGAACACCTGAAACCTGCAGATGGACAGTTGATCAGCAACTAATGCAGACTGGTGTTGCACGACACACCGGTACCAAAAAAGTTATGGCGATACCCTGCGTTAAAAACGCTACGATTCCGCATTTTACTAGTAGCGGTACTTTAAGAATGCGTTTTGATAAGAGCTGTATTAACACTGTTTATTTAGGCTCCTATCATTAAAGCAAAGCGGAAAACGTGGACGGAATTGCGGGATCCAGAACTTCCTGTATAACACGGAATATCACAGATTTAAATATGAATCCTGCACATTCTAACCTGCATGATATTAGCATGATTAGCAAGTTGTTAGCATGACCAACAAGTTGCTAGCACGTTTATACCATGATTTGCAACTTGTTAGCATGTGGCTAGTCTGCTTCTAACATGATTAGCATGTTATTAACAAGTTGTTAACATGTGGCTAGCATGTTTTAGCATGATGAACATGTTACTAGCAAGTTGTTGGCATTATTAGCAAGTTGCTAGCATGCTTCTATTATGATTAAGTTGTTAGCATGTGGCTAGCATGTTTCTAACATGACTAGCAATTTGCTAGCATGTCTCTAACATGATTGGCAAGTTGTTAGCATGTTTAACAAGTTGTTAGCATGTGGCTAGCATGTTTCTAGCATAACTAGCAAGTTGCTAGCATGTTTCTACCATGATTACGTTGTTAGCATGTGGCTAGTCAGCTTCTAGCATGATTAACATGTTATTAGCATGATTATCAAGTTGTTCTCATGTTTCTTATCATGACCAACAAGTTGCTAGCATGTTTCTATCATGATTAAGTTGTTAGCATTTGGCTAGCATGTTACTAACATGATTAACAAGTTGTTAGCATGTTTCTAGCATGATTAAGTTGTTAGCATGTGGCTAACATGATTAGCAAGTTGTTAGCATGCATGTTTTTAGCATGATTAACAAGTTGCTAGCATGTTTTAGCATGATGAACATGTTACTAGCAAGTTGTTGGCATTATTAGCAAGTTGCTAGCATGCTTCTATTATGATTAAGTTGTTAGCATGTGGCTAGCATGTTTCTAACATGACTAGCAATTTGCTAGCATGTCTCTAACATGATTGGCAAGTTGTTAGCATGTTTAACAAGTTGTTAGCATGTGGCTAGCATGTTTCTAGCATAACTAGCAAGTTGCTAGCATGTTTCTACCATGATTACGTTGTTAGCATGTGGCTAGTATGTTTCTAGCTTGATTAACAAGTTGCTAGCATGTTTCTACCATGATTACGTTGTTAGCATGTGGCTAGTATGTTTCTAGCATGATTAACAAGTTGCTAACATGTTTCTAACATGATTTGCAAGTTGTTAACATGTGGCTAGTCCGCTTCTAACATGATTAGCATGTTATTAGCAAGTTGTTAACATGTGGCTAGCATGTTTTTAGCATGATGAGCATGTTACTAGCAAGTTGTTGACATGTGGCTAGCATGTTTTTAGCATGATGAGCATGTTACTAGCAAGTTGTTGACATGATAAGCAAGTTGCTAACATGTTTCTATTATGATTAAGTTGTTAGCATGTGGCTAGCATGTCTCTAACATGATTAGCAAGTTGTTAGCATGTTTAACAAGTTGTTAGCATGTGGCTAGCATGATTAACAAGGTGCTAGAATGTTGCTAGCATATTTCTAGCATGATTAACAAGTTACTAGCATGTTTCTACCATGATTAAGTCGTTAGCATGTGGCTAGTATGTTTCTAACATGATTTGCAAGTTGTTAGCATGTGGCTAGTCAGCTTCTAGCATGATTAACATGTTATTAGCATGATTATCAAGTTGTTCTCATGTTTCTTATCATGACCAACAAGTTGCTAGCATGTTTCTATCATGATTAAGTTGTTAGCATTTGGCTAGCATGTTACTAACATGATTAACAAGTTGTTAGCATGTTTCTAGCATGATTAAGTTGTTAGCATGTGGCTAACATGATTAGCAAGTTGTTAGCATGCATGTTTTTAGCATGATTAACAAGTTGCTAGCATGTTTCTAGCATGATTAAGTTGTTAACATGTGGCTAACATGATTAGCAAGTTGTTAGCATGTGGCTAGTCAGCTTCTAGCATGATTAACATGTTATTAGCATGATTATCAAGTTGTTCTCATGTTTCTTATCATGACCAACAAGTTGTTAGCATGTTTCTAGCATGATTAAGTTGTTAGCATGTGGCTAGCATGATTAAGTTGTTAGCATGTGGCTAGCATGATTAGCAAGTTGTTAGCATGCATGTTTTTATCATGATTAACAATTTGCTAACATGTTTCCACCATGATTAAGTTGTTAGCATGTGGCAAGCATGTTTCTAGGATGATTAGCATGTTACTAGCAAGTTGTTGACATGATTAGCAAGTTGTTAGCATGCATGTTTTAGCATAATTAGCAAATTGGAGTCAATATTCTGGTATTGACAACATTTTTGAAATCTATATCTATTTTCTCTACAGCTGTTTATTTTCTTGACTGCAAGCAATTTTAAAGATATAACTCTTCTTTCAGCAAAGGCCTCACTGCAAAAAATGCTGTTCTTACTTAGATTCTTTGTCTTGTTTCCAGCCAAAATATCTAAAAATTCTTGAATCAGGAATGATTTTCAAGACAAGTAAAAATTATTTTTACTCAAACAATTATTATTCTTAAAACAAGCAAAATAATCTGGCAATGGGGTAAGAAAAATAATCTTATTTCAAGCAGACAACTAGATTATTTTTCTGACCCCATTGTCAGATTATTTAGCTTGTTTTAAGCAAAAACTCACCTAATTTTGACTTGTTTTTACTAAAAACAGGAAAATAATTTTCACTTGTCTCGAAAATCCTTCCTGATTCAAGAATTTGTAGATATTCTGGCTGGAAACAAGACAAAGAATCTAAGTAAGAACAGCATTTTTTGCAGTGTCTTGTGTTCTAATGTAATCATCATGGGGTGGGATAACCAATAATATCTTACTTTAAACAATCCCAACCAAACCCAGTGAATAAAAAGAGTCCACTTTCAGACCTCTGTTGGTGATCCGTAAACCTTTTATCATCAAAGAGGATGCGGTCTCTCAGAGAGACAATCTCATCGTAGCCAGGCAGGAATATCAGCACTGCTCCTGAGAATGAAACATATGAGCCTGATTAATAGCGGTTTCAACATAGTTGTGTTATCAAACGAAAGAAAGACTGACCCTCATCAGAGCTCTGGCAGATGTTGAAGAGCAGATGCAGGATCAGATCCAGGTCCACTTTCTCATCGTCGAAGCTGTGATGATACGCTTTGAGCAGCTCCTGGTCTTCAGGATTCATCTCTGAGGAGGCCGTCTGAACCAGAGACGACTCGTCCAGCTCCCCTGCTTCAGCACACCATCTGAACACACACACAGTCACAATACATGACCATAGTCTACCCAGATACCCTCCGCAGGGGCTGTACAGTCAGACTGAAATCAAATCAAAGGCAGGGCTCACATGTGAGACTCCAGCAGATCTACAGCCTCAGTTTGACTGAAGTGTCTGGCCCAGTCAAGAGCCGTCCTGAAACAAACAATACATTTGCGTTAAACTGAATTTACTAAGTAAGCAGATGCTTTAAACAGTGACTTTACTACAAAAATGTTTTTCTTACTTAGATTTTTTGTTTTGTTTCCAGCCAAAATATCGAAAAATTCTTAAATCAAGAAGGATTTTCTAGACGAGTAAAAATTATTTTCTTGTTTTCAGAAAAAAGAAGTCAAAATTAAGCGAGTTTTTGCTTAAAATAAGCAAAATAATCCGTAACATAAGCAGAAAACTAGATTATTTTGCTTGTTTCAAGCAAAAAACTCGCTTAATTTTGACTTTTTTTTCTGAAAACAATTTTTTTTTACTTGTCTAGAAAATCCTTCCTGTTTCAAGAATTTTTCGATATTTTGGCTGGAAACAAGACACAAAATCTAAGTAAGAAAGGCACTTTTTGCAGTGAAGCAGATGCTTTAAACAATGACTTTACTGCAAAAATGCTTTCCTTACTTAGATTTTTTGTTTGTTTCCAGACAAAATATTGAAAAATTCTTAAATCAAGAAGGATTTTCTAGACGAGTAAAAATTATTGTCTTGTTTTCAGAAAAAATCAAGTCAAAATTAAGCGAGTTTTTGCTTAAAATAAGCAAAATAATCCGTAAAATAAGCAGAAAACTAGATTATTTTGCTTGTTTTCAAGCAAAAACTCACTTAATTTTGACTTGTTTTTTCTAAAAACATGACAATTTTTACTTGTCTAGAAAATCCTTCCTGTTTCAAGAATTTTTTGATTTTTTGGCTGGAAACAAGACACAAAATCTAAGTAAGAAAAGCATTTTTTGCAGTGAAGCAGATGCTTTAAACAATGACTTCACTGCAAAAATGTTTTTCTCACTTAGATTTTTGTGTTTTGTTTCCAGCCAAAATATTGAAAAATTCTTAAATCAAGAAGGATTTTCTAGACGAGGAAAAATTATTTTCTTGTTTTCAGAAAAAAGAAGTCAAAATTAAGTGAGTTTTTGCTTAAAATAAGCAAAATAATCCGTAAAATAAGCAGAAAACTAGATTATTTAGCTTGTTTCATGCAAAAACTCACCTCATTTTAACATCTTTTTTTTTCTGAAAACAAGACAATAATGTTTAGAAAATCCTTCTTGATTTAAGATTTTTTTTTAGATATTTTGGCTGGAAACAAGCCAAACACATCTAAGTAAGAAAAGCATTATTTGCAGTGTTGCATCTGGTGCTTGTTACTGAACTTGTTAGAGTCAAACAACTTTGATACATTTTTTTGTCACATTTTAATGCTGATTGAGTTATGAATTTGTCACAAAGTGATGTGCAAAGCAGGCTTTTTACTGAAGGATACATAATCTGAAAGCTGAATAAATAAGCTTTCCATTGATGTATGGTTTGTTAGGACAATAGGACAATATTGGGGTGAGGTACAGCTATTTGAAAATCTGGAATTTGAGGGTGCAAACATTTTTTTTTTGAGAAAATCGCCTTTAAAGTTGTCCAAGTGAAGTTCTTAGCAATGCATATTACTAATTAAAAATTAAGTTTTGATATATTTGCAATAGGAAATTTACAAAATTTCTTTGTGGAACGCAATCTTTACTTAATATTTTACTGATTTTTGGCATAAAAGAAAAAATTATAATTTTGACCTATACAATGTTTTTTTTTTTTTTGGTCCAGGGTCACATATAATAAGTGATTGAAGTGATTGTACTCACTGTAACTCATATCACAGAATGTTTTTGAAAAACTAAATTAACTACAATTAATATTTTAATATTATAGTTCTTTTTTATATTTTTATTTTTTTCATATTATGTTTTCATTATAATTTCACTCAAATTGTAAGTAATTTTGTACATTTATTATTATTATTATTATTATTATTTAAATTTTCATTAAATCTAAAATAACTAGAACGAAACAAACTAGAGCTAACAAATAAAAATTATATATAATCTATTATCAACTATCTACAAATAATCCATATAGAATTTTTTTTTAAATAAAAATGACAAACACACAAAATTACTAAAACTTCAAGTGAAAATGAAAACAAAATACAGTATAAATATATATGAATATCTCAATTTTTAACAATTTTATGTATATAATTTTCTTTTATGCCAAAAAAATCAGTAAGATATTAAGTAAACATCATGTTCCTTAAAAATATTTTGTAACTGTCCTACCGTAAATATATCAAAACTTCATTTTTGATTAGTAAAATGCACTGCTAAAAATTTGCAGATTTTAAATAGTTGTATCTCGTCCAAATATTGTCCTATCCTAACAAACCATAACTCACAACTCACTTGTTTAACTGGGTTTTCTTTGTCTACTTTCAGGACTTATATGAAAATCTGATGTTTTGGGTCATATTTATGGAGAAATATCAAAAATTCTAAACTCTCAAACTTCACAAACTTTCAAGCACCATTGTACATATGTGACCGTGGACCACAAAACCAGTCATAAGGCTAAATTTGACAAAACTGAGATTTATACATCATATGAAAGCTCAATAAATAAGCTTTATATTGATGTAGGGTTTGTTAGGATAGAACAATATTTGGCCGAGATACGTCTATTTGAAAATCTGGAATCTGAGGATGCAAAAAAATCAAAATACTGAGAAAATCACCTTTAAAGTTGTCCAAATTAAGTTCTTAACAATGCATATTATTAATCAAAAATTACATTTTGATATGTTTACAGTAGGAATTTTACAAAAAATCTTCATGGAACTTTACTTAATTTCCTAATGATTTTTGGCATAAAAGAAAAATCAAAAATTTTGACCCATACAATGTATTTTTGGCTATTGCTACAAATATACCCCAGCGACTTACAGGGTTTCTGCAGATATGAACAAGTGAAATTTAAGACTTTTTAAGACCTTTTTAATACCACCTTATATGAAATTTAAGACCTTAACCTGTAATGGAAATAGATATTATATTACATGCATATGTGATATTTAATGTGTTTAATGTAAAAAGTAAACAAAATTTCATGGCTGTCATAAATTAAATTTATTACTACGATATACAGTGAACTTTCCATATCAGCAGATACTATTCCACACAAAATATCCCCATAAAAGTACCACTAGAAATATCTGATTTAAAAAAAAAAATTCTGAAGCGATTTTTTTTTTTTTACTTTTGAAATGTATGCGTACCTTTGAAATTTATTTTATGAATTTATCAATAAATTCTAAATGGCTGTTAGCAGTGAGATTACATAATTTACACTGCAAAATTAAAAGTGAGATTAATGTTTTAAATACACTTATTGATTTATAAATATATATATTATAAATGTTATATAAATACTGCGATTCTGTCTGAAGACGCAGAAACTTCCACAGAGGGAGAAAAAAATCTACAGTTGTTAGCAACTGGCCTTAGCCAAGCCCTATATTCAGTTTTTCCAAGCCCAGTTTCGCTAAACTTGCACTTCCCCATAGCTAAAAAGTTAAATCCATTTGACTTCTGCGGTACAATCCGAGAGAGACTCGCGCCAATAACAGAAAGCTGATTGGCTATTGCATGCTGGTCTCATTTGTAGTTTAAATTCAGCAAATTATATTTGGAATAGTGAAATAAAGAACTACAACACCACGGAAACAACAAAAAGAGAATTTAAATGAGCATTAGAGGTAGCATTACATGGACATCGGAAAAATAAGACCTGTGTAAAATTATTTAAGACCTAGAACAGCGAATTTAAGACTTTTTAAGGCCTAAAATTTTGATTTTTAAATTTTAGACTTTTTAAGACCCCGCGGAAACCCTGGACTTAAGACTGGTTTTGTGCTCCAGGGTCACATATAAAGTAATGGGCATATAACCCTGCAGTGAGCTATCAATAACTGCGGTCAAACCCATATTTGCTGTGTGTTTTGTGTTTGTGCTCTCTGACTCCTCACCAGCCGTTGGAGGCCTTGACGTTGACGTTTGCGCCCATGCTGAGCAGCTGCTCCATCTGGCTGAGAAAGCCTCGTCCGGCGGCCACCATCAGCGGCGTGGCACTCGTCTCGCTGTGACTGTAATCCACTGTAAAAGCGAAACAAGTGTGAGATCAGCACAGCTGACACCTGCTCTGAAAGCAGAAGCTCATATAAGACTTCATTACCACTGATGTTCTCGTTCAGGATCAGATTGAAGAGCTGTACGAAGGCGTCGGCGTCCTGGTTCAAGAAGATGCTGGAGATGCAGGCGTCCATTTCTTTGAGCAGCCAGGGCTCTAATGTGGCCACGTCTTTCTCGCTCTGAGCACACGGATGACAGAAACGCTTTGAAATCAGAGCGTATTTCAGCAAACACTAGGGATGCACCTGAATGACAATTCTTGGCCGAAACCAAACAAAATGAAAGACTGGGCCGAAGGCCGATTACACTGCGAAAAATGCTTTTCTATCTTAGAGTTTTTTTGTATTGTTTCCAGCCAAAATATCTACAAATTCTTGAATCAAGAAGGATTTTCTAGACAAGTAAAAATTATTTTCTTGTTTTAATAAAAAACAGGTCAAAATTAAATGAGTTTTTGCTTGAAACAAGCTAAATAATCTGCCAATGGGGTAAGAAAAATAATCATATTTCAAGCAGACAACTAGATTATTTTTCTCACCCCATTGGCAGATTATTTAGCTTGTTTCAAGCAAAAACGCACTTAATTTTGACCTGTTTTTTATTAAAACAAGACAATAATTTTTACTTGTCTAGAAAATCCTTCTTGATTCAAGAATTTGTAGATATTTTGGCTGGAAACAATACAAAAAAAATCTAAGCTTGAAAAGCATTTTTTTTTTTTCGTTTTTTGCCCCATGTATTTTGCCATTTTTTTCACCATTGCATAAATTAAATAGCCAAATTGTGCTTTTTACAGTTTTGTCTTGCTTTTCAAAGAAAAATATCAATTACAAAACAAAAATTAAAAAATATTTACTTAACATCAAACATTTGTAACATTCTGGTAGACATTATAGCCTACCAACAAACCACAATTTTAACCTAAAATTAATAAGTTAGTAAAATAATATTCGTTGGCCATTTTGAAGACCTCCTTCTTAAATCAGGCATGAGTTTTCAATGTACAAATATACTTCTTTTGAAACATTCCAATTTGAAAACTATGTGAATGTTATAATACATGTATTAATAGAGCTGTTGTAATTAATTATTCTAATGACAACACTAACATTTCTGAATGTCGTCTTTTATTTAGTGGTAAACCCGCAAGAAGAGCTCAGTCCTAGTTTTTGCTGGCAGCAGCAGATTTGTGAATGATTGTCATCTTTGGTCTTTGAACCCTGGCTAAGGAGCTGCTGTCAGAATAAACACAATTGGTGTCTGGTGTATTAGACAACAGAACGTTCTGGAGTTGATTGACTAATGGATGATTTCAGTCATCATACAGTAACCTTTCTCTTCTCATGAAGACATGCGATGCGCTTCTAAACAGTCTCTCGCTGTCGCTGCTGGGAATGAGTTTTGTGTCTTTCTCGGACAGTTTTAAATGCTTCCACACTGACCACATGTTTGCTGCATTAGATCACTTCATTGTTAGCTATTATTTATTCTGCCTTTTCATTAAATCAGCTGAACACTGAGTTTTTTTTATATTTTTGGCTGAATAATTTCAGTTGCAGAACATTCGTTGCATCCCTAGCAAACACACTGAGAATGGCCTGCAGAGAAGCAAAGAAAGTACCATCTGGCTGAAGATGCTGTCACCGCCGTCATCCAGGAGGTCGTTCTCCTGCAGGACACAAGTGGACGTCTTTTCTCTCTGAGGTTCCGGCTGTAGGACGTCCTGATGAGCGTCACACCACTCTGTCAGAGACGTCTGCTGTCTCTCCTCTGAACAAACACAGACTCATGGTCAGTTGCTGTAACCGCTTTCCTTGATGGATGTTAAAAATAGTTGTGCACTTCAAATTTTTTTGGAAACTACAATACACTAAAATAAAAATAAAAAAACTATGAATGCATTTTTAAAAACAACAAAATCTAATAAAAATGACAAAAACATAAAAGACAATTACTAAAACGTTAACTACACAGCAAAAAATGATTTTCTTACTTAGTATTTTTGTCTTGCTTTCTAGTATAAATATCTAAAAATTCTAGAATCAAGATGAATTTACTTTAAATATTAGGTAATGTTTTCTTAAAATAAATTTGTTAGTTTTTGCTTAAAACAAGTGGAGGAAGAAAAAAAATCTTGTTTGGCCTTTGAATTAAGATTATTTTTCTAACCCCATTGGCAGATATTTTTGGATGTTTTAAGCAAAAACTAACAACATTTTGATTTTATTTAGAAAACAAGACTTAATATCTTAAATGACTTTACTTGCCAAATAAATGCATCTTGATTCAAGAATGTTTAGATATTTATACTAGAAAACAAGACAAGAAAAAACATTTTTGCTGTGTAAAATTAACATGAATGTAATTGCTTTCCTTGGTGGATACAGATTTGCTGTTATTAATGTTAAAAATAGTTGTGCACTTCAAATTTTTTTGGAAACTACAATACACTAAAATAAAAATAAAAACTCTAAATGCATTTTTAAAAACAACAAAATCTAATAAAAATGACAAAAACATAAAAGAAAATTACTAAAACTTTAACTACACTGCAAAAAATGATTTTCTTACTTAGTATTTTTGGCTTGCTTTCTAGTATAAATATCTAAAAATTCTAGAATCAAGATGAATTTACTTTAAATATTAGGTCTTGCTTTCTTAAAATACATTTGTTAGTTTTTGCTTAAAACAAGTGGAGGAAGAAAAAAAAATCTTGTTTAGCCTTTGAATTAAGATTATTTTTCTAACCCCATTGGCAGATATTTTTGCATATTTTAAGCAAAAATTAACAACATTTTGATTTTATTTAGAAAACAAGACTTAATATCTTAAACGACTTTACTTGCCAAATAAATGCATTCTTGATTCAAGAATGTTTAGATATTTATACTAGAAAACAAGACAAGAAAAAACATTTTTGCTGTGTAAAATTAACATGAATGTAATTGTTTTCCTTGGTGGATACAGATTTGCTGTTATTAATGTTAAAAATAGTTGTGCACTTAACTTTTTTTGGAAACTACAATACACTAAAATAAAAATAAAAACTCTAAATGCATTTTTAAAAACAACAAAATCTAATAAAAATGACAAAAACATAAAAGAAAATTACTAAAACTTTAACTACACTGCAAAAAATGATTTTCTTACTTAGTATTTTTGTCTTGCTTTCTAGTATAAATATCTAAAAATTCTAGAATAAAGAAGGATTTACTTTAAATATTAGGTCTCGTTTTTTTAAAATACATTTGTTAGTTTTTGCTTAAAACAAGTGGAGGAAGAAAAAAAAAATTTCTAACCCCATTGGCAGATATTTTTGGATGTTTTAAGCAAAAATTAACAACATTTTGATTTTATTTAGAAAACAAGACTTAATATCTTAAATGACTTTACTTGCCAAATAAATGCATCTTGATTCAAGAATGTTTAGATATTTATACTAGAAAACAAGACAAGAAAAAACATTTTTGCTGTGTAAAATTAACATGAATGTAATTGCTTTCCTTGGTGGATACAGATTTGCTGTTATTAATGTTAAAAATAGTTGTGCACTTCAAATTTTTTTGGAAACTACAATACACTAAAATAAAAATAAAAACTCTAAATGCATTTTTAAAAACAACAAAATCTAATAAAAATGACAAAAACATAAAAGAAAATTACTAAAACTTTAACTACACTGCAAAAAATGATTTTCTTACTTAGTATTTTTGGCTTGCTTTCTAGTATAAATATCTAAAAATTCTAGAATCAAGATGAATTTACTTTAAATATTAGGTCTTGCTTTCTTAAAATACATTTGTTAGTTTTTGCTTAAAACAAGTGGAGGAAGAAAAAAAAATCTTGTTTAGCCTTTGAATTAAGATTATTTTTCTAACCCCATTGGCAGATATTTTTGCATATTTTAAGCAAAAATTAACAACATTTTGATTTTATTTAGAAAACAAGACTTAATATCTTAAACGACTTTACTTGCCAAATAAATGCATTCTTGATTCAAGAATGTTTAGATATTTATACTAGAAAACAAGACAAGAAAAAACATTTTTGCTGTGTAAAATTAACATGAATGTAATTGTTTTCCTTGGTGGATACAGATTTGCTGTTATTAATGTTAAAAATAGTTGTGCACTTAACTTTTTTTGGAAACTACAATACACTAAAATAAAAATAAAAACTCTAAATGCATTTTTAAAAACAACAAAATCTAATAAAAATGACAAAAACATAAAAGAAAATTACTAAAACTTTAACTACACTGCAAAAAATGATTTTCTTACTTAGTATTTTTGTCTTGCTTTCTAGTATAAATATCTAAAAATTCTAGAATAAAGAAGGATTTACTTTAAATATTAGGTCTCGTTTTTTTAAAATACATTTGTTAGTTTTTGCTTAAAACAAGTGGAGGAAGAAAAAAAAAATTTCTAACCCCATTGGCAGATATTTTTGGATGTTTTAAGCAAAAATTAACAACATTTTGATTTTATTTAGAAAACAAGACTTAATATCTTAAATGACTTTACTTGCCAAATAAATGCATCTTGATTCAAGAATGTTTAGATATTTATACTAGAAAACAAGACAAGAAAAAACATTTTTGCTGTGTAAAATTAACATGAATGTAATTGCTTTCCTTGGTGGATACAGATTTGCTGTTATTAATGTTAAAAATAGTTGTGCACTTCAAATTTTTTTGGAAACTACAATACACTAAAATAAAAATAAAAACTCTAAATGCATTTTTAAAAACAACAAAATCTAATAAAAATGACAAAAACATAAAAGAAAATTACTAAAACTTTAACTACACTGCAAAAAATGATTTTCTTACTTAGTATTTTTGGCTTGCTTTCTAGTATAAATATCTAAAAATTCTAGAATAAAGAAGGATTTACTTTAAATATTAGGTCTCGTTTTTTTAAAATACATTTGTTAGTTTTTGCTTAAAACAAGTGGAGGAAGAAAAAAAAAATTTCTAACCCCATTGGCAGATATTTTTGGATGTTTTAAGCAAAAATTAACAACATTTTGATTTTATTTAGAAAACAAGACTTAATATCTTAAATGACTTTACTTGCCAAATAAATGCATCTTGATTCAAGAATGTTTAGATATTTATACTAGAAAACAAGACAAGAAAAAACATTTTTGCTGTGTAAAATTAACATGAATGTAATTGTTTTCCTTGGTGGATACAGATTTGCTGTTATTAATGTTAAAAATAGTTGTGCACTTCAAATTTTTTTAAACTAAAATACACTAAAAAAAAAACAAAAAGAAGAAATTATTACTTTTATTTATCAAGGATGCATTAAATTGATCACAAGTGGCAGTAAAGACATTTATAATATTACAGAAAATTTGTATTTCAAATAAATGCTGTTCTTTCGAACTTTCTATTCATCTCTGAATCATAAAAAATAAAATGCATCAGTTTCCAAAAAAATGGCAGCACAACTGTTTTCAACATTGAATATAATCAGAAATGTTTCTTGAGCAGCGAATCAGCATATTAGAATGATTTCTGAAGAATCATGTGACACTGAAGACGAGTAAGGATGCTGAAAATTCAGCTGCGCATCACAGATATAAATTACATTTTAACAGATATTCACATAGAAAACAGCTGTTTTACATTGTAATAATATTTAACATTTTTACTGTATTTTTGATCAAATAAATGCAGCCTTGTTGAGCAGAAGAGACTTTACATTACAAAAATCATAATTATTAAAAATCTTCTGACAGTGTATTTTAGCTATAAGCATCACCTTTCTGCGCCTCCTTCTTGTATTTCATCATGTCTTTATTGGTGTATCCGGTGGTCCGCAGGATGTCCTCCAGAAAGAGCTGCTTGACCTCATATGGGGAGCCTTTGACTTTAAATAAAATTTAATGTTATTATTCAACACTTTTATCTGAAAGAACCATATAACCCTGGACCATAAAACCAGTCATAAGCATCAATTTTTCGAAAGTGAGATTTATACATTATCTGTTAGGATAGGACACTATTTGGCCGAGACAAAACTATTTGGAAAATCTGGAATCTGAGGGCGCAAAAAAATCTAAATATTGAGAAAATTGCCTTTAAAGTTGTCCAAATGAAGTTCTTAGCAATGCATATTACTAATCAAAAATTAAGTTTTGATACACTGCAAAAAATGCTTTTCTAGCTTAGATTTTTTTGTCTTGTTTCCAGACAAAATATCAAAAGAATTTCTATACGAGTAAAAATTTTTATAAATCAAAATTAAATGGGGTAAGCAAAAAATCTTATTTCAAACAGACAAAACAAGATTATTTTTCTGACCCCATTGGCAGATTATATTGTTTGTTCTATGCAAAAACTCACTTAATTTTGTCTTAGTTTTTTCTGAAAACAAGAAAATGATTTTTACTCATCTAGAAAACCCTTGATTTAAGAATTTTTAGATATTTTGTCTGGAAACAAGACAAAAATCTAAGCTAGAAAAGCATTTTTTGCTGTGTATTTTTACGGTAGGAAATTTACAAAATATGTTCACGGAACATGATCTTTACTTGATATCCTAATGATTTTTGGCATAAAAGAAAAATCAATTATTCTAACCCATACGATGTATTTTTGGCTATTGCTACAAATATAGACACGCGTGTTACTTAAGACTGGTTTTGTGCTCCAGGGTCACATATTTGATATTTCTCAGGGTTGTGCTTCATTCAGAATTAAACTAAGAATGCCTTTATGTTATGAAGTCCAACTCAATTCATGAACGCAAGACATTTGCAGAATTATTTCTAAATGAAATGCAAAGTTAAGAAAGTATTTAAATAATGGATTCAACTTAAATATATTATACAGTGCATTGCAAAAGTATTCACACCCCTTCATTTTATTCACATTTTGTTTTGTTGCAGCATTATGTTAAACTGCTTTAAATGACTTTTTTTTCCACATCAATCTACATCTCATACTCCATAATGACAGCACAAAACAGGTTTGTAACAACTTTGCAAATTTATTAGAAATAAAAAAACTGAAAAGATCCCGTTGCATAAGTATTCATACCCTTTTCTGGGACACTGGAAATGTATCTCAGGAGCATCATATTGCTTCTAGATGTTCCTACACTTGGAGTGGAGTTAAACTGTGGCAAATTCATTTGAATGAGTCTGATTTAGAAAGACACACACCTCTCAGAAAAGGTCTAACAGCTGAAAATGCAGATCAGAGCAAAAACCAAGATAACTGCCTGTAGAGCTCAGTGACAGACTTGCGTTAAGGCGATGATCTAGAGAAGAGTTCAGAAACAAATCTGCTGCATTGAAGGTTGACAGAAGCATTCTCCATAATGGAAGACGACTGGAACAACTAGGACTCTAGAAAATGTCCAAGCTGACAGAGATGGAGAGGTGAAAAGGTGAGGCAAAGAATGGCAGATAATTGCCAAATGCAGATGTGCAAAGATGCTCACATCAGACCCAAAAACACTTGAGGCTGTAAAGCTGCTTCAACTATGGACTGAGTTAAGGGTATGAATACTCATGCAATCTACTTACTTCAGTGTTTTATTTTTAATACATTTGTCAAATTTGCAAATCTTTGCTTTGTCATTATTATGGTGTATGGAGTGTAAACTGATGTGGGGAACAACTCATTTAAAGCAGTTTAACATAATGCTGCAACAAAACAAAACGTAAAAAAAAAACTTAAAGGGTATGAATACTTTTGCAAGGCACTGTATATATAAATGAACTTTTCTTTGCCTCTATCATAACACATGGTTTTTCTATCGGTTCTCTTACTGTGAATAACAGGACAGGCTCCGAAGTATCTGACAAAGAGATTGACGTCCAGAGCAGCGCTGGACAGGATGAGCTTCAGAGACGGCGTCTTCTGGACCAGCTCCTTCATCTTGGTGAGTAAGAAGTCGGTCAGACCGTCTCGCTCGTGCACCTCGTCCTACAGGAAGAGCAACAATTAAGATTGCGGTCTGTAAAACACTGTCTCTGATTCAGATAAACATTAGACTAGAGTTTGTGTGCTGCTCACCACAATGACGTGTGTGACGGTGGACAGGGCTTTGTCTCCAGACATCATCGTCCGCAGTAGAACTCCACTCGTGCAAAACGTCAGCAGGGTTTTAGGGGAAACTCTGATGAGGAGCAAATACCAACAATTCATCAGTACGACTGGTTATTTAGATGGAAACACATCTGTTCTAATATATAAACATGGTTCTGTCATGCTGACTAGCTGTAAAGAGTAGGAGAGTGAGATATATAGCATCTACACTGCTTTTTTTTTAGTTTTTTAGTATTAGTATTAGTATTTCCAGCCAAAATACCTAAAAATTCTTAAATCAAGAAGGATTTTCTAGACAAGTAAAAATTATTGCTTTCTTTTCAGAAAAAAAAACAAGTCAAAATTGAGTGCATTTTTGGTTAAAACAAGCCAAATAATCTGCCAATAGGGTAAGCAAAAAAATCTTATTTCAAATAGAAAACAAGATTATTTTTCTTACCCTATTGGCAGATTATTTAGCTTGTTTCAAGCAAAAACACACTTAATTTTGACTTGGTTTTTTCTGAAAAGAAAACAATAATTTTTACTTGTCTAGAAAATGCTTCTGGATATTTTGGCTAGAAACAAGACAAAAAATCAAATTAAGAAAAGGATTTTTTGCAGTGTATAGGAATCTGAAATCAGCACATTCTTTGCAGAAGACTCATTAAGACCTAATTTTCAATTTTAAAATCATTTCACAATTAAATTTACTAAAAAGAAAACTCATTGCATTATTTATGCATTTGTAATTGTAAATGCAATAATTATTAATATATCATAAAAAAAAACTTCCCGTTACTTGAAATAAAATAAGTGTTAACTAATGAAAATACTAAAACTGAAACTGAAATAAAAATGAATAAAAACTACAAATGCATTTTTGAAAACAACAAAATGTAATAAAAATGTCAAAAACACACAAGTCAATTATTAAACGTTAACCACACTGCAAAAATTATTTTCTTATTTAGTATTTTTGTCTTGTTTTCTAATATAAATATCTAAAAAAAATTCTAGAATCAAGATGAATTTACTACTTTACAAGTAAAACCACTTAAGATATTATGTTTTGTTTTCTAAAAAAGTTATCAAAATTTTCGTTTTTGCTTAAAACAAGCTAAAATATCTGCCAATGGGGTAAGAAAAAAAAATCTTGTTTCGCCTTTGAATTAAGATTATTTTTCTTACTCCATTGGCAGATATTTTTGCTTGTTTTAAGCAAAAACTAACACATTTTTTTTTTAAACAAGACTTAATATCATGAATGATTTTTCTTGTCAAGTAAATGCATCTTGATTCAAGAATGTTTAGATATTTATACTAGAAAACAAGACAAAAATACTAAGTAAGAAAATAATTTTTTACAGTGTAAAATTAACATGAATGCAGAAAATACAAATATAAAACTATGATAAAAAATGATAATATAAATATACAATAACAATAACACAATACACACACAACAGATATTGAAATAAAATATATTTTAAAATCGTAAAATATTGTCTAATTATGGTTCTCACTAAAACCCCAGAAAATACTATATTTTTTGTCAACATGATGGATCTTTAGTTTAACTAATAAAAATAACTAAAACTAAAATAAAAATTAATAAAAACTACATATACATATTTAAAAAAAAAAAAAAAATCTAATAAATATGTCCCAAACATACAATTACTAAAATGATAACTAAAATGAACATAAAAGCAGAAAATATAAATACTAAACTAAACATAATTAAAAATGCACCAATAAAAATAATATAAATTTAAAAATACTAATTTTAACAAACAAAAATATAATAGTATCTCCATGACACTACAATAACAGACTTTGAAATAAAACATAACGCAAAAAAAAACAAAAACCACACTCAGTAAAATACTGTCTAATTACGTTTATCAACAAAACACTGATATTTTTTTGCAATATCACTCTGCCCCATGATGCAGTACCTGCTCTCCAGACGGATCTGATATCCGATGGTCTGTCCGATCTTCTCGCCGCGCTCAGACGCCACACGCTCCGCCACAGCGATGGTGGCCAGCCTCCTGGGCTGAGTGCAGAAGATCCGGCAGGGAATGGCGTTCCGGCAGCAGTCGTCCAGCAGGAACTGAGGGATCTGAGAGAACAAGTCCACAATGATTTATTCTCTCATTAAAAAACATGCTTCTCACATGATTAACATGTTACTAACTTAGCATAATTAGCATGCCACCAGCATGTTTTTGCTAGTGTCTGACAGTTGTCACCTGTGTGGTTTTTCCTGAGCCGGTTTCGCCCAAGACCAGCACCACCTGGTTCTCCCTGATGGTTTTGATGATCTCCTCCTGACGTTCGTACACCGGCAGCACTCTCCGGAAACAGTCCAGCTCAGATGGGCCTCGCTTCTGAGGAACCTGAGATATACCGTGACTCAGACGACCGCTGGTCCTGCTTTTACTGTCTACAGGAGTGAGAAGAACATTGCAAAATTAAAAAAAATAATAATAATAAAAAATAGATTCAGATTCAAATTGGAGACCATACAAAATATATATATATATATAAAAAAAAAAAAAAAAAAAAAAAAGATTAGCATTTTAGGGCCCTATGAAAAACTTTTTTATTTAAAATATATATATTTTTTAATTCTAATATTTCTTGATTGTTTTTTTTTTAATTAATCTGCATTCTTATTCTATTTTATTACAATTCTGACACTTTTAATAAATTATTAGAATTTTAAAACAATTAATCAATTTAACAACAATTTATTAAAGGTTTAACAAAAACTTAATTTTTAAGGTCCTGTGAAATTAATGTTGCAAGAACTTTATTTTTGGACCCTGTTTTAATGGTTTAATTAATTTATATTTACACACACACACACACACACACACACACACACACACACACACACACGTATATATTAAAGAAAAAATGTTAGGTTTATATATGAAAAAGATTTATATAGAATATCAATTATATAAATATATACGTGTAAATATTTTCAAAATAAATACTGTATGTATTTTTACATACATAATAAATTTACACAGTATTTTGCAAACAAAAACGTTTATTTTGGATGCGTTCGGATTAATCGTTTGACAGCACTAATTTTTTAATAATCAAAAAGCATGTTTAATAATCATTTAATAATCAAAGGATATTTTACAATAAAATGAAATTAAATGTTACATTTTTCAGAAATTCTGTGTTTTAATTTTTCTGGATTTATTCTTCAATAATACATTTATTTGATATTATTATCAAATATAGTGGTAATCAAATTAATTCATAAAATGTAAAAAAGACAGAGTGCTGCGCAACAGAGGTTTACAGTTTTAATTTACGGACAAAAACGGTTATACTCCTCAAAAAGTAGTTTTATTATTTTATGAATAATTTTACTAATATTTTATTTTAGAATTAAAATAGCAATATTTTTAGAAATATATTTCTGCCATGATTTCTTCAAGTTAAACCAAACTTTTATTTGGAGGGTTGTGTTGAAGATCTTTGTGTTTCTGTGACTCACCGCTGGCATCAGGGGAAGTGAAGACGGCTCTCTCTGTTCGTGGCTGTAGTTCTCCGCGCTCTTTACTGGTGATGGGGAACCTCTGCAGGAGGCTCTGGACCATGTGTTTGGAGCTGTGAGAGAGACTACAGCTCATGGTGGAGCGAGACCCCTCCGTCCCATCCTTCTTCTTCACTGTAAGATATCGACTGGAGCCTTTCCTGCAACAACAGATTGCAAAAAATTCATATTATTCTCATTACTATTAGAATTTACATTACTATTAGTCCATTACTGAACAGGAGCTTCATGACTGCATTTGCCATGTAAACTTAACTTACCCTCTGCTTTTTGAGACGTAACCCAGTGATTGAGCAAGCCGATGTATGAACGCTCTCTCAGAATTCGTCAGTGAAGAAGGGAAATCCAGCTCTATGGGACAAAACAACATCTTTAAACCCTTAAAAATGAAATGCCCAAACCAGGGCCACAGTCGGCCCACGATGACCTTGCTTTACCATAAGACAGGGAAAAATCATACCATTGAATTTATATTTTGGTTTTTCTAATTTATTTTCACATTGAAATTTAAAATAACAATAAAAATACATTAAAAAAATTATTTCCTTTTTTTTTAATAATAATGAGATTTAGTCTTTTACACTCATCAAAGTTCCACTTATTTGATAAAAAATACAGAAAAAAGTTATAAAATATTATTGCAATTCAAAATAACAGTTTTATTATTTTAATATACTTTAAATTAAATGAAAATGAAATTAAATGTTTTATTTTTCAGAAATTCTGTTTTAATTTTTCTGGATTTATGCTTCAATATTAAATTTATTTCATATTATTATCAAATAAATGTATTTATTTATTACCAAAAATAGTGGTAATCAAATGAATTCATAAAATGTAAAAAAGACAGAGGTTTACATTTTTAATTTAATTAAAACAAGGACAAAAACGGTTATACTCCTTAAAAAAGTAGTTTTATTATTATTATTATTGATTTATATTTTTGTTTTTCTAGTTTATATTTTTACATTGAAATTTAAAATAACAATAAAAATACATAAAAAAAAATTATTTACATTTATTTTTAATAATAATTTGAGATTTAGTCTTTTACACTCATCAAAGTTCCATTTATTTGATAAAAAATACAGAAAAAAAGTTATAAAATATTATTGCAATTCAAAATAACAGTTTTTTTATTTTAATATACTTTAAATTAAATGAAAATGAAATTAAATGTTTTATTTTTCAGAAATTCTGTTTTAATTTTTCTGGATTTATGCTTCAATATTAAATTTATTTCATATTATTATCAAATAAATGTATTTATTTATTACCAAAAATAGTGGTAATCAAATGAATTCATAAAATGTAAAAAAGACAGAGGTTTACATTTTTAATTTAATTAAAACAAGGACAAAAACGTAGTTTTATTATTATTATTATTGATTTATATTTTTGTTTTTTCTAGTTTATATTTTTGCATTGAAATTTAAAATAAAAATACATTTTTTAAAATTATTTACATTTATTTTCAATTCTAAAATTTTTTGACATTTAGTCTTTTACACTCATCAAAGTTCCACTTATTTGATAAAAAATACAGAAAGAAAATAATATTATAAAATAATATTGCAATTTAAAATAACAGTTTTTTATTTTAATATACTTTAAAATGTAATTTATTTCTGTGATGCAAAGCTGAATTTTCATCATCATTCATTGCTGAACAAAAGTATTAATTTCTTTCAAAGGCAGAAAGAAAAAAAAAGAAAAAATACTGACCCCAAACTTTGAAAAGGTGTTTATTGTTACAAAAGTTTTCTATTTTAAATAAATGCTGTTCTTTTTAACGTTTTATTCATCAAAGAATCCGGGAAAAAGTTTCACAGATTGCAAAAAAACTGATAATAAATCAGTTTATTAGAATGATTTCTGAAGGATCATGTGACACTGAAGACTGCAGTAATGATGCTGAAAATTCAGCTTTGCATCACAGGAATAAATAATATTTTAAAGTATATTAAAATAGAAAACCACTATTTTAAATTGCATAAATATTTCAGTATTTTTAATGAAATAAACAAAGCTTTGATGAGCAGAAAATTGTCCTTTAAAAAGCATTAAAAATCTTACTGATCCCAAACTTTTGAGCAGCAGTGTGTGAATATATGTATATGTGTGTGTGTATGTGTGTGTGTGTGTGTGTGTGTGTATATATATATGCTAGGATATACCGCAATATTTACTGAATATTTCATAATATTACTTTTTTTCTGTATTTTTTTATCAAATAAGTGGAACTTTGATGAGCATAAAAGACTCAATCTCAATTTTTTTATAATTAAAAATAAATGTAAATCCAATGGCATGTTTTTTTCCCTGTTTTTCTCCCTCTGATCCCAAACTTTTGAGCAGCAGTGTATATATATATATATGCTAGGATATACTGCAACATTTGCTTTTGGCCAAAGACCCTCAGTCAAATTCATTTTTTGGCTCTTTATATTAAAATGTTTGGGGACCTTTGCCCTAAAACAAATCAAAAAGCAAATGCAATAAAAGTCAAAAATCAAATGATGATAAAGTGCATGTTTTAGCCAACTTTGTTCAGAAAACTCTTGAAATGAGTTAAAACCTTTGTCGTCGCTGTACCGGAACCTCTCCAGCGCAATATTGACAGCGATTTTGACTTCTTCATCGATCCTGATGTCTTTGAATCCTTTAGCTTTCATAGAAGCCGTCTGTTTGGACGGGTTTGTGTGGGATTTCTGGCCTCCGCGTGACATTTCTCCCTGTATTCAAGAAGAGAAAATCAAAATAATGGATTATTCTGTCAGTAACTCCACATTAGAGACTGAAAATGGCTAAATATTACATATCTAATCATTTAATTGTGCTTTTATTGACAAGATTAATATGAAGTGATGACTGGCTTCTTAATACACTGCAAAAAATGCTTTTCTTGCTTAAATTTTCTGTCTTGTCTCCAGCCAAAATATCTAAAAATTCTAAAATCAAGATGGATTTTCTAGACGAGTAAAAATGATCATTTTCAGAAAAAACAAGTCAAAATTAAGTGTGTTTTTGCTTGAAACAAGCTACATAATCTGCCAATGGGGTAAGAAAAATAATCTTGTCTTCTGTTTGAAATAAGATTTTTTTTTCTTACCTCACTGGCAGATTAATTGGCTTCTTCTAAGCAAAAAAAATCACTTACTTCTGGCTTGTTTTTTTCTGAAAACAAGAAAATAATTTGGCCTGGAAACAAGGCAAAAATCTAAATAAGTAGCCTATCTGCTGTATAAGCTGATATCTGCAATAATTTATTGTGTGATATAATAACACAAAAGTACAAGATTTGATTTGATTAGCTGCATTATACATGATTTATTTAACGTTTAAAACATTAAGAACAAACTCACAGAAGATACGTTAATTGAAGAACTCAATGTAAACTCACTGCGTTAGCTGCTAACTTACAGCTAAACTGATTCATTTAACACTAAAATACTATCACTACCGCACTGACACCTGGTCAGGTAACTGTTAGCATAAAGAACAAGAAAATGCAGTGTTTTGTCTTTAATGTTCCTTAATATTGTGTTTTTAGCAATTAAATCCATTCATTGAACTTGACGAGCATCATTAGCATCATTTCGCTACTTATTTACAGAGCAATCATAATAAAACTAAAACATCTTACGTGTTGGAGTATCTGAGGGGGGCAGACCGCGTGAAAACAGACAGTTGTAAGGTGTCCGGAGAGTTTGATTCGGTTTTCTGTCACTGAGGTGTTCGGGTTTGTTGTTTCTCCGGTAGAAAAACGAAACTGAGGCGGCGCTCCGGCTGCGCATGCGCAACAGCGCAGCTCTACAGCTCATGCCACTGACGTCACTACGGTGTGACGCAAACAGGACATTTATTATGGACAAATGTCGATATTGGACTTCTTATACATTCTAAACATCTTTGTAAAACATTTTTGTTTTACAAAATTAATATCGCTTTGATTAAACCACCTTATAATGCACTGTCTATTAAATAAGGTTCGCGCAAGTGCTTAAAGTGCTTGAAATATGTGAATTTGAAATTCAAGTCCTAAAAACTCCTTGAAAATAGCAATATACCTGAAAGAGTACTTAAAAAGTACTTCAATTATCTTTGAAATAAACCGGTCTGGTGTTGAGCTTATGTAACCCCGCCCCTTTTCAGCACTGCTTTAAAGCAGCAGTTCACTTTCAGAACAAAAACGCACAGATAATGTAGCATTGAAGGCATTGACTTATTTGCTCAAGAGTTTGTGGCTTAGACTGAAGCAGAGCAAAAACAGGGGAAATATCAGGTAATGTGTCATATTGTTTCTGGACCTGTTGTACAAAATACGTACATCACACTTGAAATAGCTGTTTTTCTGAATATGAGCAGTCATGTCATGCTTGTGTAAGAATACTTCAATATTACATTGACTATTTAAGCACGTTTTATTTTTTTATTATATTTAATACATTTTGTCAGCATAAAAATATCCAACTCACAATATCCCTTGTTATATGAGCATTTAGCATGCTATATATGAAACTTTTACAATATTGATTATTTAATTAATTATGTGTCAGTGGGAGTTTTATTTTTAGATATGCATTTTATAATGCATGTTTTGCACTAAAAATTCTGAAATATTGTCAAAATTGCTCATATGACAATTAATATAAAACAAAAACTAACAATAAGTAGTATAATGTGAAATATAAATGAAACAAATGATAGGAGTTGATAAATAAAGAGCTAGTAACCACTCTACACTTGTGATCTGTTTTCATCAGAGGGAATGAGCTCTTCTAGTGTTTATGAGTCTTTAAAATCTCCATATGGCAAAGAGATATGATCCTGATATCATAATGTTCATGTCAGTCGCTATGAAGGACTGTTTTCCAGTCATCTGGTCCTCGTAGGCTGAACGGAAGCCGCTTCTGCCGCCTCCATTTTGCCCTTCTGTTCTTAAACCACACCTACAACAAATACACAGTCACAGTATTTATATTGACTTCCAGCCTTAATTGGGTTTGCGGCTGTTGTTGTATGGAAAAGAGCATATTAAAAATGATAAATAAATAACAACAAAACATGGAAGTGAGAATATAAACTAAACAAAATACAAATTCTGATAAAAAAATCAATATTACAAGATATAAACTCACAATTCCAGATTTACGTCTCACAATTCCGACTGAGCATCTCGCAATTTCTGAATTTACATCTTGCAATTCCGAATTTAAATGTCACAATTCCAAATATACATCTCACAATTCCACATTTACATCTCGCAATTCCAACTTTACATCACGCAATTCCGGATTTTAAATGTCACAATTCCAAATATACATCTCACAATTCCACATTTACATCTCGCAATTCCAACTTTACATCACGCAATTCCGAATTTAAATGTCACAATTCCAAATATACATCTCACAATTCCACATTTACATCTCGCAATTCCAACTTTACATCACGCAATTCCGGATTTTAAATGTCACAATTCCAATTATACATCTCACAATTCTGAATTTACATCTTGCAATTCCGAATTTACATCTCGCAATTCCGAATTTACATCTCGCAATTCCAAGTTTACATCTCGCAGTTCGGAATTTACGTCTCGCAATTCCGAATTTACATCTCCAGTGCTGACTTTACATCTCGCCATTCCAAATTTACATCTCGCAATTCTGATTTTAAATTTTGCAATTCCGACTTTACATCTCGCAATTCCGACTTTACGTCTCGCAATTCCAACTTTACATCTCGCAAATCTGACTTCACATATCACAATTCTGACTTTACGTCTCACAAATCCAAATTTACATCTCGCAATTCCAAATTTACATCTCGTAAAATCCGATTTTACGTCTCGCAATTCCGACTTCACATCGCGTTATTCCGAATTTACATCTCGCTATTCTGACTTTATGTCCCGCAATTCCAACTTTACGTCTCACAAATCTAAATTAACGTCGCAATTCCAAATTTACATCTCGCAAATCCGACTTTACATCTCACAATTCCGACTTTACATCTCGCTATTCTGACTTTATGTCTTGCAATTCCAACTTTAAGTTTTGCAAATCTGACTTTACGTTTCACAAATCCAAATTTACATCGCAATTCCAAATTTACGTCGCAATTCCAAATTTACGTCTCGCAATTCCGACTTTACATCTCGCTATTCTGAATTTACATCTCGCTATTCTGACTTTATGTCTCGCAATTCCGACTTTACGTCTCGCAATTCCGAATTTACATCTCCAGTGCTGACTTTACATCTCGCCATTCCAAATTTACATCTCGCAATTCTGATTTTAAATTTTGCAATTCCGACTTTACATTTTGCAATTTCGACATTACATCTCGCAATTCCAACTTTACATCTCGCAAATCTGACTTCACATATCACAATTCTGACTTTACGTCTCACAAATCCAAATTTACATCTCGCAATTCCAAATTTACATCTCGTAAAATCCGATTTTACGTCTCGCAATTCCGACTTCACATCGCGTTATTCCGAATTTACATCTCGCTATTCTGACTTTATGTCCCGCAATTCCAACTTTACGTCTCACAAATCTAAATTAACGTCGCAATTCCAAATTTACATCTCGCAAATCCGACTTTACATCTCACAATTCCGACTTTACATCTCGCTATTCTGACTTTATGTCTTGCAATTCCAACTTTAAGTTTTGCAAATCTGACTTTACGTTTCACAAATCCAAATTTACATCGCAATTCCAAATTTACGTCGCAATTCCAAATTTACGTCTCGCAATTCCGACTTTACATCTCGCTATTCTGAATTTACATCTCGCTATTCTGACTTTATGTCTCGCAATTCCGACTTTACGTCTCGCAATTCCGAATTTACATCTCGCAAATCCGAATTTACATCTCGCAAATCCGAATTTACATGTTGCAATTCCAAATTTGCATTGTACAATTCTAAATTTACATCTCGCAATTCCAACTTTACATCTCGCAAATCTGACTTTACGTCTCACAAATCCAAATTTACGTCGCAATTCCAAATTTACATCTCGCTATTCTGACTTTATGTCTCGCAATTCCGACTTTACGTCTCGCAAATCCAAATTTACGTCGCAATTCCAAATTTACATCTCGCTATTCTGACTTTATGTCTCGCAATTCCGACTTTACGTCTCACAAATCCAAATTTACGTCGCAATTCCAAATTTACATCTCGCTATTCTGACTTTATGTCTCGCAATTCCGACTTTACGTCTCGCAATTCCGAATTTACATCTCGCAAATCCGAATTTACATCTCGCAAATCCGAATTTACATGTTGCAATTCCAAATTTGCATTGTACAATTCTAAATTTACATCTCGCAATTCCAACTTTACGTCTCACAAATCTGACTTTACGTCTCACAAATCCAAATTTACGTCGCAATTCCAAATTTACATCTCGCTATTCTGACTTTATGTCTCGCAATTCCGACTTTACGTCTCGCAATTCCGAATTTACATCTCGCAAATCCGAATTTACATCTCGCAAATCCGAATTTACATGTTGCAATTCCAAATTTGCATAGTACAATTCTAAATTTACATCTCGCAATTCCAACTTTACGTCTCACAAATCTGACTTTACGTCTCACAAATCCAAATTTACGTCGCAATTCCAAATTTACATCTCGCTATTCTGACTTTATGTCTCGCAATTCCGACTTTACGTCTCGCAAATCCAAATTTACGTCGCAATTCCAACTTTACGTCTCGCAATTCCAAATTTACATCTCGCAAATCCGACTGTACGTCTAGCAATTCCGACTTTACATCTCGCTCTTCCGAATTTACATCTCGCTATTCTGACTTTATGTCTTGCAATCCCGACTTTACGTCTTGCAACAATCACAGTCAATAACAAACCTTTATTTTTAAGAGTATTCAGGATTGGAAAAACACTAAACTAAGTAAATAATTTAAATATAAATATATATTGGGTGTGTAAAATAATGTGGTGGATCACCTCGACTCTCTCCTCGCGCAGGTGTGTTCTCTGGGCCAGCTGCTCTCGGGTGTTGATGTCTGGATACTGATTCTGTCTGAACAGATCTTCTAGAGCATCCAGCTGCTCTTCTGTGAAGATGGTCCGGTGGCGGCGAACTCTCCTCTGAATATGACTGAAGCTTTCTCTGCCATGTGTTTCTGCTGGCTCTACAAACATCCGCTTACCCCAGACTACATGACAAGCTGACATCAACAAAAACCAGATCTCCATCAGTCATCATTAAAAATGGGATTAACTACAGGGAAAATATCACCAAACATACATATATATATATATATATATATATATATATATATATATATATATATACATATATAAAAAAACATGTCTAGTCATAGTCAATCCCAAAACTAAAGCAGTATAACAGTATTTTCTACCATGTTAAGCAAATTAACAACTTAAACAGATGTTATTATAATTAACAAAATAACAAAAAAATTACTAAAGATTTTTTTTAATGAAAAGTGAAAATATAAAAATAAAAACGAATAATAAAAACTATTATCTCAATTAAAAAAAAAAACATTTTAGTTGCTTGGAATAAACATTATCTGAAATAAAATAAAATTCACAAATTTTAAAATAAATGTATTTAATTTATTAAGTTGTCAGGAAAACATTTCTGATTTTCATTTAGCTTAATATAATGTGTTTGTGTATATATATATATATATATATATATATATATATGGCAAAACGTACTAATAGAGATATATAATAATAGTTCTAAATGTTAAAAAAAATAACATCTTAATGATACTAAAATAAGATTTAGACCACAAATTCATTAAATAAAAAAATAGTAAAAAATAGTCAACCCCAAAATCAAAGCAGTATAACAATATTTTCTTCCAAGTTAAGCAAATTAACAACTTAAACAAGTATTATTATAATTAACAAAATAACACAAAACAAAATTTCTGAATCTATAACAAAAAGTTTTATGAAAACTGAAAATATAAATATAAAAACTAATAATTAAAACATTTTAGGTTCTTGGAATAAAAATGTATATATTTTAGTTAGTTGTCAAGAAAATATTTCTGATTTTAATTTAGTTTAATATAATGTGCATATATATAGAAATGACAAAACACACAAATGAAAACAATAATTAAAATAACATAATAAAAAAATATAAAATACTAGTTCAAAATGTTAATAAAAAGATATAACAACATCTCAGTGATACTAAAATAACACTGATTTACACCACAAATTCATTAAATCAACAAACAACAAGATAGCACACAACCAGGATGAACACAAAATAAATATATGTATTTTAAATAACTAAATATAATTAATTAAATTTAATTAAAATAATAAATATTTTGACATAGAAAAAACATAATTTTCTTAATTATATTAAAAAAACACTGAACATAAAAAACATTTTAATTACTTGGAATCTATCTATCTATATATATATTATATTATCAAGTGTTATGTTAGTTTTGTTATCTTTGCTGTGTCACACTGAAGAGAATCAGCATTGAAAACAAAGCAAAACATTTTTGAGATCATTTGTTTTTCCTTCAGCCAAAAGTCTTATTTTGCTCTTTCGCTGAATCGATTTGACTGAAGAAGTGAAATGGTTCTTACTGGCAGCCGTGTGCAGAATCTCTCCACAGTGTGAACAGAAGCAGCAGTTCATGCAGGCGTTTGATCTGAGATCCATCTGATTCATCGATTCACGATTCAGTGCAGATTCAGAGGCCGGTTTCCCGTCGCAGTCTCCCGGGGCCGAAGGCTTCTCCAAGCCGGGGATCTTGCTGTTGTCTGCGCTCAGAATGCTGTCGATAGTGAAGGCAAAGCTCTTCTTGTCGTCCATGGCATTTGTAGCTGGTTCTGAGCCAGAATGCTGTCAGGTTTAGAGCAGAACACGTTCATATAGAGCCGGATCGCTCTCCTGTCTGTGTCAAACCCCCATTTACCAAATAGATTAAAAGCAAGGAGACAAAACATAATCCCTCTATACAGCCCAGGGAAAAAATGTATAAAGTGGCTGAAAAATCCCAGCTAATCTGGGCAGTTTTGTGAAGGTGTTAGTGAGCGCTGGAGATTCAGGTAATCTGGCTTTAGCTGACAAGAAATCTGATTTCACTGTATCAAATGAGATGTACAGAGAGGCAGAAATCCTCATTGTTGTGCTGAAAGATAAATGCACGGCATTATGTGCTTTGATTCTGCTGGACGTCGACGGAGAGCATGAAGGTCTCCGAGAGGATCAGCTTTGGCTTCGGCATTTGCATGAGATTTACTTCATATCACACCTGTTTAACCCTCCACATCCAAGCATTCATACTGATCGACTGTTTTCTTTGCTTTCCTTCTTTCTTTCTTATTTATTTGATTTTTTTATTGCAGAATGTACAACACAAACAGGGGATAGCACACAACCAGGATGAACACAAAATAAATATATGTATTTTAAATAACTAAATATAATTAATTAAATTTAATTAAAATAATAAATATTTTGACATAGAAAAAACATAATTTTCTTAATTATATTAAAAAAACACTGAACATAAAAAAACATTTTAGTTACTTGGAATCTATCTATATATATACATATATATAACAAATATAAATGACTAAGCGCACAACAAAAACACTAAAAAATTTTCTAAAAGGAAAATGGAAAATAAAAAAAATAGTTTAAAATGTTAATAAAACATCTCGCAATTCTGAATTTACATCTCACAATTCTGACTTTAAATCTTGCAATTCCAAATTTAAATCTCGCAAATACACATTAGCATCTCGCAATTCCAAATTTACATCTCGCAATTCCGAATTTACTTACTACAATTCCAAATTTACATGTAGCAATTCGAATTTACTTACCACAATTCTGACTTTACGACTTTACATCTCGCAAATCCAAATTTACATATCGCAATTTGAATTTACTTATTACAATTCTGACTTTACATCTCGCAATTCCGAATTTACATCTCACAATTCCAAATTTACATCTCGCAATTCTGAATTTACTTACCGCCATTTCCAAATTTACATCTCGCAATTCCGAATTTACTTACCGCCATTTCCAAATTTACATCGCACAATTCCGAATTTACATCTCACAATTCCAAATTTACATCTCGGAATTCCGAATTTACATCTCACAATTCTGAATTTACATCTCACAATCCTGACTTTACATATTGCAAATCCAAATTTACATCTCGGAATTCCGACTTTACATCTTGCAAATCCAAATTTACATCTCGGAATTCCGAATTTACATCTCACAATTCTGAATTTACAACTCACAATTCCAAATTTACATCTCGCAATTCTGAATTTACTTACCGCCATTTCCAAATTTACATCTCGCAATTCCGAATTTACTTACCGCCATTTCCAAATTTACATCGCACAATTCCGAATTTACATCTCACAATTCCAAATTTACATCTCGGAATTCCGAATTTACATCTCACAATTCTGAATTTACATCTCACAATCCTGACTTTACATATTGCAAATCCAAATTTACATCTCGGAATTCCGACTTTACATCTTGCAAATCCAAATTTACATCTCGGAATTCCGAATTTACATCTCACAATTCTGAATTTACAACTCACAATTCCAAATTTACATCTCGCAATTCTGAATTTACTTACCGCCATTTCCAAATTTACATCTCGCAATTCCGAATTTACTTACCGCCATTTCCAAATTTACATCGCACAATTCCGAATTTACATCTCACAATTCCAAATTTACATCTCGGAATTCCGAATTTACATCTCACAATTCTGAATTTACTTACCGCCATTTCCAAATTTACATCTCGCAATTCCGAATTTACTTACCGCCATTTCCAAATTTACATCGCACAATTCCGAATTTACATCTCACAATTCCAAATTTACATCTCGGAATTCCGAATTTACATCTCACAATTCTGAATTTACATCTCACAATCCTGACTTTACATATTGCAAATCCAAATTTACATCTCGGAATTCCGACTTTACATCTTGCAAATCCAAATTTACATCTCGGAATTCCGAATTTACATCTCACAATTCCAAATTTACTTACCGCCATTTCTAAATTTACATCTCGGAATTCCGAATTTACATCTCACAATTCCGACTTTACATCTCACAATTCCGAATTTACATCTCACAATTCCAAATTTACATCTCGGAATTCCGAATTTACATCTCACAATTCCAAATTTACATCTCGGAATTCCAAATTTACAACTCACAATTCCAAATTTACATCTCGCAATTCTGAATTTACTTACTGCCATTTCCAAATTTACATCTCGGAATTCCGAATTTACTTACCGCCATTTCCAAATTTACATCTCGGAATTCCGAATTTACATCTCGGAATTCCGAATTTACATATCACAATTCCGACTTTACATCTCGCAATTCCGAATTTACTTACCGCCATTTCCAAATTTACATCTCGGAATTCAGAAATTATATCTCGCAATTCCAAATTTACATGTTGCAATTGCAAATTTGCATTGTGCAATTCCGAAATTACATCTCGCAATTCTAACTTTACATCAGTTTCAGGCTTAATATATTTATGTTAAATTAAAATATATATTATATATGACATATATTACATATATTAAAGTAAAAATATATTTAAGTTAAATATTAAAAACCTCTAAAATAATTTAACAAACTCACACAGAAGTATATTAGTTGAGGGCTTAGATTTATGTATGAATATAATATTTACCCAGCAATAAATCCAAGTTTAGAACATTAAAGAAAATCACACTTCATATCAAGAGGATATCGTAACAATATCGTTCTTTTTTTATTGCTTAAAAGTGTTTTAGGAATCATTTTGTTTAGTCTTAGGGCTGCATTTTGGAAAAGCACTGTTTAATAATTAAACACAAGCACAAATGATCAGTCAGTGTATATAAATTTGATCCATGTTGTGCAAAATTCAACTTATACCAGAACATGTTGTAAATGCATAGGTTATGATGCTAAAAGTCAAGCTATATCTTAATTTCATATATGGGAATATGGCAGAAACACTTGAGCGATGCCTTGACTCCGTCTTATCATGGAAACGCACGCTATTGTACATGCTCCATTCATTCTCAACAAATCCTTTGTAATCATACACGTCCGTATATACACGCTTTTCATCAAGGAATTAATGGATTTTCAAAATCTGTCTTAAGCCACAGAGATAAGGAGGATCAAAACCAGATACAAATAAACAGTGTGTGTCTGACTGACGTTCATTTCATTCTGCTTTCACTGTCATTTTGATTGGGATTGATGGGCTTTTCTGTCTCTCAGACATGATCAACATTTACTTCCAACATGGGTTATTAATTACCATTCTGTGGAGAATTGAAATTGGAGAAAACTGATGAAAGAAAATTATAATTTTGAGATATAAACTCAGAATTAAAAAAAAAAAAAAAATAGAGAATAGAAAATAGAAATCATAATTTCACTGATGGTTTTCTGTATTGTCCTCCATTTCAGTGTTGTTGCTTTATAGTTATGGATGAATATGATGGTTAAAAATGCATAGATGAGATCCTGAAATGCTCAGATGTTTGTACACCAATAAAAACCATAAAAACAAGAATCCAAAGAATCTGTTTCCACTGTAAACAATCATCTATGGATGATTCTTAATGAAACCATTCGTGCCAATAAAGAAGCAGAAAATAAGGAAAAAGGTTATTAAATGTTTAACTTAAAAAATGGTCACTGAAAGGTGAGCAGCCTTTTATTTTAAAAGTGTGTTTTATTAATCAAAGAAAGATAAAACGACAAAAAATGATTTTCTTACTTAGTATTTTTGTCTTGTTTTCTAGTATAAATATCAAAACATTCTTGAATCAAGTTAAATTTACTTTAAAAGTAAAACGACTTAAGATATTACATCTTTTAAAAAAAAAAGATAAAAATTTTGTTAGTTTTTGATTAAAACAAGCTCAAATATCTGCCAATGGGGTAAGAAAAAAACTTTAGTCTTTGAATTACGATTTTTTTTCTTACCCATTGGCAGATTTTTTGCTTGTTTTAAGCAAAAACTAATACAATTTTAATCTTTTATTTTTTAGAAAACAAGACTTGTCTCTTGTCGAGTAAATGCATCTTGATTTAAAAATGTTTAGATATTTATACTAGAAAACAAGACAAAAATACTAAGTAAGAAAATCTTTTTTGGCAATGCGACAAATATATTTTACACCCAGCTAAGGTTAAATTTACAAATGCATCAATTTTGCAACAAAACAATAATGATATTTTACAAAACAGGGTGTAAACTGAGATATATACAGAAACAAAACATCTTTAGTCTTGTTTGAGGAGCAAAATCTCAAACTTCAGTGAGTTGAAAGTGAAGATGTGGACTGGTCTTTGAACTCTGCGTCAAACATGATCTGCTGGATCTGCATCTTGACGGCGGCTCTTTTCTGCGGCGTCAGTCTTTTGAGAGCAGGAACGTAACTCAAGAGAAACAGCTCATCCTCGTCGAACGCTCGCTCCGCTTTCTGGCAGCTCTTGGCCGCCTCTTTCTGCTCCGTCTTCCCGTCGAGGTCGGCGTGGGTCGTGACGGGCAGCGTCTGCGGAGCGGAAGCGGAGGCCTGCGACACCTTCAGTCCGGGAGGCAGACCGGCGACCACCGCCAGCTGGGTCATGGGCTGGAGCGGTTTGACGGGCGCCAGCTGAGTGACGATGGACAACGGCAGCTGAGACAAGGGCTTGATCTGAGCCGCGACGGCCGCTTTCACCTGATGCTTGGACTCCGGGACGTTGAGCGCCAACTCCTTGGACTTGGCCGCCTGGGCTTTCTCCGGGCCGCATTTGGAGTCGGCGCCGCTGGAGTCGTCGAGCGAGTCGTCGGGAGAGTCCTGAGAGTCCGCCTCCTCCGGAGCCTCGTCTTCGCCGTGCCGCTTCCTCTTCCTGATGTGAGCGTCCAGAAACGCCAGGCTTTCTCTGTGCGGCCAGTAATGCAAACGCCGGCCGCCTTCTTCCTTCCTCAGCTTGCACAGTCTCCTCTCTCGGATGTATCTGTCCCTGATGGTCTTCCATCTGCGTTTGCACTCCACCACTGAACAACAAACACACAGTCAGTCTCACACACTTTCTCAAACTCCCCTGCTCAAGAAAAAAATACTACTGGCTGGTTTTAGAGTGGTTTTGGACACTTTGGGAGACCAGCTAAAACCAGCCAACTAGCCTAGGCTGGTTTCAGCAGTTTTTTTTAGCAGGGTCTTCATGTCAAACAACCAGTAAAAACCTCTGTTCTTTGGTCAAACACACTCAACTGTTGAGACAATGACTGTAATCCTCTATACACTGCAAAAAATGCTTTTCTTACTTAGACTTTTTGTCGTTTCCAGCCAAAATATCTAAAAATTCTTAAATCAAGAAGGATTTTCTAGATGAGTAAAAATTTTTGTCTTGTTTTCAGAAAAAACAAGTCAAAATTAAGTGCATTTTTTGCTTGAAACCAGCTAAATAATCTGCCACTGGGGTAAGAAAAATAATTTTGTTTTCTCATCCCATTGGCAGATTATTTTCCTTGTTCTAACCAAAAACTCACTTATTTTGACTTGTTTTTTTCTTTTTTCTTTTCACTGATCTAGAAATATTAGATATTTTGGTTGGAAACAAGGCAAAAAATCTAAGTAAGAAAAGCATGTTTTGCAGTGTGGCTCTTACTGTATGAGTATGAATTTGAACGCAACGCGCTAAACTGCACGTTAAGCGCGTTGCGTTTATATTCTGCATTCGCTTAAATAATATATGCATCATCAATAGAGTATATTAACTTTGATTTGTTAATATCACTGTTTTACTACATTAATCACGTGTTTCGAATGATATCCCAGCATAATAAAGCTTCACTCATGTGTTCAATCAGATCGACGTGCGCGTTTTTCAGTCACATCGGACGCGTTCTTGTGTTTAGAAGGGACGCGCTTTTAAAAGTTGAAATTTTACTCAAAAAACACCTGAGGAACTCAAGAACGCGCCCTAAATGAATTACTGTTAACTTCATTTAAAACGCGTCCGTTATAATCAACTACTTGAGAAGTAGTTTTAATTCAGATGAACGCGTTCTAGTTTGTCGAGTTTGTATAATATAAGCAAAGTCTGCAAAAGTCAAACGCTTGACAAGGAAAGAGCGCGCGGCCAAACCAAACGCGCGCGTAATGTTGACGCACACTGACCGGAGAGACCGACAGACGCGGCGACCTCCCTCCACGCTTTCACCCTCCGCTCTGAGCTGCGATAATCGTGCAGCGACACGTTGTACAGCACCGGGTAAGCGTAAACGGTCTGGATTAGTTTCTCAGTCACGGCCATTGACTTTATTCACTTGCTGCTGAGACGCGTCGAACGGAACGCACTCCCGGAATCGCTCACACCGTCGCGTCGGAAGTGCGCGACACGCGCAGAAGCGGGACGTCATGGCGGGATTTTGGACCAATGAGATTTCGCAGTGGGCGGGACTAAGCGGAGCGTCGCGTCACAAATAGAAACAGCAAGCGTCAGTCAAAAGGTTTTGATCGGGGTTTATCCGTCAAATCAAAATCATCAGATTCAGACAATAATAATATTTCTTCCTGCAGTGCTGCAGTTGTACAAGTCTCAAGTCAGTTTTAAAAAGTAAAATAATTGCAGGAGTTATCTATAGGATCTTACACAGAGTGCGTCCCAAACAGCATCAGTTTAACATCAAAGCTGAAGTGTGTTACGCCAAAAGATTTTTTTTAAACAATACATGCATGCACTATAAATGTGTTGCTCATTATTCTAGTTGTAATGTATTCTCTTTGTCACTTCTCTGTCTTTTAGCAAGTGTTCCAATTCGACACTTTTTTTCATTTCATGGCTTAGACAAGGCAAACTTCTTCAACTGTGTGATGATGATGATGATGATGCGGGTGCGCGCCGCGCGTTCAAATGTTGTTCAAAGTAGCCACGCCTCCGACGCACGCCATTGGTTAAACAAGGACGTGTCGCGTCAGGGTTAGGTTAAGGTTAGGCTGAGCAGTTTTTTTTTCTTTTTGGTTGAGAAGGTGTTAAATTTTTCTTTTGGTGTTTAGAATAGCCTCCTTGCTATGTTTTTAAATGGCAGAAATAGTAAGAGTAATTAACTACTATTGTTTGCATTTCCTTCAACAGGTTTGTATATATAATTTGCACATACTAATAAAGTTATTCTGTCGACATCAAGGGTTATGGAGTCACTTTCTTATTTACTTGTATCAAAAAACATTTTAATGCAAACTATTACTTTATTTGAAATACGCTCACACATTTAATTTTAGAAATACTTAAAGACCTTTACGGGACTGTTTGCTGTGTGTCAAAATGTTTATAGTTTTAATAAGCAGACATCAGGCTATATTTAATGTTCACGTGTTCTGAAGATATCAGGCCTGATTGTATTTATAACATGAGCAATAAATTAAGGGTGACACTGAATGAAACACAATTCTGAAACAAAGTAACTGTTACTTATCTGAAAAAGTAACTCAGATATTTTTTAATTTTTGTAAATTAAAAAACAAAGTTACCAGTTGCTTGAAAAAGTAATCCCCAACACTGGCTGTGTCTGAAACCATGAAACTCATATGTGACCCTGGACCACAAAACCAGTCATAAAAGTACATTTTTTAAAATTGAGATTTATATAAATAAGCTTTCCATTGATGTCTGGTTTGTTAGGATAGGACAATATTTGGCCGAGACACAACCATTTGAAAATCTGTAATCTGAGGGTGCAAAAAAATCAAAATATTGAGAAAATCGCCTTTAAAGTTGTGCAAATGAAGTTCTTAGCAATGCATATTACTAATAAAAATTAAGTTTTGATATATTTACAGTAGGAAATTTACAAAATATTATCATGGAACATGATTTTGACTTAATTTTGACGTAAAATTATAATTTTGACCCATACAATGTATTGTTGGCTATTGCTACCAATATACCTGTGCTACTTAAGACTAGTCGCATATATGCAGTGTCAGACAGATGAATTGACATGCACTAAGGTAAAGGCCTGGTTAATACACAGAATGATGTGCCTATGAGAAGCCATTGATATTCATAAGGCCTGCTGCCTTCTCTGGTCTCACATCAGGATTAATAACACACAAGATTAGCACAATGACGTTTAATGTTGCCAATACATTCTCAATAACGTCATTTTACAAAAACCTAAACATTATAGCTTTAAACATTCAGAAAAAAAGGGAGAGCAAAATGTACAACACATAGAAAACTCACTTTGAAAGTTGTTGCAATGAAATATATACAGAAATACAACATCTGTCATATAATTTAACTATAAAACATGCACAAAATATTTGAGAGGTTTCATTGGTCTTTGAACTCTGCGTCAAACATGATCTGCTGGATCTGCATCTTGACGGCGGCTCTTTTCTGCGGCGTCAGTCTTTTGAGAGCAGGAACGTAACTCAAGAGAAACAGCTCATCCTCGTCGAACGCTCGCTCCGCTTTCTCCTCCGTCGTCCCGTTGAGGTTATCGGCAGCGGCTGATGGTGTTTTCATGCGTGTCTGCTCCTCAGGAGAGTCCAGCTCCTCCGGAGCCTCGTCTTCGCCGTGCCGCTTCCTCTTTCTGATGCGAGCGTCCAGAAACGTCAGGGTTTCTCTGTGCGGCCAGTAATGCAAACGCCGGCCGCCTTCTTCCTTCCTCAGCTTGCATTCCACCACTGCAGGGGAAAATTACATTTTTATATTTTAATTTAAAAAATCAGCTGTTGATTCTTCAAACTGTAGTATTAAAAAATTTCTAAATAATAATAAACACAACTACACTGCAAAATCAGTTGGAGTAGGGGAGAGCGGGGTAAGTTGTCACACTGTTCATAACTCCAACACTAGAAGCTCAAAAATGAAATAGCCACTTTGTGTGACTTCTTCTTCTATAGTCAACCTCCTGTTCCTGAGGTGAGCACAATTTTTTTTTATCTTTCAATTTTCTTCAGTACAACTTTGTTAGGTATAGATGTTAAAAAGTATTATTTTGTACAAAATAGAGGAGACAGTAACGTGTCTTTTCACACTTTAGCTGGAGTGCTATGTTGAGCTAACCCTGACATTTAGCCAACATTAGCATACATGTCAGTTTGGGGCAAGTCGACACATGTGACAACTTGCCCCAGTACAAATACATGCTCAAAATCAATTTATGTGCGCCAGAATTGTGACTCTGATTAATCAGATACAGGGCGTCTGTTTTGTTCAGAGGTTCAACATATTAAGTTAAACGAGTTATTTGCAGCATTTCATTCAGTTATCATGGATTTATGTGCAAGCCAGAGAACATTTGAGTTTAAAGTTCAAAGTAAAGTGTCTTGCCACTTAATGTTTTAATTGAAATGTGTATTGGATTTAATTTTTTTTTTTTTTTTTTTCAAATTTTCTAGGCATAATTGTTCATATTTCCAGTATTGGTTTGAATTTAACCATTAAAATCAATAATCACAATGAAGTAGTTGTGTTCTTATTTTTAGATAATCTAGTGTGACAGCTTACCTCCCGATGGGGCAAATTGTCACAAGTGCACATTCTCCATTCAACAGTCTATAACTCCGTAATGAGATAAGATATGAAAATGTAATGAATACATCATATGAGACTTCCTTCTTTCATTTGGTAAGACATTTATTCCATTGTGATGGTGCTCAGTAAAAGTTAGACAGTGTGAAAAGTGTGACAACTTACCCCGCTCTCCCCTACATTTTACAAGAAAATATCACTTTAGATTTTCTACATTTTCAATGTGTTACTTGTCATTCTTTGTCATTGTTTCTGACATTTACTCAGTGTAACCTGATATTATTTTTTAACATGCACAGATTTTCTTTAATGGCATTGATGGTTTCATGAAGAGCTTTTAACATCCATTCTTCTTTCCATTGCACAAAAAGTTGTTTATAGTTGAAAAAGGTTCTTTAGATTATTAAAATGTTAAGAAATTGTTTTCAGAACTGATCACCAAAAATGTTTCTTCCATGGCATCCACCTTTGTGTTTAAGTGTGTTTTTAAGCCTATAATGTTCACTATGCATGATCTTATGAATATGATTTAACGCAATCATTACGTGCACGAAGCATTCTATACTATCACTGCAAATTGAGGATAATATCTGAGCGCTAGATGCAGAGTCCGCGCGCGCGTAATGTTGACGCACACTGACCGGAGAGACCGATGGACGCGGCGACCTCCCTCCACACTTTCACCCTCCGCTCCGAGCTGCGATAATCGTGCAGCGACACGTTATAAAGCAGCGGATAAGCGCAAACGGCCTGGATGAATTTCTCCGCCTCAGCCATTGAGTTTATGGAGCTTCGGATGAGACGCGTTTTTTAGATCGTATTTCCGGAACCGCACAGCCGCGTCAGTAACGCGCGACTCACGCATCGCAAGCGATTGGTAGATCACAGTTTGGTAGCGGATTAAAAGTGGAAGAAAAACTTAAACTACTACTATAAAGCAGATCCAGCTCTGATTTGAGCATCTGATTCAGGAAAATCACAAAGTCAAACCTCCAGCTTTAGTGTCTTGAGTCTTGAAAAAAATAAAAACATCTACTGATGCTTATGTTAAGTGGTTTATATGAGCTTTATACACTCACACACATACAGTATATTAACATCTTAATATCACTGTTAGCATTTTTAAATGAAATTTTAATACAATTATAAAGGCCTAAATAAAAATACTAATATGTTTAAGTATTACAAGGATGCAAGATCATATTAAATAACTCTTCCTGCGAATTCTTTACTTTTTAAAACTGACTTGAGACTTGTACAACTGCAGTACTGCAGGAAGAAATATTATTATTGTCTGAATCTGATGATTTTGATTTGACGGATAAACCCCGATCAAAACCTTTTGACTGACGCTTGCTGTTTCTATTTGTGACGCGACGCTCCGCTTAGTCCCGCCCATTGTGAAATCTCATTGGTCCAAAATCCCGCCATGACGTCCCGCTTCTGCGCGTGTCGCGCACTTCCGACGCGACGGTGTGAGCGATTCCGGGAGTGCGTTCCGTTCGACGCGTCTCAGCAGCAAGTGAATAAAGTCAATGGCCGTGACTGAGAAACTAATCCAGACCGTTTACGCTTACCCGGTGCTGTACAACGTGTCGCTGCACGATTATCGCAGCTCAGAGCGGAGGGTGAAAGCGTGGAGGGAGGTCGCCGCGTCTGTCGGTCTCTCCGGTCAGTGTGCGTCAACATTACGCGCGCGTTTGGTTTGGCCGCGCGCTCTTTCCTTGTCAAGCGTTTGACTTTTGCAGACTTTGCTTATATTATACAAACTCGACAAACTAGAACGCGTTCATCTGAATTAAAACTACTTCTCAAGTAGTTGATTATAACGGACGCGTTTTAAATGAAGTTAACAGTAATTCATTTAGGGCGCGTTCTTGAGTTCCTCAGGTGTTTTTTGAGTAAAATTTCAACTTTTAAAAGCGCGTCCCTTCTAAACACAAGAACGCGTCCGATGTGACTGAAAAACGCGCACGTCGATCTGTTTGAACACATGAGTGAAGCTTTATTATGCTGGAATATTATTCGAAACACGTGATTAATGCAGTAAAACAGTGATATTAACAAATCAAAGTTAATATACTCTATTGATGATGCATATATTATTTAAGTGAATGCAGAATATAAACGCAACGCGCTTAACGTGCGGTTTAGCGCGTTGCGTTCAAATTCATACTCATACAGTAAGAGCTACACTGCAAAAAATGCTTTTCTTACTTAGATTTTTTGCCTTGTTTCCAACCAAAATATCTAAAATTTCTAGATCAGTAAAAAGAAAAAAACAAGTCAAAATAAGTGAGTTTTTGCTTAGAACAAGGAAAATAATCTGCCAATGGGATGAGAAAACAAAATTATTTTTCTTACCCCAGTGGCAGATTATTTAGCTGGTTTCAAGCAAAAATGCACTTAATTTTGACTTGTTTTTTCTGAAAACAAGACAAAAATTTTTACTGATCTAGAAAAGCCTTCTTGATTTAAGAATTTTTAGATATTTTGGCTGGAAACGACAAAAAGTCTAAGTAAGAAAAGCATTTTTTGCAGTGTATAGAGGATTACAGTCATTGTCTCAACAGTTGAGTGTGTTTGACCAAAGAACAGAGGTTTTTACTGGTTGTTTGACATGAAGACCCTGTTAAAAAACTGCTGAAACCAGCCTAGGCTAGTTGGCTGGTTTTAGCTGGTCTCCCAAAGTGTCCAAAACCACTCTAAAACCATCCTGGTTGACCAGCTAAAACCAGCCAGTAGTATTTTTTTCTTGAGCAGGGGAGTTTGAGAAAGTGTGTGAGACTGACTGTGTGTTTGTTGTTCAGTGGTGGAGTGCAAACGCAGATGGAAGACCATCAGGGACAGATACATCCGAGAGAGGAGACTGTGCAAGCTGAGGAAGGAAGAAGGCGGCCGGCGTTTGCATTACTGGCCGCACAGAGAAAGCCTGGCGTTTCTGGACGCTCACATCAGGAAGAGGAAGCGGCACGGCGAAGACGAGGCTCCGGAGGAGGCGGACTCTCAGGACTCTCCCGACGACTCGCTCGACGACTCCAGCGGCGCCGACTCCAAATGCGGCCCGGAGAAAGCCCAGGCGGCCAAGTCCAAGGAGTTGGCGCTCAACGTCCCGGAGTCCAAGCATCAGGTGAAAGCGGCCGTCGCGGCTCAGATCAAGCCCTTGTCTCAGCTGCCGTTGTCCATCGTCACTCAGCTGGCGCCCGTCAAACCGCTCCAGCCCATGACCCAGCTGGCGGTGGTCGCCGGTCTGCCTCCCGGACTGAAGGTGTCGCAGGCCTCCGCTTCCGCTCCGCAGACGCTGCCCGTCACGACCCACGCCGACCTCGACGGGAAGACGGAGCAGAAAGAGGCGGCCAAGAGCTGCCAGAAAGCGGAGCGAGCGTTCGACGAGGATGAGCTGTTTCTCTTGAGTTACGTTCCTGCTCTCAAAAGACTGACGCCGCAGAAAAGAGCCGCCGTCAAGATGCAGATCCAGCAGATCATGTTTGACGCAGAGTTCAAAGACCAGTCCACATCTTCACTTTCAACTCACTGAAGTTTGTGTTTGAGATTTTGCTCCTCAAACAAGACTAAAGATGTTTTGTTTCTGTATATCTCTCAGTTTACACCCTGTTTTGTAAAATATCATTATTGTTTTGATGCAAAGTTGATGCATTTGTAAATTTAACGTCAGCTGAGTGTAAAATATATTGTGTAAATATATATTGCAAAAAATGATTTTCTTACTTAGTATTTTTGTCTTATTTTCTAGTATAGATATCTAAACATTTTTAAATCAAGATGCATTTACTCGACAAGAGACATGTCTTGTTTTCTAAAAAAATAAAAGATTAAAATTTTGTTAGTTTTTGCTTAAAACAAGCAAAAAATCTGCCAATGAGTTTTTTTTTCTTACCCCATTGGTAGATATTTTTGGTTGTTTTAAGCAAAAACTAACAAAATTTTGATCTTTTTTTTTTTTTTTTTAAATGATGTAGTATCTTAAGTCGTTTTATTTTCAACTCACTGAAGTTTGAGATTTTGCTCCTCAAACAAGACTAAAGATGTTTTGTTTCTGTATATATCTCAGTTTGAATGTGGTTTGTGCTGGAATAAACAGCCTCACTGATTCGTTTAGTTATTTATTTGGTGCAAAACACCCTGTTTTGTAAAATATCACACTGTGAGAAAAAATAAAATGAATAAAAAAAAGTTAAGTTTTGTGCCGTGACATTGTCCGTTGAGTTTACAGTCATTTATTTTAATCATAAACACAATGGATATGCATCATTTAAAACACTATACAGAAAATTAATATTTTCTAAAACATCTGCCAATGGGACAAGAAAAAAAATCTTGTTTAGCCTTTTAATTAAGATTATTTTTCTTGCCCCATTGGCAGATATTTGCTTGTTTTAAGCAAAAATGAACTAAATTTTGATTTTTTTTTTTTTTTTTTTTTTTTAGAAAACAAGACTTAATATCTTAAATGATTTTACTTGTCTCTTGATTCAAGAATGTTTATCTATTTATACTAGAAAACAAAAATACTAAGTAAGAAAATCATTTTTTCGCAGCGAGAGTAAAGTGGATCCTATCTTTACAGACTTATGTTTTCAGCATGTCTTGATGATCTACTGCTGAACAGCGAATAGAAATGCTTGCCAGTGTCTAAATGAAGCTGATGTTTTGTTTCATTGACTCTTGAACTCAAGGAAAACTAATGCAGTTTAAAACTAAAGATAAGATTCTTTATCTGTTCATATTGACAGTTTAGTGATGGTATAGTTAACTGGTTACTAGTTAACTATCTTACTTCCCCTAGTAAAAAAGTAATAGATTTCAAATGCATTTTTTAGACTAAGAATAGTTCAAGTCGTAATTAAACTTTAATGGAGCACTACTTGTGCACAATGCACATTTCTTACTATTAAAACTAAAATATGTTTTAATGTCACTATTGATGAAGATTGTATGCTTTAAATAATATTGGTCTTTAAATGCAAGATATTTAAAGTGTACCTAAAGTATACTTGCAGTTAAGCAGAATAAAATATACTTAAGTATATCTTTAGTTGGACTTCAGCACTATTAACGTGCATCAAGTACAAAATTAGTTGTTCCAATTTAGCAGACTTGAACTATACCAGTTTAGTATACTAAAAGTACAATTGCATAATATGTAAATGTATTTGTAGCATACTTAGCATGAAATAGATTTATTTTAAATACATTTTAGTATGTTTATTTTTTTTACTAGGATCTACAGAGTAAAAATGTCTTCTTTTCAGAAAAAACAAGTCAGAATTAGGTGCGTTTTTGTTTGGAACAAGCTAAACAATCTGCCAATGGGGTTAGAAAAATAATCTTGTTTTCTGTTTGAAATAAGATTTTTTGCTTACTCATCTAGAAAATCCTTCTTGATTTAAGAATTTTTAGATATTTTGCCTTGAAACAAGACAGAAAAATCTTTTGCAGTGCATCGATGTCCATAATATGGAAAAAACTTTTTTCTTTGTGTTCAACAGAAAAAAATGACAGATTTTAACTTTTGTTTGACAGAACAGAATGTTATTAGTGAATTTAGTGAAAGTCAAAAGTTTACTCCCCCCTTTCAAAATCTGCAAAATGTTATTTATTTGAGCAAAATAAGAGAGATCATACAAAATGCATGTTAGTGTTTATTTAGTACTGACCTGAATACGATTTTGCAAATTAAAGATATTCACATATAGTCCACAAGAGAAAATAAAAGTTGAATTTATAAAATTCTGCTTGATTCTTAATACTGTGTTGTTCTCTGAATGATCCACAGCTGTATTTTTTTGTTTAGTGATAGTTGTTCATGAGTCCCTTGTTTGTCCTGAACATTTAAACAGCTGCTGTTCTTCAGAAAAATCCATTCTGTGGTTTTCCATAATTTTTGTGTATTTGAACCATTTCCAACAATGACTGTATGATTTTGAGATGCATCTTTTCACACTGAGGACAACTGAGGGACTCATATGCAACTATTACAGAAGATTCAAACACTCACTGATGCTCCAGAAGGAAACACCATGCATTAAGAGCCGGGGGTGAAAACTTTTGGAATTTGAAGATCAGGGTAAATTTAACTTATTTTGTATTCTGGAAAACAAGTATCTTGTGTAGCATCTAAAGGGCAGTACTAAATAAAAAAAAAACATGATATTTAGCCAAAATAAGAAAAATACCCACATCTTCATTCTGTTCAAAAGTTTTCACCCCCGGCTCTTAATGCATGGTGTTTCCTTCTGGAGCATCAGTGAGTGTTTGAACCTTCTGTAGTAGTTGCATATGAGTCCCTCAGTTGTCCTCAGTGTGAAAAGATGGATCTCAAAATCATACAGTCATTGTTGGAAAGGGTTCAAATACACAAAAATGATGGAAAAACCACAGAATGGATTTTTCTGAAGAACAGCAGCTGTTTAACTGTTCAGGACAAACAAGGGACTCATGAACAACTATCACTAAACAAAACACAGCTGTGGATCATTCAGAGAACAACACAGTATTAAGAATCAACAGGATGTAAACTGTCTCTTGTGGACTATATGTAAACATCTTTCATGTTAAGTATCTTCTTCAGGTCAGTACTAAATAAACAACATGCATTTTGTATGATCCTCTTATTTTGCTCAAATAATTAACATTTTGCACAAAGTAAGAGATTATGATTTAAAACACTTCTGGATAATTAAGTAAATAAACAAACTTCCAAAAACAAGTTTATAATTAAATTTAATCAGTCAACATGTGTTTTTAGGACATTCTGAATGTTCAAACCTCTATTTTCCAAAAACAAAAGAGAACAAGAACAGACGCTCTACCTCAGCCCACGGACTTTGATATTTACAAACAGAAAGATTTCAAATAAGCTGGAAATATATGTTTAAAAAGTTGTTAGGAAGTACATTTATGCATTCATATGATTTTATACCAGTTTTACTACAGTGAGTAACATAATTTGGCACCGGAATCGTAGAAAAGTCTGATAAATGACTTCATCTTAAGAGAAATAAGACTAGAGTTTATTTAAAATCATATCTGGGAAGAGAACTAAACATTAGACAAACCGAAGCGTGTTTCTCACAGTATCACAGACACGCGATCACACGCAAGCCCTGCATCTCTTTCACAGAAAAAGAGCCGTCGACACGTTTCCAACCTCTGAAAGCTGACCCTGATGACTACTGTGATCTCTGTGGGTTAGTCAGCCGTTAGTCCTCCTCAAGACCTCCTGATCATCAGGTTCATCAGCGTTTAAGCGATCAGCAGCCAGAACATGATGAGCAGCGCCACAAACAGGAAGAGGCGGGACAGGAACTGCTCGTCCGTGTGCTGAGGGGTTCCTGGAGCTGCTGCCGAGAGACAAACAAATAAAGACGTGTTGAACACATCAATGCAGCTCTTTATTCACCGCTTCAGTTCATCAGTAACATCTCCAGAGAACTAATCCAGCATTACAGGTGTTTTAAACTAAACTAGATCAAAAAAAAACTTTAAGTTGGCTTAAGAAAGCTGATCAGAAAATTTCAAGTTCCAAAAGTTAAAATAAAGTTTAATAATGTTTGATGGTTTTCAGTCTGGAATAGGTTGAAGTTTAAAGTAGTTTTAAAAGCTTAATGTTAGATAGATAGCAAGAAACTAGTGTGCCTAGCATGTTGTTAGCATGTTTCCAGCATGATTAACATGTTACTAGCATGTTAGCAAGTTACTAGCATAAGCATGATTAGCATGTCACTAACATGTTGTTAGCATGTTTCCAGCATAATTAACATGTTACTAGCATGTTAGCATGATTAGCAAGTTACTAGCATAAGCATGTATAGCATGTCACTAACATGTTGTTAGCATGTTTCCAGCATAATTAACATGTTACTAGCATGTTAGCATTATTAGCAAGTTACTAGCATAAGCATGATTAGCATGTCACTAACATGTTGTTAGCATGTTTCCAGCATAATTAACATGTTACTAGCATGTTAGCATGATTAGCAAGTTACTAGCATAAGCATGATTAGCATGTCACTAACATGTTGTTAGCATGTTTCCAGCATAATTAACATGTTACTAGCATGTTAGCATGATTAGCAAGTTACTAGCATAACAATGATTAGCATGTCATTAACATGTTGTTAGCATGTTTCCAGCATAATTAACATGTTACTAGCATGTTAGCATGATTAGCAAGTTACTAGCATAAGCATGATTAGCAAGTTACTAGCATAAGCATGATTAGCAAGTTACTAGCATAAGCATGATTAGCAAGTTACTAGCATAAGCATGATTAGCATTTCACTAACATATTGTTAGCATGTTTCCAGCATAATTAACTTGTTACTAGCATGTTAGCATGACTAGCAAGTTACTAGCATAAGCATGATTAGCATGTCACTAACATGTTGCTAACATGATTCCCATGTTTTTAGCATGTTTCTAGCATAGTTAGCATGTCACTAGTATGTTGTTAGCATGATTAGCATGTTACTAGCGTGTTGCTAGCATGATTAACAAGTTATTAGAATGTTGCTAACATGATTAACTTGTTGGTAGCATGTTTAGCATGTTGGTTATGAATTTTTGAGTCAAAATGAAAACAATAATTCAACATATGTGCACAGATGAATCATTCACCATTGAAATCTATAACATGCACATAGAAAAGATAATTTTGTTGAATTTTCATTTCACACAGACTTCCATCTTTTCATTGAGTGAAAACTTTATCAATCATTTTTGTAATGCTGGTTAAAGTATTGTGTCATGGTTTAGCACACACCTGGAGGTGGTCGTCCGTCGTTGATATTAAACGCTGTAGCAAAGATCCCGAAAGGAAAAGCCCCGATACCGAAAGACATCTGGAAGCCTCCATCGCCGAAGCCAAAACCCTGAAACCCCTGCAAACACAACAACTGTCAGCTGACCATATTAAACACACAACAGTAACACTCTGACCACTCAATACATCAACAATCTCTATCAGAGTTTTTAAATTAACTCAAAGTATTTTGAGAGTAAAGTCGAAGTATTCCGAGAATAACGTCGAAATATTACCAGAACAAAGTCAGTATTTTGAAAGTAAAGTCGAAATACTACGAAAATAACGTTGAAATATTACAAGAATAAAGTCAATATTTTGAAAGTAAAGTCAAAGTATTTTGAGAGTAAAGTCGAAGTATTCCGAGAATAACGTTGAAATACTACGAGAATAACGTTGAAATACTACGAGAATAACGTCGAAATACTACGAGAATAACGTTGAAATATTACCAGAACAAAGTCAGTATTTTGAAAGTAAAGTCGAAGTATTTCGAAAGTAAAGTCGAAATACTACGAAAATAACGTTGAAATATTACAAGAATAAAGTCAATATTTTGAAAGTAAAGTCAAAGTATTTTGAGAGTAAAGTCGAAGTATTCCGAGAATAACGTTGAAATACTACGAGAATAACGTTGAAATACTACGAGAATAACGTCGAAATACTACGAGAATAACGTTGAAATATTACCAGAACAAAGTCAGTATTTTGAAAGTAAAGTCGAAGTATTTCGAAAGTAAAGTCGAAATACTACGAAAATAACGTTGAAATATTACAAGAATAAAGTCAATATTTTGAAAGTAAAGTCAAAGTATTTTGAGAGTAAAGTCGAAGTATTCCGAGAATAACGTTGAAATACTACGAGAATAACGTTGAAATACTACGAGAATAACGTCGAAATACTACGAGAATAACGTTGAAATATTACCAGAACAAAGTCAGTATTTTGAAAGTAAAGTCGAAGTATTTCGAAAGTAAAGTCGAAATACTACGAAAATAACGTTGAAATACTACGAAAATAACGTCGAAATACTACGAGAATAACGTCGAAATACTACGAGAATAACGTTGAAATATTACCAGAACAAAGTCAGTATTTTGAAAGTAAAGTCGAAGTATTTCGAAAGTAAAGTCGAAATACTACGAGAATAACGTTGAAATACTACGAAAATAACGTCGAAATACTACGAGAATAACGTCGAAATACTACGAGAATAACGTTGAAATATTACCAGAACAAAGTCAGTATTTCGAAAGTAAAGTCGAAATACTACGAAAATAACGTTGAAATATTACAAGAATAGAGTCAATATTTTGAAAGTAAAGTCGAAGTATTTCGAGAGTAAAGTCAAAGTATTTCGAGAGTAAAGTCAAAGTATTCCGAGAATAACGTTGAAATACTACGAGAATAACGTCGAAATACTACGAGAATAACGTTGAAATATTACGAGAATAACGTTGAAATATTACCAGAACAAAGTCAGTATTTTGAAAGTAAAGTCGAAATACTACGAAAATAACGTTGAAATATTACAAGAATAGAGTCAATATTTTGAAAGTAAAGTCGAAGTATTTCGAGAGTAAAGTCAAAGTATTTCGAGAGTAAAGTCAAAGTATTCCGAGAATAACGTTGAAATACTACGAGAATAACGTCGAAATACTACGAGAATAACGTTGAAATATTACGAGAATAACGTTGAAATATTACCAGAACAAAGTCAGTATTTTGAAAGTAAAGTCGAAGTATTTCGAGAGTAAAGTCAAAGTATTTCGAGAGTAAAGTCAAAGTATTTCGAGAGTAAAGTCGAAGTATTCCGAGAATAACGCTGAAATACTACGAGAATAAAGTCAGTATTTTGAAAGTAAAGTCGAAGTATTGCGAGAATAACGTAAAAATACGAGAATTAAGTCAAAATTATGAGAATAAAGTCCAAATATTTTGAGAATAAAGTCTAAATACTTCAAGAATAACGTCAAAGTATTCTGAGAATAAAGTCAAAATATTTCAAGAATAATGTTGAAATACTACGAGAATAAAGTCAAAATATTTATTCACTGTATGACAAAGTACAGCATAAACATTCCGCAAAATGTCTCCGTTTGTGTCCCACTAACAAAAGAAAGCCACAGGAGTCTTACAAAATCAGGTGTGTATAGACAAATTTTAAATTAAGAGAAAAACAAATCCATTAATGTTTGCATACTAGAAAACAAGCTTTATCATGATAAATCATCATTATGCAAGATCTTCAGGAGTTGAGAGAGAGCAGAACGTGATGCAATCTTAATCGTCAGATGTTGTCATCAGGGCACTGAGCTCTTTCCAGTTTCTGTCCACAGAGACAGCCTTAATAAGTCCCAGCGGGATGCTCGTTTGACTAATGAATTACCAACAGGTTGGCACTACAGCAACAGCCGGCGTCCACGTAACAGTTTCATCACAAACGTCTTGTGCAATGATACAGGTGGAATTGCAAACGCTTTTATGAGATTTGATAGTATTTATTACAAAAACCGTCAATGATCATTGTCTTTTTTTTATGGTCTGGTCTCCGTTTTCGCTCAGAAATTGCTAGTAAATTTCACAAAAATGTAATGGCAAATGACATTAAATAAAGCATGAAATTTAGTAGAAAAACTGAAACAGTAGTTTCTTTTGAAATGTGCTCTAATACAACTTCAACTTTTTTCAGTATTAAATGTAACTTTTTTTTTTAACAGTGCAGCTACACAACTTAGAAGAAAATTTGAATCTGCTTGTATTATTAGAAATAATGCAAATAATTCTCAAGATGCAGTTAGTTGACTGCGTTACAGAGAATATACTCACGCCACGATTCTCTGGTTCTGGCCGTTGTCCTTGTGGTCGTGGAGGAGTCCTCTCTCTGAAATCACAAAGAAAAATTCACTTTATGATTAATATTTCAACCAATGATGTACATTAATCACAAGTCAAATCACATTTATCAATCTATCGCTTTATAAAATACAGATTGTTTCAAAGTAGATTCACAGTAATAAAAAGGCAAATAACTTGTACAATTAATCAATTATGAAACTAATTTAAATTCAACTGTAAAGCAGCTCAACGAAAGTCATTATTCAGATCAATTCGGGTTCAATTACAGTGTTTATTAATTATGAGAAGAATTCAATTCAGTGTTATTTTAGTATCACTGAGATACTATTTTGATTTCTATTAATATTTTATAGTAATTTTGCTACGTGTTTTTGTCATTTTATTAGATTTTTTTTAAGTATATGAATATGGTTTTTATTTTAATTTTAGTTTAAATTATTTTAGTACATCAAGTTGAACTAAATTAGTTTCCTTGGCAGTAAGCTGAAATAAAATGTTTATATTTTAAATAAAATGTGAAATGTTAACGCAATTTTAAAATGCTGCTGCTTCTTTTTTTTCTGGAACCTGTGATACTTTTTTTCAGGATTTTTTGATCAATAAAACATAAAAAAAGAACAGTATTTATTTAAAATAGAAAACCTCATTCAACGTTTGGGGTCAGTACATTATTTCGTTCTTTCTCTCTTTGAATGAAATTAATAGTTTTATTCAGTAAGAAATAAGGAAAAGTGATAGTAAAGACTTATATTGTTAGAAAAGATTTATATTTTGAATAAATGCTGTTCTTTTTAACTTTTTATTCATCAAAAATCCTGAAAAAAGTATCCCAGGTTCCAAAAAAAATATTAAGTAGCACAACTGTTTCCAACGCTGATAATAAAAATAAAAAGTCAGTATATTAGAATAACTTCTGAAGGATGTAACACTGAACACTGAAGTAATCGCTGTTGAAAATTCAGCTTTGCATCACAGAAATAAAATTATATTTTTATAGTATATAAAATAAGTATATTAAAATATTTTTTTATATTTTCAATTGCAATATTTCATTACTTTTTTTCTATATTTTTGATCAATAAATATTAAAAATCTTACCGATCCCAAACTTTTGAGTAGCAGATCTTTTGATGAAATTAATAGTTTTATTCAGTAAGAAATAAGGAAAGTGATATTAAAGACTTATATTGTTAGAAAAGATTTATATTAACTTTTTATTCATCAAAAATCCTGAAAAAAGTATCCCAGGTTCCAAAACAAATATTAAGTAGCACAACTGTTTCCAACGCTGATAATAAAAATAAAAAGTCAGTATATTAGAATAACTTCTGAAGGATGCAACACTGAATACTGAAGTAATCGCTGTTGAAAATTCAGCTTTGCATCACAGAAATAAAATTATATTTTTAAAGCATATTAAAATATTTTTTTATATTTTCAATTGCAATATTTCATTACTTTTTTTTCTGTATTTTTGATCAATAAATATTAAAAATCTTACTGATCCCAAACTTTTGAGTAGCAGATCTTTTGCTGCATGATTTATAGTCATGTTTCTAAGCTCTATAACACAAATATCATGTCACAACAGTCCCAGAGTTAGACAGTGGACTGTACCTGGGGTCCTGTTGGCCGGTGCTGCCTCTGCCATACAATGGGATCACTTTATCCCGACTGATTCCGGCCTTACAAACGGGACACACCTGTCTATTCGGCCTGGTTTCCAGCCACTGCAAACCCAGAGACACACGTTTAGGTGACTCATACAACAGTCACATCACATGATCATGAGCGCTTACTGAACACTCACCTGATGCAAACACGGCCAGCTAGGAGAAGACATCACGGTACGATCCAGACAGAAGAGAGAAAATAAAGCAATTACTATTCAATAAGCATTTGATGACAGACTGATGTGCATCAGTAAGGGTCTCACCAGAAGAGATGTCCACACAGACTGATGACGGCGTCTTTGGACGTGTCCAGACAGATGTTGCACTCAAAGGTGCTGTCCTGAGCGCCGCCGCCGCCGCCGCTGTTCTCTCCAGCCGTCTGTCCATTAGCTGATGATGCTGAACTCTCACTGGCCGCCGCACTGGCCATTCTGATTCACCTCGATCACCTCAGCGGATGCTAAACCTATGCGGAAACACAGAAAACTCATGCATTAAACACACAGACATGCACAACAGTTATTGGGACTGCCAGTCAAAAGTTTTAATGTATTTTAAATAAGATTCTAAGCTTCATCAAGGCTGTTTATTTGATTAAAAAAAATACAGAAGAAACATTTAATATTGTGAAATATTATTACGATGTAAAATAACCTTCTTCTATTTTAATACACAATAAAAATCTAATTTATTTTTTGCAATCAATGCTGAATTATTATTAGTGTTGGAAACAGTTTAATGTATTTTAAATAAGATTCTAAGCTTCATCGAGGCTGTTTATTTGATAAAAAAAAATACAGAAAAAACATTTAATATTGTGAAATATTATTACGATGTAAAATAACCTTCTATTTTAATACACAATGAAAATCTAATTTATTTTTTGCAATCAATGCTGAATTTATTCAGCTTCATTACTGCAGTCTTCAGTGTCACATGATCCTTCGGAAATCATTCTAAAATGCTGATTTATTATTAGTGTTGGAAACAGTTTAATGTATTTTAAATAAGTTTCTAAGCCTCATCGAGGCTGTTTATTTGATAAAAAAAAATACAGAAAAAACATTTAATATTGTGAAATATTATTACGATGTAAAATAACCTTCTATTTTAATACACAACAAAATTTTTATTTATTTTTTGCAATCAATGCTGAATTTATTCAGCATCATAACTGCAGTCTTCAGTGTCACATGATCCTTCAGAAATCATTCTAATATGCTGATTTATTATTAGTGTTGGAAACAGTTGTGTTGCTTAATATTTTTTTGACACCTGTGATACTTTTTTCAGCATTTTTTTAATAAATAAAGTTAAAAAGAACAGCATTTCTTTAAAATAAAAATATTTTCTAACAATATGAAGTACCATCTTTCTTTTTTTTTAAAGAAATTAATACTTTTATTCACCAAGGATGTGTTACATTGATAAAAACTGATGGCAAATGTTAATATTTTTAGAAGACATTTATATTTTGAATAAATGTTGTTCTTTTATACTTTATATTCATCAAAGAATCCTAAAAAAAAAAAGAATCACTGGTTCCAAAAAAAAAGCAGTACAACTGTTTCCAACATTGATAACAACAGTAATAAATCAGTTTATTAGAATGATTTCTGAAGGATCATGTGACACTGAAGACTGCAGTAATGGCGTGTGAAAATTCAGCTTTGCATCAGATAAATAAATTATATTATAAAATATATTAAAAGTGGAAAATCATTATTTAAAACTGTAATAATATTTCACAATGTTACTATTTTTTCTGTATTTTTAATCAAATAAATGTAGCTTTGAAGACCACTTCTTTAAAAAAAAACATTAAAAATTTTACTGATCCCAAAGTTTTGAACAGCAATGTATACACACACATATTTATTATGGATATTATAGTTATATATATATAATATTTTTTTTAGTAATTTCCAGTTTAATTTGATTTAAAGTCAATTTTTTTGTGATTTTGCTGTGTGTTTGTCACTCTTTAGTTTTTTAGTTTTAGTTTTGTTTTTAATATTTCTGTTTCATTTTTTTTCTATTTTGTTGTTTTGACACATCTAGTTAAACTAAATAAAAATGAGATTTTTTTTTTAAATAATTTAATTTCAGAATTTTTTTTTTCAATAAAAAGAATGTTTAAAATTTTAGTAAACCATAATAACCCTGATTCATACATATATACATATACATATATATATATCAGTGGCGATTTCTTTAAGACTGCAAGGGAAGCTCAGCTTCCCCTATAATAATGTCACAAAATTAATGGTAAAATTACGTACTATTGTATTAACATTTTATTGACTAAAAATGCGTTAGAAAACGTTCATCTCAAAGACGAATTCGTTCAGAATCAGTTAGATATAGCAGGTCGGCTGACTTGATTTACTTCTCATACATTCCCGTAGCGTCACAGTGCATTTCCCCATTGAAGCCCAGCGTCCATTGACTTCAATGGGGCTGCTTTGAACGTTTTTTTTCAGTGCTTTGAAACTAGACGGTCATTGGATAAACGCTGCGATTATGTCCCGCCCACGGACGCTCAGCGTCTCTGGGGGTGAATGAGGAGTGGGCTGGCCTGGACGCTGAGCTTCTGCGTGATGATTGGAGGGTCTGTCGAAAGATTGCATCTCCTTTTGACTGACAGCGATTTTGTCCTATAAGGAATCGCTGAAGCTATTCGTTCGCGCTCTCTGCGGCAGCTCAGTCCCATCGTGGATTTCTCAAGTTCAGTCGAAATAAAAACTGCTGCAACCTATTTCTTTATATTTGCTTGGCGAAATTGCTTGATTTTCATCATACATTTCACACAATTATACACCACATTCCTTGTTTCACTTTTACAGAGTTTAATATTTTTTTTAGATCATTCATTCATATGAAACTGCACACGAAAAGTCACTGGAAAAGACGCCTAGTTGGTACGACAGGGTCACAGACCATTTTCTTGAAAAGGAACGTAGGGCAGAATTTACTTTTAAATAAATAGACAATTTTATGATGTAGACCGAAAATGAGCTTCCCCTATTTGACAGACCAGTAGCCGCCACTGATATATATATATACACATATACATATATGACATATGTGACATAAACTGTACATGCAGAGAGCAAACATGACAATAAATATAGAGAATATAAATATAAATTTACAGATATATATATATATATATATATATATATATATATATATATATATATATTTACACACTCATATGTATGTCGAAATGTTCCAGTCAGACTCAGAAGAACACAAAGCACTAAGTGCATCACAATCTGATGTTGTTAGCTGATTAGCTGACTAGTTCGCTTCTCTTGCTCAAATAACGCAATTGTCCGTTTATTTGCACGTATAATTACGCGATTATGTTTCTAATAATGTAGAATTAAAAATGTTACCTGCTGCGTCTCATCAAACCGTCTGAAGAAAGAGAAATTAAAGCCGCTGCTGCTTCTCTCAGCAACTTTCAGCTGATTGCGTCAACATTACTCCACCCGGAAGTTAAAACCCACCGACGTCACATGCGTTAGACCAATAGCGTTAGACCAACGTCCAGAACGTTTTCTGTAATCGATACAGAAGGCGTACATAATATTTTTATTACTATTATTATTACGAAAATGTTATATAATTTAATAACAAGTTAAACGTTAATCAACGTTATTTTAAGTGTTTAACCAGACTGTCACGTGATCGCTGTTAATTTTCTCAACGCTGATGTGGATCAGCCAATCGCTGTTGTTGTGATTTCTAGATAGAAATTTTATTTAAGTATTTTATTTGTATCGCAACTACGAATCATTGGGAATTATATATTTATTAATGATTATACACTGAAGCGTCTTAAAAGGAGGACAGAGTCTCTGAGTCTCTGAGCGCCACCTGGAGGAACAACATGATGAGAAATATTGCATTACAACATTATGGACATTTTCCAGAAATAATGGACAGGTAAATGAGGAGAAGAGTAAAAGGTAAGAATAATGGCAGGAATGTATTGTCTGTAATGTGACTGTTCTTGAGTCACTGTCTGTTTTAACTCATTTACAGCTATAATTTTCCTAAAGTACACATACAAAACCACTGTCTCTCTTTTTCTAATTATTATTGCTGATTATTTAGTGTCTGACTAATGTGGATTATGAAAAACTAATGCTGATACCTCTAACTAGTGATATACCACTGATATTTATGTGATCCTGTGATACAATTTAATTAAGATATACACTACTAAAGTTTGGACACACTTGACTTAATTTATTTTTATTTTTTTTAGTCAAATATTAATTATTTAAAAAAGTAAAGTAAAATAAAGATAAATAAAATAAAATAAAATATATATTGTATTTTTTTTTAAATAATTAATATTTGACTAAGAAAACTTAAAGTCAAGTGTGTCTAAACTTTTGACTGGTAGTGTATATGCTAGAAATTATACTAAATCAATTCTGTATTCAATATGAACTAAATATTTCGTAATTCATTTCCAACTTCAGTTTATAATTTTTTATTGTAACTTCAGTTTATAAAGCAGTTTTCTGCATGCATTTAGAAAAACAAATTTTATACTGCAATTGTTGCATGTATTTTGCAAAAACAAATGCATGCAAAAATTGCATTAGATACTGCAGTTGCATTTTTTAGCAGGACAAAAAAACATTTTGTAAATATGCAATGACATGTTAAGCAGTATTGTCCCAAATTTAATTGTATCTTCAGTTTATAAAGCAGTTTTCTGCATGCATTTAGAAAAACTAACTTTATACTGCAATTTTTGCATGTATTTAGCAAAAACAAATGCATGCAAAAATTGCATTAGATACTGCAGTTGCATTTTTTAGCAGGACAAAAAAAACATTTTGTAAATATGCAATGACATGTTAAGCAGTATATATTGTCCCAAATTTAATTGCATCTTCAGTTTATAAAGCAGTTTTCTGCATGCATTTAGAAAAACTAACTTTATACTGCAATTTTTGCATGTATTTTGCAAAAACAAATGCATGCAAAAATTGCATTAGATACTGCAGTTGCATTTTTTAGCAGGACAAAAAAAACATTTTGTAAATATGCAATGACATGTTAAGCAGTATATATTGTCCCAAATTTAATTGCATCTTCAGTTTATAAAGCAGTTTTCTGCATGCATTTAGAAAAACTAACTTTATACTGCAATTTTTGCATGTATTTTGCAAAAACAAATGCATGCAAAAATTGCATTAGATACTGCAGTTGCATTTTTTAGCAGGACAAAAAAACATTTTGTAAATATGCAATGACATGTTAAGCAGTATATATTGTCCCAAATTTAATTGCATCTTCAGTTTATAAAGCAGTTTTCTGCATGCATTTAGAAAAACTAACTTTATACTGCAATGTTTGCATGTATTTAGCAAAAAACAAATGCATGCAAAAATTGCATTAGATACTGCAGTTGCATTTTTTAGCAGGACAAAAAAAACATTTTGTAAATATGCAATGACATGTTAAGCAGTATATATTGTCCCAAATTTAATTGCATCTTCAGTTTATAAAGCAGTTTTCTGCATGCATTTAGAAAAACTAACTTTATACTGCAATTTTTGCATGTATTTTGCAAAAACAAATGCATGCAAAAATTGCATTAGATACTGCAGTTGCAATTTTTAGCCGGACAAAAAAAAAAAACATTTTTTAAATATGCAATGACATGTCAGGCAGTATATATTGTCCCATGATATGAAGAGTTAATTTGCAAAAATCATGCTTTTGCATTGTGCATTCCAATTAATCTCAATCAATTAACTAACACAATAAAACATGATAACATAACTAAAAAAAAAAAAATCTGTTTTTGCAAATCAACTCTTCAAATATACCTGTGCTTCTTATGAAATATACCTTACTTACAGTAGATACAAATGGTAAGATATGACATATAAAGAAAAAAGTAATAATAAACAAAATAACAACAGGATTTAAAAAAGAATACAAACCTGGAGAACTGAGCCAATGAGCAGTCAAATATCTGCAAAAATAGTAAAGAACCAAATCTCAGAGATTTTCTTTAGATATATATCACAACACTGAGTATTTTAATTCAAGTAGATGTAAAAAGACAACTGAATCAACCATAGAAGTGTCCAGTGAAATAACAGTATGAAGCAGAAAAGTACAAATCCCACACTCAAGTTTGTATCATCACAAAAATATTTTAATGAGTAATGTTTCATTTTGGACTGAAATTCTGTTCAGTGAAATATTTTAGTGATGATGCAAACTTGAGTTCTGTGTGGGATTTATGCATTATATTGTTTGAATTGGAGTGATTTTGTGGTGATGCAATAGAAGGACCATTTTTGGTTCTCCAAAGAACCTTTCGGTGAACAAGTCTTTTTGAAAAACATTTAAAAAATCGAAAGAACATTATTTTTCCTTTTCTGCATTTGAGCGCTTCCATGGATGTTCAAGGTTCTTCGTGGAACCATCGATGCCGACCAGAGCATGAAGTGTGTTTTCACTCATTTAAGATGGAGCTTGTCCTTTGATGTGTCTGAGGTGAACACATCCACCTCAACACCTCTTTTTCTCCTTCTTTCTCTCATGTTCTCATTGTTATTGCTGATTTAGAAAAAAAAAACATGTACTTCATTTGCAGTAGAAATAGGTGGAAGGCACATATCAAAAGAAACAAATCCATCATTAAGATGTTTTTAACGTCTAAAAAGTATGAGTCCGTAACTAGTGAAAAAGTCCATCCACTGTTGTCTCTCACATATTTGTTTAGAGCTGTTTTGGTTTGTAAATCTGTGCAGATTTCTCTCCTGATTCAGACCAGACCACTTTTTCACCGGAGGAAGCGTTGTTATGGATTATAGACTCGTATTTGAGTTAAAAATGTCTTAATGCTGGATTTGTTTCAGCTTTTGTCTTCTCAAGATGTTAACTGATGGACTGATGTTTTTATCAACTGCTTGGACTCTCATTCTGACGGCACCCATTCACTGATGTGATAGAACACACATGTGTGAGCATTTCCTCTGAGCTTCACCTGTTGAGAAACACTTATTGATCTGTATTTATGAATAAAGACACTCGGAAGACACATTTGAATCAGGTATTGTTCATAATTTATAAGTAAACAATCACTTAGCCTACATAACTATGTTTAATTATTAATTTAAGCACAGGTATGTATATGGATCAAAGACGTTAACATCAAAAGAAATTTACAAAAGTGTCATAAAAAAGCACATTAAATGTCTTTTAAGGTTTCAAATAAGTTTTCAGAGAATAAAATGTCAAACTTTGGTTGAAATAATGTTACACTGTTATTCAGTGTAACAATATTTTTGTAAAAATTCAAACAACATTCTGACTTGTACATATTAAAATATATCAAAGAATACAGGAGCATATTACATTTTATTGTGTTTTAAATTAGTAAAAAAAAATCTTACTGATTAATGGGCAAAACCTAGGATAGTGGCACATTTAAAAAATGTAGAATTACAACTAATTAGTATTTCGGGTGAAAGTAATTGGTCTTTAAATATAGATTTTTGTTGTAAATATGTCTGACAAGATTGACACTGAGTGACATTTTAGTGAGTGTCTTCTGTAAATTAGAGGAAAAATGTGTGATATTTATTTTTTGCTCAGAAATACAAAAACAAAAATGCAATTAAATTAAACAGAAAACTTTATAATATTTTTTGGGAAAACAACAATAATTTAAAGCAGTATTACACTTATTGTTTTTATGCTTAAACCCTTTTTCGTCTTTGAGCCATATGTGTTCTTATGTAAGATGTGAGTTTAGGATGGCCTGTTTTAAACAGATGCATTTTGGAAACAAAGTTATTATTATTTCTATAAAAATATTATTGTTTGACTGAAATTAATGTTTCTCTGGCTGAAAGCGATTAAGATTTTAGTGACAATTAATGATTCAGTTATTGATAAAAACTGTAAAAATATACTTTTCAAAACTGTAAATAAGGTTATTAGTGTGTATTTTACAAGAAACTACCATTTTTAGTCTTTCTAAATTGTAACTTTTTCAATGTGTTACTTTTCATTTCTTTGTAAGTATTTGTGAAATTTGCTAGCAATGTGAAAGTTGTTTCAAAATAACTCTTACCAAAATCATTTGAGTTAAACTAAAGTCATATTTTTATCACTTTAAATACTTATATTGCTTTAAATAAGATAAATGTTAACTAAAATTAAACAAATGTTGGATTTGTTTGAGCTTTTGTCTTGTCAAGATGTTAACTGATGGACTGGAGTGGTTTTGTGGATTATTGTGCTGTTTTTATCAGCTGTTTGGACTCTCATTCTGACGGCACCCATTCACTGCAGAGGATCCATTGGTGAGACAGTGATGGAATGACACATTTATACAAATCTGATTAACAAACAAACTCGACTTAATCTTGTATGTCCAGAGAGTGAATAATTTTAAGCAAACGTTCATTTTTGGCTGAACTCTTCCTTAATATGCATCAATACAGTAGATCAAGTCTTCAGTATATATTTGGGAACAGCTGGACCTCAGACATTCCTTCATCTCTCATCATCACAAAACTATGGCACAAACATGATTCTGCTGGGAAAGGATGTGATTCATTGCTGTTTTGCGCTCTTAAAATAGCATTCTCAGAACTAACTTCACTTTTCTCCACCCCCCCCCCCCCCTGTGTTTTTAGTGACTTAAAGTGTTTTTAGTGATTTTAGAGCTTTTCACAACCACATTTCACACAAACTAAAAAAAAAAAACAAATATATATATAAAAATATGTTTTAATTATTTAAGCACTTCAAACTGATGTACTAAAATAATTGAATTTTTTTTTATTTAAAACTGCATTAAAAAAAGTTTCAAAACAATTCTTAGCAGGGTTATAAGAGTTAAACTAACTTTTTTTAATGCTTAAATTACTTTAAATAAAATGAATGCTAACTAAAACAAAACAAATGTGTAAAAAAATATTTCAGCTAGTTGCCAAGGCAAGATTTCTCTCTTCAAATTGATGTATTAAAATAATTTAAACTGAAAAAAAAAAAAAAAAAAAAATTACATTTCAGACTTTGATTGTAAAATGTAACCCAGTCTTAAGTAGCACAGGTGTATTTGTATCAATAGCCAAAAATACATTGCATAAGTCAAAATGATCGAATTTTATCAATGTTAAATAAAGATTATGTTCCATGAAGATATTTAGTCAATTTCCTACTGTAAATGTATTAAAACTTAATTTTTTAATAGTAATATGCATTGCCAAGAAGTTCATGTGCACAACTTTAAAGGTGATTTTCTCAATATTAAGATTTTTTTGCACCCTCAGATTCTAGATTTTCAAATAGTTGTATCTCAGCCAAAAATTCAACAAACAAATAAACCAATAATAAATGGAAAGCTTATTTATTCAGCTTTTAGATGATGTATCCAAACAAAACCAAACATTAATAAAAAGCAAATTTTGTTTTTCTAAATGCATGCAAAAATCACTATATATATCGAAGTTGCAATTTATATAAATGGAAAGTTTATTTATTGATGATTTAAAAAATTGACCCTTATGACTTTTTTTGTGCTCCAGGGTGACATATTTTTTACCTGTAATTTTTTTTTTTTTTACATATATTTAGATTTTTTTTGCACCCTCAGATTTTCAAATAGCTGTATCTCAAGCAAATATTGTTCTATCCTAACAAACCATACATCAATGGAAAGCCTATTTATTCAGCTTTTTAGATGATGTATCCTAACAAAACCAAAGATCAATAAAAGGCCAATTTTATTTTTCTAAATGCATGCAAAAATGACTATATAAATTGAAGTCGCAATTTATATAAATGGAAAGTTTATTTATTGATGTATAAATCTCAATTTAAAAAATTTACCCTTATGACTTTTTTGTGCTCAAGGGTCACATATATTTTTATTTTATTTTTTTACATATATTTAGATTTTTTTTACACCATCAGATTTTCAAATAGCTGTATCTCAAGCAAATATTGTTCTATCCTAACAAACCATACATCAATGGAAAGCCTATTTATTCAGCTTAATAAATCTCAATTTCAAAAAAATGACCCTGAAGACTGGTTTTGTGGCCCAGGGTCACAAATGTTTTTGTGTATCTCCAGTGAATGACCTCTGGGGTCACATAAGAGCCCTGAAGTGTTGAAGTGTGCCGGATTACAGTAGGGGCGGGGCGTGCTTCTATCAGAGGGCGGGGCTTTTGGGTCAACGGAGGGGCGGGGCGGGGCGGGGCGTGCGGTTGCCAAGCGCTGGGTCACTCGTGTGGGAAGTGCTGAAATTTAACGCGTCACAGCCGCGTTACACACGGATCACACGCAGATTCTGATCGCTGAGGAGCTCGGGTAAACGATCGCGGCCCTTTGACGGCTTTAAGCCGAGAGCTAGTCCTTTAACGTTACTTGATAACTCAGCAGCTCAGCAACTACTCCACTAGCCCGTTAGCGAGCGTCCCTCACGCGCACACCTCTCAGGTCTCGGATATTAGGACTTCCGATCGCGCTGATCGATCAATCAATGATCATGGAGAGGAAGAGGACGGATTGTCCGGCGCTTCCACCCGGCTGGAAGAAGGAAGAAGTGATCCGGAAGTCCGGGCTGAGCGCTGGGAAGAGTGATGTGTATTATTACAGGTAAGTGTGTTTTTGTTTTCTCTGTGTTACTTTGTTTGTTTGAAGTGTGCCGCGCGTGGATGTGTTCAAGCGTTACATTGTATCCAGAAGAAGAGTTGAATTCGCGGGAGAGATACATTGTAACTCCTGCGCTGTGAGTGACGTCACTGCATTACAGTACGTACGTGTGTGTGTGTGTGTGTGTGTGTGTGTGTGTGTGTGTGTGTGTGTGTGTGTGTGTGTGTGATGAGTTTGAGCGTTTCCTCTGAGCTTCACCTGTTGAGTCCCGAGCTTTAAACGCTCATTGATCAGTATTTATGAATAAAGACATTCAGAATACACGTTTGAAGCAGTTAAAGTATATCATTTATAAGTAAGCAATCACTTACATAAATATGTTTAATTATTAATGTGAGTACAGTTATGTAGGCTGTGTGTGTTCTTATGTAAGGTGTGAGCGTAGTGTAAGACAGATGCGTTTTGGAAACAATATTGCCATTAAAAGTTACTTTTAGAAAAATTATAATGATAAAAGTATCATCAGTATCATTTCTATACATGCATACATACTTAAAGACAGCAAAAATGTGTACATATGTTTTACTATATTGACTCTGAATTTACTACACATTCAAATTCAGTTATTGATTCATGTAAACACTGTAAAAATAGATTTTTCAAAACTGTAAATAAAAAAATTATAGGTGTACATTTTACAAGAAACTACCATTTTACTCTTTCTACTTCAAAATGTAACTTTTCAGTGTGTTATTTGTTATTTTTTTTAAGTATTTGTGACATTTATTAGCAATGTCTGATTGAAAACTGTTTCAAAATAATCATTATCAGGGTTATTAGAATTAATATAGAGTACTACTTGTATAGAGAACCACTTTATATACTTAAATAACTTTGAATAAAAGAAATGTTGACCAAAATAGAACTATAAATAAATATATATATATAAATACAAATATTTTTCAATATTTTCTCACTTCAAATTCCTGTACTAAAATAATTAAAATTGCAAAATAAATAAATTTAAATTAAAACTATATTTACAAAAAAAAGTTTGAAAAAAAAATCTTACCAGGGTTATTAGAGTTAAACTAAAGCCAATTTTTAATAATCTCTCTAAATACTTAAATTAATTTAAATACAATAAATGTTAACTAAAATAAAACTAATATGTTAAAAAATTATTTAGCTCGTTGCCAAGGCTAAGTTTCTCGCTTCAAATTCATGTACTAAAATAATTGAAACTGACAAAAAAAAAAATATACTATTTTATAAAATAAAAATGTTAAAATGACTAATTAAAAACTATATTAAAAAAAGTTTCAAAACATTTCTTACCAGGGTTATTGGAGTTAAACTAAAGCCAATTTATTTTTCATCACTTTAAATTAAATGGCTTTAAATAACATAAATGTTAACAAAAATAAAACAAATATGTTACACATTTATTTCTGTAAAATTTCTGCCTTCAAATTTATGTACTAAAAAATTGAAACTGACAAAAAATAAATAAAATAAAACTACATTCAGCAATTTTTTTCCTTTAAAACTGATGTATTAAAATCATTTAAACTGACAAAAAATAAAATAAAAATAAATAATAAAACTATATTTAAAAAAATAGTTTCAAAATAATTCTTGGCAGGGTTATTGGAGTTAAACTAAAGCCAATTTTTTCTGTACTTTAAATTAAATGACTTTAAATAAAATACACGATAACTAAAATAAAACAAATATGTTACAAATTGATTTCAGCAAAATTGTCTGACTTCAAATTTATGTACAAAAAAATCTAAACCAAATTTTAAATAAATGAAATTAAGAAAATGGCAAAAACACAAAACAAAATGACTAAAACTTTTAAATAAAATTTTAAATATAGCATTTAAAAATAAAAATAAATTCACAACAATTATAAAACACTGTTAAAGTATCTCCGTGACACTTACTAAATCCTGCACAGTTTTATTTTGAAGTGAAAAGTGTCTGGTTGGTCAAATATGATCCGATATATGAGCTGTTATTTCTCTTTCTCGCCAGTGAAAGAGAAGGCCGAGTGTTGTTCCTGTTTGAACACGCTGAGGCCGTGACCTTGATACGTGAATGATTCAGTCGAGTTAAAATAAGTAAGAGACTTTATTAGAGCTGCATGAACTGCTCATGTGTCTGAGATAATGGCCTGGATATATAACAGTTATCATATCAATCAGATCCTCAGAGTTGTCTGTGGTTGAGGAAGGTGATCTTGCAGGAACTGACGTGGTTAGTTTAGGCTCAGATGGCGTCTTTCTATGAGTTCATATATGTTCAGTTGTGGTTTTGAGCTGGTCTCAGTCTCTTATGGACGTCAGTGTTTGTCTGATGTGCGTTTTGTGCAAAAGTGGTGCAGTCTGGTCGGCTTCAGTCAGAGCACTCTTCATCTGTTTATTTGGAAAGCCACATTTCCAGTGGACCTGGTTTATAAAATGAGTGATTTTGAAGAAGACGTACTTGCATTTCTGTCTACGGTGGCGGTTTTTGGCTGACATTATGCTGAAAGGCAAAGTCTGAGTGGCTGATGTTGTTTTGGAGCCGTACTGAACTCGCTCAAAATGAAAACCGAGTTTCACTTCTCAAAACCCTCATGCCAATCATCTTTGTTTTATATATCTGACGTGATTATGTTTTTTAAAGAAGTCTCTAATGCTCATAAAGGCTGCATTTATTTGATCAAAAATACAGGAAAAAACAGTAAAATTGCAAAATGTTATTTCAATATAAAATAATGTTTTTTTTTATTTTAATACACTTTCAAATATAATTTATTTCTGTGATGCAAAGCTGAATTTTCATCAGCTGTCACTCCAGTCTTCAGTGTCACATGATCCTTTAGAAATCATTCTAATATACTGATTTATTATTAGAATTATACATTTTTTTGTAACCTGTGATTCTTTATTTTCAGGATTCTTTGATGAATAAAAAGTTAAAATAACAGCATTTATTCAAAATAGAAATCTTTTCTAACAATGTATGTCTATGCTATCACTTTTTATTAATTTAATGCGTCCTATCCTGACTGATAGCAACCCATTCTTTCATAATCACTTCTTGGAGTTTGTCAGAATTAGTGGGTTTTTGTTTGTCCACCCGCCTCTTGAGGATTTTGGTCCCCGAGCCACTTAGTTATCACTTTTGCCTTATGGCACGGTGCTCCATGGTGCTGGAAAATGCATTGTTCTTCACCAAACTGTTGTTGGATTGTTGGAAGAAGTTGCTGTTGGAGGGTGTTTTGGTACCATTCTTTATTCATGGCTGTGTTTTTAGGCAAAATTGTGAGTGAGCCCACTCCCTTGGATGAGAAGCAACCCCACACATGAATGGTCTCAGGATGCTTTACTGTTGGCATGACACAGGACTGATGGTAGAGCTCACCTTTTCTTCTCCGGACAAGCCTTTTTCCAGATGCCCCAAACAATCGGAAAGAGGCTTCATCTGAGAATATGACTTTGCCCCAGTCCTCAGCAGTCCATTCGCCATACTTTCTGCAGAAGATCAATCTGTCCCTGATGTTTTTTTTGGAGAGAAGTGGCTTCTTTTCTGCCCTTCTTGACACCAGGCCATCTTCCGAAAGTCTTGTCCTCACTGTGCGTCAGATGCGCTCACACCTGCCTGCTGCCATTCCTGAGCAAGCTCTGCACTGGTGGCACTCCGATCCCGCAGCTCAATCCTCTTTAGGAGACCATCCTGGCGCTTGCTGGACTTTCTTGGACGCCCTGAAGCCTTCTTAACAATGCAGTGGAAAGTTTTTTTGGGGATTAAGTTCATTATCATGGCAAAGAAGGACTATGCAATTCATCTGATCACTCTTCATAACATTCTGGAGTATATGCAAATTGCTATTATAAAAACTTAAGCAGCAACTTTTCCAATTTCCAATATTTATGTAATTGTCAAAACTTTTGGCCACGACTGTATATGTATATGTATATGTACATGAGGGTATGTGGTGTGTAGTAGCAGTGTGATGAAGGTCTAGAAGCAGATGAGACTGTGGTGCTCAGATTACTGTGGGTGTCTGATTACAGCTCAGACATCATCAAACACACCACGCTGTGACTCAAACTCAAACCCTCTTCTTCAGTTCATCTGGAGAGATTCTCGTGTGTGTTTTTAGCCGAGTGCCATGAAGCCGCTGTGTTTCTCGCTGTACTTCACGCTCCGTGGGGGAAGTGTGTCTGTGTGTGTTTGTGTGTGTGTGTGTGTGTGTGTGTGTGTGTGTGTATAAGGTGTCATGATGGCAGAGGAAGGCCTGTAAACTGATCTGCCATCAGTATGTATCCACCGTCCTCAAGCGTTAGACGCGTCTGTGGCGTCTCAAGACATCTGAGAGACATCACTTCCTGTTATCTTCAGATTAAGTGCATGTGGAACCCAGTGAGTCAGTTGCAGTGAATGGGTGCTGTCAGAATGAGCGTCCAAACAGCTGATAAAAACATCACAGTAATTCACTCCAGTCCATCAGTTCACATCTTGACAAGACAAAAGCTCAAACAAATGCATCAAGACCTTTTTAACTGTTGTAAAAAAAAAATTTCAGTTAATTTTACATTATTATTTTTAAAGTTATTTATTTAATATTTAAATTTTATTTGTTTATTTATAAATGTGACCCTAGTAGCACAGGTATATTTGTAGCAATAGCCAAAAATACATTGTATGGGTCAAAATTATAGATTTTTTTTTTTAATTTATGTCAAAAATCATTGGGATATTACGATCATGTTCCATGAAGATATTTTGTAAATTTCCTACTGTAAATATAACGAAACTTAATTTTTATTGGAAAAATTTTAATAATTTATGAAATTGTTAAATTTGGAATAAATTGTTGTTAAATAGTTTACTTTATGATAACAATATATACAAATTTGGACACAGTCTTAATTAAATTATTATTTTATAAGCATGTTGTTAGCATTTTTACAGTAATATTGTGTTCCACTGAATGACAATGTAACATTATTACAACCAAATTTGGACATTTTATTCTCCAAAACTATTTTTATTACTTCTTCTTTAAGAGCTGTGTCTGTATAGCTTTCTTTTATTTTATTTAAGTTTTGGTTATAAAGTACATCAAGTTAAACTACAATAAAATGATAAATTTAGTTTTGAAAACTAATTTAAATAAAATATAATTTGTTCATTTAATTTAGCATTTATTTAGTTTCAAGTAACGCAAATGTTTTAATGGATTTACGTTATATAGAGTTAGTTAGTTAGTGAACTATAATAACCACGGTTTCACAATAAAATGTACAATATTTTCTTACAACCATATAAAAATAATAATTATACAAGCTTTTTCAGTTTAAGATTCTCAATTCTAAAATTGTAAATTTAAAATTTTACAAGAAAATACTATTTCAAATTTTTGTGTTTTTACACTGCAAAAAATATTTTCTTCTCTTATTTTCTAGTATAAATATCTAAAAACTCTTCAGTCAAGATGAAGTTACTTTACAAGTAAAATGACTTCAGATGTGTCTTGTTTTCTGAAACAAATATCAAAGGTTTGTTAGTTTTTGCTTAAAACAAGCTAAAATATCTACCAATGGGGTAATTATCTTAATTCAAAGGCTAAACAAGATCATTTTTTTTGCCCCATTGGCAGATATTTTAGCTTGTCTTTGGCAAAAACTAACAAACTTTTGATATTTGTTTCAGAAAACAAGACATAATATCTTAAATGATTTTACTTGTCAAGTAAATGATTCTTGATTCAAGAACGTTTAGATATTTATACTAGAAAACAGGACAAAAATGTAAGAAAATAATTTTTTGCAGTGTACCTGCTGTTTCTTAATTATTATTTGTGAAAATTACTTGGCAAAAGCAATTACTGAGTAAAAATAGTTTCAAAGCCTTTTTTCAGAGCAGGAAAAGTCTTTTAAAAACATTGATTAATGAAATATCGGAATAAAATCATTAGGATATTAATTAAAGATCATGTTCCATGAACATATTTAGTCAATTTCCTACCATAAATATATGAAAGCTTAAATTTCTATTAGTAATATGCATTGCTAAGAACTTCATTTGCACAACTTTAAATGTGATTTTCTCAATTTTTAGATTTTTTTGCACCATGAGATTGGATATTTTCAAGTAGTTGTATCTCAAACCAAATATTGTCCTATCCTAACAAGCCATACATCAATGGAAAGCTGATTTATTGATGTATAAATCTACAATTTAGGGTTAGGGTTAGGGTTAGGGTTCAGGGTTGTACAATTAATTGTTGTTAAGTTATTTAGAAATAATGAATATAAATAAATGTGTTACATTCTGTGTCAAAACGTGCATTTGCAGTGTAAAAATCTAGTTATTTGACTAGGCAAGAGGTTGAAGGGCAATAAAGAAAACACTAATACATAAACAACTACTGTAAAAAATTATAATTAATTTTTTATCAATAATCATTTATAATTATAAAAAAAGTACAAATAGTGTTTTTACAGTATTAATATTTATGAATTAATAGAAGCAATTATTGTAAAATTGTCATTTTATTTTTTACAGTTATTATTTGTGTCTAGATAAGACTAGATATGAGGTCAAAACTCAATAAAGAAAAGTCCAATACATAATATACACAAAGAACAACTGTAAAAAAAATCCTTAATATTTATTAATATAATAAATAAATAAAATCTTTTCTACAGTATTTATTTATAATATTTTTCATTATTGCAAACAACAAATGAAACACCCATTTGCAGTCTAAAAATAATAATATTTAATATTTATTAATAAAATAAATAAAAAAATCTTTTTTACAGTATTTATTTATAATATGTTTCATTATTGCAAACAACAAATGAAACACCCATTTGCAGTCTAAAAATAATAATATGTAATATTTATTAATAAAAAAAATAAAAAAATCTTTTTTACAGTATTTATTTGTAATATTTTGCATTACTGCAAACAACAAATGAAACACCTATTTGCAGTCTAAAAATAATAATATTTAATATTTATTAATAAAAAAAATAAAAAAATCTTTTCTACAGTATTTATTTGTAATATTTTGCATTACTGCAAACAACAAATGAAACACCTATTTGCAGTCTAAAAATAATAATATTTAATATTTATTAATAAAAAAAATAAAAAAATCTTTTCTACAGTATTTATTTGTAATATTTTGCATTACTGCAAACAACAAATGAAACACCTATTTGCAGTCTAAAAATAATAATATTTAATATTTATTAATAAAATAAATAATAAATCTTTTCTACAGTATTTATTCATAATATTTTTCATTATTGCAAACAACGAATGAAACACCCATTTGCAGTCTAAAAATAATATTTAATATTTATTAATAAAATAAATAATAAATCTTTTCTACAGTATTTAATCATAATATTTTTCATTATTGCAAACAACGAATGAAACACCCATTTGCAGTCTAAAAATAATAATCCTTAATATTTATTAATAAATAAAAAATCGTTTTTACAGTATTTATTTGTAACAATATTTTTCATTTTTGCAAATACCGAATGAAATGTGTGCACGTCTCCACGTGTAGAGAAGAAATCTGTAATAAAGTAATAAATAAAAAATGTTTTATTTGATTGCAATCACTGCAACACTTTCAGCAGCGGTTCCTCTTCACGTTTCGTCTGTAACGTCTACAAAACAAGTGCGGTTTTGTCCGAGTCGGCACATTTCTGTCTCCAAACTCACAATCCCAACCCGGCCGCATGGAAACGCGCCAAAATTCACCTCACGACCTTTGAACCTGACGTAAACAAACCTGCATTCGCTGCCTTGCTTTGGATCGTCGTTGTGAATCTGCATGCATGGCGTGCAAACCTGCGGTAACGCTCTCATTTGCTCCTTCTCACCATGAAGAGGACGAGAACATGAGGAAACACTCCACCACAGGCAGCTCAGATAAAAATACACTTTCTGGCTCTGTAGCGAATACTAAAGACTATCGCTGGTGAGATGATTATCAGGCTCTGCAGACACATCAGACATTAGATGTGACAAATAAAAATACAACATTAGATGTGACAAATATAGGAATATGATAGAGGTAGCAGAACTACTCAAGGAGAACAAAAGTGAACACTGACAGCGATGTGCTGAGAATCTGCAGAAAATCTGTCAACAGCAGAGATGGAGCCGCAAACACTATATGAGTCAGAGATGAGTCAAAACTGAGCGCAGGGCTGGGCCTATCTGGCTTTAACACGCTCTGAGACACAGTTTGCAAACCGCAGCCGGACGGAGAGCGGCTGAAAGCTGATATGAGCCGAGGCCGCGACGCAGAGACGCAGAGACACAGAGACACGAGAGACAAGAGACGCTCCAGCAGGGCGTTTCCACTCACCGTCACACAGACGAGACGCCAGCCAGATCCACGGGACCAACGCATGGACGCATGCAGTAGCGTTACACGATTATGACAACAATTGTTGATTATTCCCTTGAAATTGTAATTGCAATTAATAAAAAACCTAGCTGAAAACACTCTTCCTGAAATCAGGATGACGTCGGTGAGCTTCGGCTGTGTGCATACTTACTTCCGGTCTTTGCTGCGCTGGCGTTTACTGTATGGGGAAACCTGGCTAGATAGATATAAATAATGTTTTTTTAAAATAAATAGCAAATAGAAAACATCCTCCTTATATTATTGCACACCTCTGTGTGGAAATTCATCCAGATACAACGCAGAGATTGCTTCATTCTTTCTTCTGCTGATTATGCGGCTGCGGCAGATGTTTGGAACTGCTTGCAACTAAATAATTTAAAAAAATTATATATTATTTTTACAGTATTCATTTGTAATAATATCTTGAAGTAATGCAAATAATTATAAAAAAAATGTTTTGTGAAAAAAAAAAAAATGTCTTTTATTAATTACAGTTATTTGTGTTATTTGTATTAGTCCACTTCTGTGGCTGTACCTTATTTGCAATGAAAAAAAAAATATATATATATATTTATATATATATATTTATTTATTTGGCTAGGTAAGAGGTCAAAGGTCACTAATAAAATAAAAAAACTAATATATGCACATACACTCAAAAAATTATAAATGTTAATGATTAAAGAAAACAGCATTAAATACTTAGATTTTTTTTTACAATTATTATCTGTTATAATTATTATTATTTGATATATATTATAGTTTAATTAGTGAACTTTTTGCAACTAAATAATTTTAAAATATTATTTTTTACAGTATTCATTTGTAATAATATCTTTAATTAAAATAATTATTGAAAAATTGTTACTTTTATTATTTACAGTTATTTGTGTTATTTGTATTATTTCACTTCTGTGTCTGTACCTTATTTGCAATGACAAAAAAAAAAAGAAAAAAAAAAAAGATATATATATAAATATATAAATAAATATTTATTTATTTGGCTAGGTAAGAGGTCAAAGGTCACTAATAAAATAAAAAAACTAATGTATGCACATAAATACACTCAAAAAAATTATTAATGTTAATGACTATTAATAGTATTAAAGATTTAATTAGTGACCTCTGACTTTTTACCTGTCGTGACAAAATGTAATTATTAAAATAAATATAAATCTGGGTTGAAAACACTGCCTCTTCTATACACTGCAAAAAAATGATTTTCTTACTTAGTATTTTTGTCTTGTTTTCTAGTATAAATATCTAAAAATTCTAGAATCAAGATGAATTTACTTGACAAGTAAAACGACTTAATATATTAAGATTTGTTTTCTAAAAAAGTTATCCAAAATTTATTAGTTTTTCCTTAAAACAACAAAAATATCTGCCAATGGGGAAAGAAAAAAAAATCTCGTTTAGCTTTTGAATTAAGATTATTTTCCTTACCCCATTGGCAGGTACTTTTTAACAAAAATCTGATATATTTTTTAATCATTTTTTAAGAGTTAATATTTTAAATGACTTTACTTGTCAAATAAATGCATCTTGATTCAAGAATGTTGCAATATTTATACTAGAAACAAGACAAAAATACTAAGTAAGACAATCATTTTGTGCGGTGTATAATCAAGGTCAGCTATAATATCTGAATCGCTGTGATTTCAGATTTTCGAATTCCTTGCCCATATTTATAGTTCTTAGTAATTGTAATAGTTTGACACTGTATTGTCAAAACTCGTGAAAAGTCTTCATGGAATACATAAGCATCACTTTTACGCTGAAAACTCACATTAAATGTAAATTTCACACGTTTGCTCTGTAGGAAACACTCCGAGGATTTTACTACAGTTTTCCATCCGCGTAAAAACCGAAGTGCTTCGGCCGCCGCTCTAAAGAATGAAGCTCTCGAACGCGTGCAGCTGTGCCAGAGTTTATTGGGAATGACTCAGAAACAGTTCACAGTTAGCAACACTAACAGGAAGTCGCCTCTCGGCTTGATGCCTGTTTGCGCTCGAGTGAGAAACAATGAAACTAATGAAGCTCCATTAGCGCAGAGAACATCGTCCAGAGAGACGTCAGCGGAAAAACAGGTCGGCGGAGGTGTGGGATGAAGACGACTAATCCCAGAAGCCTTCGCTTTAATCAGGATGACCTTTGACCTCTGAATAAACGCCTTTATGTGGTGCGACAAAACCTCCTCCACCCGAATCTACAGCCTCTTACGGTGTGGACTTTTTCACTGGTGGAAGCGTTATTATAGATTCTTTTAGACTTGAAAAGGTCTTAATGCTGGATTTGTTTGAGCTTTTGTCTTGTCAAGATGTTAACTGATGGACTGGAGTGGTTTTGTGTTTTTTTGTGATGTTTTTATCAGCTGTTTGGACTGTCATTCTGACGGCACCCATTCACTGATGTGATAGAACACACGTTTCTATAAGTCTGATGAAGGAACAAACAGCGTGTGACGAACCTGTTAAGAAACACTTATTGATCAATATTTATGAATAAAGACACTCGGAATACACATTTGAGCCAGTTATTGTTCATAATTTATAAGTAAACGATCACTTACATAAATATGTTCAATTATTAATATGGGTCTTTAAGATGTCCAAAAGAAATGTACAAAAGTGATCTTATTTCCATAGAAAGCACATTAAATGTAAGTAAAGTGCCTACCTTTAAGGTTTCAAATCAGTTTTGAGAATAAAATGTCAAAATTTGGCTCAAAATAATGTTACATTGTTATTCTGTGTAACACAATATTTATGTCAAAATTCAAACAACATGTTTATTCTGACTTGCACATATTAAAATACATAAAAGAGTAAGGGAGCATATTACGTTGTATTGTGTTTTAAATGAGTAAAACAATTCTTACTGAGAAATGGGCAAAACCTAGGATAGTGGCACATTTTAAAAATGTAGAATTACAACGAATTAGTATTTGGGCTGAAAGTAATTCACTTTCTTTTAATGTGCCATAATAGATTTTTGTTGTAAACGTGCCTGACAAGATTGTTACACTAAATGACAGTTTAGTGGGTGTCTTCTGTAAATTAGGGAAAAATGTATGATATTTATTTTTCGCTCAGAAAAACCAAAACAAAAATGCTTTTAAATGAAATTGAAAACTTTTTAATATTTTTTATTTTTATTTTTTTTGGAAAAACAACAACAATTTAAAGCAGTATTTTATTTATATATATATATATATATAATTTTTTTTTTTTTTTTTTTTTTTTTTTGGCTGATTTTATTTGTTGTTTTATGCTTAACAAAGAGTTGTGTAGAGAAGGAGTTGTGTGGAGTTCGGGAATTGCGTAGAGTTGCGTAGAGTTGCATGGAATTGTGTGGAGATACAAAGAGTTGTGTAGAGGTGTATGGAGAAGCAAAGAGTTGTGTAAAGTTTTGTAGACTTGTGTAGAGATGCATAGAGATGTGGAATTGCGTGGAGATACTAGAAGGTGTATAGAGTTGTGTGAAGAAGCAAAGAGTTTTGTAAAGTTTTGTGGACTTGTGTAGAGTTGTGTAGAGATGTGGAATTGCATGGAGATACAAAAAATTGTGTAGAGTTGTGTGAAGAAGCAAAGAGTTAGTTGTGTAGAGATGTGGAATTGCATGGAGATACAAAGAGTTGTGTAGTGATTTTATTTGTTGTTTTATGCTTAACCCCTTTTTTGTCTTTGACCCATATATATGTATATATACTATACATGTATATGTGTGTGTGTGTGTGTGTGTGTGTGTGTGTGTGTGTGTGTGTGTGTGTGTAATAGTACAGTATGTTAGTGATACTAAAAAAAATTGATTGAAACATGGATTTTCTGTGAAGCTGCTGTAAATAGCGCTGTACAAATAAAACTTGAATTGAAATTTGAATTATTATTGTTATTTAAATTTCTCCTAACTGTGAAAATAGCCTTTCTGCTGGCGATATGGCGTTACATAATGACTGAATAAGTCCGTGCAGACGTGTCACTGCGGGTTAACTAGTCCTGTTGAAGTCTGGTTTGCTGCGGTCAGTCCAAGGGTCAGCGCTTGTAGACCGGAGGTTTATCTGAGCAGATTAGCGCTTTAGACTCAAGCTGGAAAAAGGTTAAAAAAAAAACATGAAACGATGTTCACAACACACTGCACTTCTGTAATATGACTGGTTCTCCAAGAAACTGCAGGATGGGACTTGATCTGATATGATGAATTGAATGGATGGTGAAAATGTGTCTGTATGATTAAAGCTGGTTAAAAAAGTATGAGGGATTGATGAGGTCAGCTGGTGCCTGTTTTGTTTTTAATGTTTGTAATAATGTAAACAGAATAATCATTTACAGATCATTTATTAATATCATGAACATGCATTGAGATACTAAAGAACCAGTTCTGATTTCATGTGAAAAGCAGATCTGTGTGTTTTTATTCCTCTTCTTCAGCAGCTGTGAGGCGCGCAGGTGTTATAGCATCCAAATCTGAGCTTTTAATAGTATCACTGCTGAAAGTTTAGAGTTAGTAGAATTTAATTGATCAGATGTGACAGTAAAGAAATTTGTAGTGTTACAAAATAATCAATGCTGTTCTTTTAAACTTTCAATTCGTCTGTGAATCCTGAAAAATAAAGTGCATTAATGTTTCCATCTGTTTTTAACATTGATAAGAATCAGAAATGTTTATTGAACAGCAAATCAGCATATTAGAATGATTTCTGAAGCATCATGTGACACTGAAGACTGAAGTCATGATGCTGAAAATTCAGTTTTGGTCACAGGAATAAATGACGGTTTAACAAATATTCACATAGAAAACAATATTTTAAATGATAAAAATACTTAATTTTATGTTGTTAAAAATGTGATTTTATGATCAAATAAATGCAGCCTTTGTGAGCAGAAGACACTTAGTTCTCTCTTCGCCGTAATCATGTTCAGTCTGAAGTTAGAAGAGATTTTTAAGAATAAGTGAGTTAATGTTGATGTTTTTCTCAAGTCCCACAGGAAAGAAGTTCCGCAGTAAACCGCAGTTATCCCGCTACCTCGGCAACTCTGTGGATTTGGGATGTTTCGACTTCCGAACGGGCAAAATGATGCCCAGCAAGATACAGAAGAACAAGCAGAGACTACGCAGCGACAACCTCAGCCTGAGCAAGGTAATGAACAAAATACACATCTCGCGGGTCATTTTAGATGTTCGTTGGGTTTGGAGTCCTTATGTGATGTTATTTTGTTGTCTTTTCTCATTTTCTCCAGTGAAATTGATTGGTGATTTTATTCATCTTTGGAACACAGATGAAACATTGAAATAATCAAATCTGAGAGATTTCTGTCCCTCCATTGAAAATCTGTTCAAACAAAACTCTGATGCTTCAAAATGTTTGCAAAGAGATCAAAAATAAATCAATATGAATTGAGCCGTTTAATTCAAGTCCTCTGAAGAGACATGATTGCTTTATATGATGGATGGATAACATTCAGGCTTTTATTCAAATATAAACACTGATCAACAAACGTGAACAAAAGCTCAAGACATGTGACAGTAGAATGAACCTCACTGGTTCTCGTGCTTCATACAAACTTGCTGGAGCTTTCGTGAGAGGATTTGAATGCTGTAAACATTGTTAGCTCATCAGTGTTTATATGCAAGTAAAAGCCTAAATTAAGGGTCTTTTTAGTAGTTTTGGGTGAACACACTTTAATTGAGTTGTGTAGAAATGCATGGAGATGCGTGAACTTGGGAAGAGTTGTGTGGAAATGCAAAGAGTTGTGTGGACTTGTGTAGAGTTGTGGAATTGCATGGAGTTGTGTGGATTTGTGTGGAGATGCATGGAGAGTTGTGTAAAGTTGTAGAATTGCATGGAGATACAAAGAGTTGTGTAGAGTTGCATAGAGTTGCGTGGAGATGCGAAGAGTTGTGTAAAGTTGTAGAATTGCATGGAGATACAAAGAGTTGTGTAGAGTTGCATAGAGTTGCGTGGAGATGCGAAGAGTTGTGTAAAGTTGTAGAATTGCATGGAGATACAAAGAGTTGTGTAGAGTTGCATAGAGTTGCGTGGAGATGCGAAGAGTTGTGTAAAGTTGTAGAATTGCATGGAGATACAAAGAGTTGTGTAGAGTTGCATAGAGTTGCGTGGAGATGCGAAGAGTTGTGTAAAGTTGTAGAATTGCATGGAGATACAAAGAGTTGTGTAGAGTTGCATAGAGTTGCGTGGAGATGCGAAGAGTTGTGTAAAGTTGTAGAATTGCATGGAGATACAAAGAGTTGTGTAGAGTTGCGTGGAGATGCAAAGAGTTGTTTGAAGTTGTAGAATTGCATGGAGATACAAAGAGTTGCATAGAGTTGCGTGGAGATGCAAAGAGTTGTGTAGAGTTGCGTGGAGATGCAAAGAGTTGTTTGAAGTTGTAGAATTGCATGGAGATACAAAGAGTTGTGTAGAGTTGCATAGAGTTGCGTGGAGATGCGAAGAGTTGTGTAAAGTTGTAGAATTGCATGGAGATACAAAGAGTTGTGTAGAGTTGCGTGGAGATGCAAAGAGTTGTTTGAAGTTGTAGAATTGCATGGAGATACAAAGAGTTGCATAGAGTTGCGTGGAGATGCAAAGAGTTGTGTAGAGTTGCGTGGAGATGCAAAGAGTTGTTTGAAGTTGTAGAATTGCATGGAGATACAAAGAGTTGTGTAGAGTTGCGTGGAGATGCAAAGAGTTGTTTGAAGTTGTAGAATTGCATGGAGATACAAAGAGTTGCATAGAGTTGCGTGGAGATGCAAAGAGTTGTGTAGAGTTGCGTGGAGATGCAAAGAGTTGTTTGAAGTTGTAGAATTGCATGGAGATACAAAGAGTTGCATAGAGTTGCGTGGAGATGCAAAGAGTTGTGTAGAGTTGCGTGGAGATGCAAAGAGTTGTTTGAAGTTGTAGAATTGCATGGAGATACAAAGAGTTGTGTAGAGTTGCGTGGAGATGCAAAGAGTTGTGTAGAGTTGCGTGGAGATGCAAAGAGTTGTTTGAAGTTGTAGAATTGCATGGAGATACAAAGAGTTGTGCAGAGTTGCGTGGAGATGCAAAGAGTTGTGTAGAGTTGCGTGGAGATGCAAAGAGTTGTTTGAAGTTGTAGAATTGCATGGAGATACAAAGAGTTGTGTAGAGTTGCGTGGAGATGCAAAGAGTTGTGTAGAGTTGCGTGGAGATGCAAAGAGTTGTTTGAAGTTGTAGAATTGCATGGAGATACAAAGAGTTGTGTAGAGTTGCATGGAGATGTGAAGAGATGCAAAGAGTTGTGTGGACTTTTGTAGAGTTGTGGAATTGCGTAGAGATGCATGGAGTTGCATAGAGTTTTATGGAGATGTGAAGAGTTGTGTGGAGTTGTAGAATTGCATGGAGATACAAAGAGTTGCATAGAGTTGCGTGGAGATGCAAAGAGTTGCATAGAGTTGCGTGGAGATGCAAAGAGTTGTGTAGAGTTGCGTGGAGATGCGAAGAGTTGTGTAAAGTTGTAGAATTGCATGGAGATACAAAGAGTTGTGTAGAGTTGCATGGAGATGTGAAGAGATGCAAAGAGTTGTGTGGACTTTTGTAGAGTTGTGGAATTGCGTAGAGATGCATGGAGTTGCATAGAGTTTTATGGAGATGCAAAGAGTTGTTTGAAGTTGTAGAATTGCATGGAGATACAAAGAGTTGCATAGAGTTGCGTGGAGATGCAAAGAGTTGTGTAGAGTTGCGTGGAGATGCAAAGAGTTGTTTGAAGTTGTAGAATTGCATGGAGATACAAAGAGTTGTGTAGAGTTGCGTGGAGATGCAAAGAGTTGTGTAGAGTTGCGTGGAGATGCAAAGAGTTGTGTAGAGTTGCGTGGAGATGCAAAGAGTTGTTTGAAGTTGTAGAATTGCATGGAGATACAAAGAGTTGTGTAGAGTTGCGTGGAGATACAAAGAGTTGTGTAGAGTTGCGTGGAGATGCAAAGAGTTGTGTAGAGTTGCGTGGAGATGCAAAGAGTTGTTTGAAGTTGTAGAATTGCATGGAGATACAAAGAGTTGTGTAGAGTTGCGTGGAGATGCAAAGAGTTGTGTAGAGTTGCGTGGAGATGCAAAGAGTTGTTTGAAGTTGTAGAATTGCATGGAGATACAAAGAGTTGCATAGAGTTGCGTGGAGATGCAAAGAGTTGTGTAGAGTTGCGTGGAGATGCGAAGAGTTGTGTAAAGTTGTAGAATTGCATGGAGATACAAAGAGTTGTGTAGAGTTGCATGGAGATGTGAAGAGATGCAAAGAGTTGTGTGGACTTTTGTAGAGTTGTGGAATTGCGTAGAGATGCATGGAGTTGCATAGAGTTTTATGGAGATGTGAAGAGTTGTGTGGAGTTGTTTGGAGATGTGTAAAGATGTGTGGAGATTTGTAGAGATGCAAAGAGTTTTGTGGACTTGTGCAGAGTTGTGAAATTGTGTGGAGATGTGTAGAGTTGTGGGGAGATACAAGGTGTTGTGTGGACTTGTGTAAAGTTCTGGAATTGCGTGGAGATGCATGGAGTTGCATAGAGTTTTGTGGAGATGCAAAGAGTTGTGTAGAGTTGTGGAATTGTGTGGAGATGCGTACATATGCAAAGAGTTGTGTGAAGATGTGTGGAGATGTGTGGAGATGCATGGAGATACAAAGAGTTCTGTGGACTTGTGTAGAGTTCTGGAATTGCGTGGAGATGCATGGAGTTGCATAGAGTTGTGTAAAGTTGTGTGGATATGTGTAGAGTTGTGGTGTTGCGTGGAGATGTGTAGAGATGCAAAGAGTTTTGTAGACTTGTGTGGAGTTGGGTGGAGTTGCTTAGAGATGCAAATAATTGTTTGGAGATGTGTGGAGATGCGTGGAAATGCAAAGAGTTGTGTTGCTGTAGCGCTTTGATATCTGCTACTGTAAGCCGGTAAAACTCGCTCTCACGCCTTTATTTTTTTACAATTGTGGGAGGAGTGTGATGAATATGTGACTTTAACAGTCAGATGCATCTACACTTGTTCAGTTGCATCTGGAAAATATCTCAGTCGGATTGTAGTTTGTCTCAAATGTGTTTCAGAGGGCATTTACACCTCATCTTTTCATGATAAAATGATTGTCCAATCAGAAAAAAACAGTTTTGAAAAACATTTGCACACCAACATTCTGCATGTGACCCAGTTTGTGGAAGCGAGTGGAATCGTTCTCTCCTCTGTCCCGCTCATGCGGCTGGATTGTCCTGTAGTTTTGTGTGCTGGTCCTGTGATGCGTCTGGTTGCGTGGGCTGTTGGCATGTCGATGCGATTCCACACACCTTTCTCTCAGGATTCGCTGCTGATATGATCTCAACCATTATACGCTTTCATTTTCAGTTCAGCAGACTCTCTTACTGTCTTCATTTGCTCATAATGACCTGGTTAAAAATGAAGAGTCATGATGCGATGAGTCACAACGTCTGATTTCTCATGATGAGTTAGGAAAGGTTTGGTCTGATCTCTGAGATCATATATTTATAACTACCCAACATGTCTGTGTTCGTCATGATGGACGTTATAGAGGTGTGGTGACGCGCCTTGCCCCATGACACACTTTTGCCCCACACACACACACACACACACACACACACACACACACACACACACATGTTGGGTTTACATGTTTTATGGGGACATTCCATAGGCGTAATGGTTTTTATACTGTACAAACCGTACTTTCTATCGCCCTACACCTACCCTACACCTAAACCTAGCCCTCACAGGAGATTGTGCACACTTTTACTTCCTCAAAAAAACTCATTGTGCATGATTTATAAGCCTGTTTCCTCATGGGGACCTGAGAAATGTCCCCACAAGGTCAAAATCTACTGGTATTCCTATCCTTGTGGGGACATTTGGTCCCCACAACGTGATGAATACCAGGTACACACACACACACACACACACACACACACACACACACATATACACACACACACACACACACACACACACACACACACACACACACACACACACACAAACAAACACTCCCATGTTGGGTTTCCATGTTTAAAGGGTTGATTCCATAGGCGTAATGGTTTTTCAACTGTACAAACTGTATTTTCTATCCTCATACCCTAACCCTACCCCTTGCACAAAACCACAGGCATTCTTTAGATTCTCAAAACACTTCATTTTGTGTGATTTATAAACTTGTTTCCTCAAAGAGACCAATAAATGTTTCCAAAAAGACAAGGATTTTGGATATTGCCCTCTTTATGGGGACACCGAAAACACACACGCAGTTCCAGTCTTATAGTTTAGTGACAGCAAATGTGACGCAGGCCTGCAGAACAGTGCTGAATGTGAATTATCTGTAAACATGTAAATCACTTAACTCAGTGTAGAGTTGTGGAATTGCATGACGATGCATAGAGTTGTGTAGAATTGTGTACAGTTGTGCGGAGGTGCGAAGAATTGTGTAGAGTTGTGGAAGTGCGTGGAGATGCAAAGAGTTGTGTAGAGGAGTTGTGTAGAGGAGTTGTGTAGAGGAGTTGTGTAGAGGAGTTGTGTAGAGGAGTTGTGGAATTGCATGGAGATGCAAAGAGTTGTGTAGAGGAGTTGTGTAGAGTTGTGGAATTGCATGGAGATGCGTGGAGATGCAAAGAATTGTGTAAAGTTGTGGACTTGTATAGAGTTGTGGAATTGCATGGAGATTTGTGGAGATGCAAAGAGTTGTGTAGAGTTGTGTAGAGTTGTGGAACTGCATGGAGATGTGTGGAGATGCAAAGAGTTGTGTAGAGTTGTGTAGAGTTGTGGAATTGCATGGAGATGTGTGGAGATGCAAAGAATTGTGTAGAGTTGTGGAACTGCATGGAGATGTGTGGAGATGCAAAGAGTTGTGTAGAGTTGTGTAGAGTTGTGGAATTGCATGGAGATGTGTGGAGATGCAAAGAATTGTGTAGAGTTGTGTAGAGTTGTGGAACTGCATGGAGATGTGTGGAGATGCAAAGAATTGTGTAGAGTTGTGTAGAGTTGTGGAACTGCATGGAGATGTGTGGAGATGCAAAGAGTTGTGTAGAGTTGTGTAGAGTTGTGGAACTGCATGGAGATTTGTGGAGATGCAAAGAATTGTGTAGAGTTGTGTAGAGTTGTGGAACTGCATGGAGATGTGTGGAGATGCAAAGAATTGTGTAGAGTTGTGTAGAGTTGTGGAACTGCATGGAGATTTGTGGAGATGCAAAGAGTTGTGTAGAGTTGTGTAGAGTTGTGGAAGTGCGTGGAGATGCAAAGAGTTGTGTAAAGGAGTTGTGTAGAGGAGTTGTGTAGAGGAGTTGTGGAATTGCATGGAGATGCGTGGAGATGCAAAGAATTGTGTAAAGTTGTGGACTTGTATAGAGTTGTGGAATTGCATGGAGATTTGTGGAGATGCAAAGAGTTGTGTAGAGTTGTGTAGAGTTGTGGAAGTGCGTGGAGATGCAAAGAGTTGTGTAGAGGAGTTGTGTAGAGGAGTTGTGTAGAGGAGTTGTGTAGAGGAGTTGTGTAGAGGAGTTGTGTAGAGGAGTTGTGTAGAGGAGTTGTGGAATTGCATGGAGATGCGTGGAGATGCAAAGAGTTGTGTAAAGGAGTTGTGTAAAGGAGTTGTGTAAAGGAGTTGTGTAAAGGAGTTGTGTAGAGGAGTTGTGTAGAGGAGTTGTGTAGAGGAGTTGTGGAATTGCATGGAGATGCGTGGAGATGCAAAGAATTGTGTAAAGTTGTGGACTTGTATAGAGTTGTGGAATTGCATGGAGATTTGTGGAGATGCAAAGAGTTGTGTAGAGTTGTGGAACTGCATGGAGATGTGTGGAGATGCAAAGAATTGTGTAAAGTTATAGACTTGTGTAGAGTTGTGGAATTGCGTGGAGATGTGTGGAGATGCAAAGAATTGTGTAGAGTTGTGGACTTGTGTAAAGTTGTGGAATTGCATGGAGATGCATAGAGTTGTGTAGAGTTGTGGAATTGCATGGAGATGCGTGGAGATGCATAGAGTTGTGTAGAGTTGTGGAATTGCATGGAGATGCGTGGAGATGCATAGAGTTGTGTAGAGGATAGGGATGCACCGATACCAATCGGCCGATTAAGCTTGCGCGTTTTGTCAGTAAAGCCGGTTCTGTAATCAGCGGTAAATGCCATCAGGTGCGTGATTTCACGTTGAGCCGTATATACTACACACAGCCGTTGTTTACCGACGAGCTGCGCATAGCAATGTTCATTATCAGTGTGAATGTGCGCAGCTTGTCTGTAAACAACGGCTGTGTGTAGTATATACGGCTCAACGTGAAATCACGCACCTGATGGCATTTACCGCTGATTACAGAACCGGCTTTACTGACAAAACGCGCAAGTTATCGACCGATAAGGATCGGTGCATCCCTAGTAGAGGAGTTGTGTAGAGTTGTGGAATTGCATGGAGATGTGTGGAAATGCATAGAGTTGTGTGGAGATGCAAACAATTGTGTAGAGTTGTGGAGTTGCTTAATTTTTTTAAAACCATTTCTTGTTAATTGACGTGATGTTTTTATTACTGCATATCTTTGTTTTATTTCTTTTATTTTCTAAACTGTCAAATTGAATTCTGCTGGCTGTTCTGTTCTTGGTTGGTTTATTTTAACATGTGCATGTGTTTCTGTGTTTGCAGGGAAAGCCGGATCTGAACACAGCGCTGCCCATCAGACAGACGGCCTCCATCTTCAAGCAGCCGGTCACTAAAGTGGTCAATCATCCCAACAACAAAGTCAAGACAGACCTTCAGAGAGGCACAGAGCAGCCGCGACAGGTGACTCCATCATCATTCACCTTTAGAGTTTTTCATTCTTAAATGTCAATTATTTATTTGTATTTCCCTTTTCATTTTTAATTTTAGTACTTATTTTACTTCAGTTCCAAAGCAACGTTTAGAATTTTTAAGTTTGTCTTCTATTTTTTTTGTTTTTTTCAGTTATTTTTTTAGTTTTGTTTTATATTTCTATTTAGCTCTTATGTGTTTTTATTTCAATTTGAGCAATTTTTGTACTTCAGTTTATTCTTATTTTTGCTTCAGTTAGATGCAATGCAAAATTTAACATTTTGTTTAGTTTAAGTTTTTCTTCAAATATTTATTTTTGATTTTATTTCAGCTTTATTTCAGTCAATAAAAGCTGAAGCTTGTTTCACATCATCCTGTTGTACATTATTGCTTAAATGCAGCCATAATTAGACAGCATGTTAATACAGATTAGTCTGAATACTACAGATTACTCATCTCACTGTAATATTTGATAATTATTGGTCAGGTTTTATAAACAGATTGGAATGAGGTCTTGCCGATCTTTACATAACCAATCACATGCATTTAGTTTTGATTTTTAAAGCAATATCTTACATTGACCACTAGAGGATGCTGAATGAACACTTATTAAAGCTGAACGCTGCATGAAGTGAGTGTTTCTGACTGTTTGTTTCAAGTCACGTTTTTGAGGCCCTGCTGCAGAAATGTTCAATTTCTGATTCTTTTTATTCCTAACAGAACATGCACAGAGGTTCATACGTTTTTGGATATTGGATATTTTAAAACCAAAGTCTTGATGCAAATTGAATCAGAAATCTGCAGACTGTGCTCTATTTTCTTACCAGCTATAGCTATATACCTATATAGAGTGGCATTTATTTACCCATGCCTTTATGAATGTTATTTAATTAATTAATTTAATTAATTAATTTATTGATCTAAGTTATTTTTTATATTTATTATTGTATTTTTTCCAGTTAGTTTCAGTCATTTTCTTTATTATTCAGTATTTATTTATTTAACCATGCCTTTATGAATGTTATTTAATTAATTAATTTAATTTATTTATCTGTTATTTTTTTATATTTATTATTGTATTTTTTCCAATTAGTTTCAGTCATTTTCTTTATTATTCAGTATTTATTTATTTAACCATATCTTTATGAATGTTATTTAATTAATTTATTTAATTTAGTTGATTAATTTATTGGTCTGTGTAAGTTACTTTTTTATATTTATTATTTTATTTTCCCAGTTAGTTTTAGTCATTTTATTTATTATTCAGTATTTATTTATTCAACCATGTCTTTATGAATGTTATTTAATTAATTTAATTAATTTATTAATATATTGATCTAAGTCATTTTTTTATATTTATTATTAATTTTTTTTTACAGTTAATTTTATTATTCAGTATTTATCTATTTAACCATGCCTTTATGAATGTTATTTTAATAATTGATTCAATTGATTAATATATTGATCAAAGTTATTATTTTATATTTATTATTTTATTTTTTCCAGTTAGTTTCAGTCATTTTATTTATTATTCAATATTTATTTAACCATGCCTTTATGAATGTTATTCGATTAATTAATTTAGTTTATTAATTTATTGGTCTATGTAAGTTATTTTTTATATTTATTATTGTATTTTTTCCAGTTAGTTTCAGTCATTTTATTTGTTATTCAGTATTTATTTATTTATTTAACCATGTCTTTATGAATGTTATTTAATTAATTAATTTAGTTCAAACGGTTAGTTTCAGTCATTTTATTTGTTATTCAGTATTTATTTTTTTTAACCATGCCTTTATGAATGTTATTTAATTAATTAATTTAATTTATTAATTTATTGATCTGTTATTTTTTATATTTATTATTGTATTTTTTCCAGTTAGTTTCAGTCATTTTCTTTATTATTCAGTATTTATTTATTTAACCATGTCTTTATGAATGTTATTTAATTAATTAATTAATTTAGTTGATTAATTTATTGGTCTGTGTAAGTTATTTTTTTTATATTTAATATTTTATTTTCCCAGTTAGTTTTAGTCATTTTATTTATTATTCAGTATTTATTTATTCAACCGTGTCTTTATGAATGTTATTTAATTAATTAATTTAATTTATTAATATATTGATCTAAGTCATTTTTTTTATATTTATTATTAATTATTTTCCAGTTAATTTTATTATTCAGTATTTATCTATTTAACCATGCCTTTATGAATGTTATTTTAATAATTGATTCAATTGATTAATATATTGATCTAAGTTATTTTTTTATATTTATTATTTTATTTTTTCCAGTTAGTTTCAGTCATTTTATTTATTATTCAATATTTATTTAACCATGCCTTTATGAATGTTATTCAATTAATTAATTTAGTTTATTAATTTATTGGTCTATGTAAGTTATTTTTTATATTTATTATTTAATTTTTTCCAGTTAGTTTTAGTTATTTTATTTATTATTCAGTATTTATTTATTTATTTAACCATGTCTTTATGAATGTTATTTAATTAATTAATTTAGTTTATTAATATATTGGTTTATGTAAGTTATTTTTTATATTTATTATTTAATTTTTTCCAGTTAGTTTTAGTTATTTTATTTATTATTCAGTATTTATTTATTTATTTAACCATGCCTTTATGAATGTTATTCAATTAATTAATTTAGTTTATTAATTTATTGGTCTATGTAAGTTATTTTTTATATTTATTATTTAATTTTTTCCAGTTAGTTTTAGTTATTTTATTTATTATTCAGTATTTATTTATTTATTTAACCATGTCTTTATGAATGTTATTTAATTAATTAATTTAGTTTATTAATATATTGGTTTATGTAAGTTATTTTTTAAATATTTATTTATACATTGATCTATGACTTGGATTTTTATTTATTTATTTGTTTTAAAAAACACCCTTTGAGAGATTAGTTTTTTCTTTTTTTAATTTTAATTTGTTTTAGTAATTTTGTTAAATATTTCTGTTTAGCGTTATTTTTTTATTTAAAAAAATTAAAGTTTTTAAAATGTTTCTATTTACTGTTTTTATTTATTTTTATTTCCATATATTAATTAGTTTTGTGTTAGCTTTTAGTTTGTTTAAATTTTAGTTTGTTTAAAAATTTGTTCTTTTGTCCTTTTTAAATAATTTAAATCTATCTTGTTTCAATTAGTTTATTAGTTTTAATTAGTTTTATTTCAGTTTTCTTAATTTAATTACTTCAACTTTAACAATTATCAATTAGTTTAGAATTAGCTTTTATTTTATATCTTCAGTTTGTTTTATATTTTAATTTCTATGTAGCTTTATTTTTCAGTTTTAGTCATTTTTGCACTTCTGCTAACATTTATTAATTATCTTTGAATTAGCCTTTAGTTTTATATTTTCAGTATTCATTTCTATTTTAGTTTACATTTATGTTTTGTGCTTTTTTCAGCTGTAATTTTAGTTTAATTTTAATAATTGATTTAATTTCATTTAAGTTTTATTTTAACTTTGTGTTTTTCATTTATTTTGGGATTTCTGAGTTTAATTCTTTAATCAATTTTAAATAATTTTGAATTGATTAATTCTCACAAATGTAGCTATTATTCAGTCATAAAGATGCTGATGAGGATCACGTTCAGTGCTGGTCTGAGCTCTGAAGACTGGAGAAATGATGCTGAAAATTCAGCAGCGCATCACAGAAATAAATGACATTTGAACAGATGTTCACATAGAAAACAGATATTTGACATTTAAAAATATTAAGCTATTTTTACAGTATTTTGATGCAGAAGAGAGTGATTATCTTGTGGTTCTGAGGGTGGATTTAGTTGTACGGGCCCCGCGGCGCTCATGGACGATCTGTATTTAAGTCTCCGCTTCAGTAAGTGTTTATGAGCAGTTGTTGCGGTTTACGTGTCCCACGGGCCGCCGTCTGACCGGCAAACACACAAACGCTCCTCCAGGCCGAATAAAGCTGCGGCGTTTAATTGATTAGAGACGCTCTGAGAGCCGTTAATGTGTGACGTGATTCAGCCGAATGCCTGACCTTTACCATCATTCTGACCTCATTCAAGCGGTTTGTATCTGGAGGACGTGGATAATTAGATCTCTTAAAATCCTTGAACATTCATTAATGTTAGTGTGGGACTGAAGGAATGAAAGATCTGTCAGCATTTATTTATCTATCATTTATCACCATCATTATCATTTATGATTGACTTATTATCATTCATGTCGATCCAGAGCTGTTTGAATGTGTTTGTGGAGCGCAGCAGAATCTTCTCACAGCTCTGATCCGTACACTATCCAGAGTTATTTTAGTATTGTTTACTATATTTATTATTTATGTATTACATTTGATATGTAGTGTTTATTATATTTTTAAATTAATAACAAATATAATTTAATATAATAATTTTTTTTATTTTCAAAAATGTGTTTTATATTTATATTTGACTAATTTTAATTTTAATTTTACTTATTTAGAATTTTATATATTTATTTATTTATTTTAATTATTTAATTTATTTTGAGTTTTACTTATTCATGTTAAATGTGATTTAGTTCACATTTTAATTATTTTGATTCTTATTCATTTCAATTTATTTCGCTTTTTTTGTTCAAAATATTTTACGTTTATTTTTTTATTATATATTTTATAGTTTAATTATTTATTTTATTTATTGCCAGTCCTGTTAATGCAGATCCTTTGAACAAAACTTTTGAAAGTGTTCTTTTTTTTTTATTTGTTGGGTAAATTGCAAATGTATTCTTTGGTCATTTTCAAATATTTCTGTTTTGTTTCAGTTTGTTTTTCAGTTGTAATTTGTTTTATTTGAATTTTATCAATTTTAATGAAAATTTTATAAATTTTATCAATTAATTAGTTTTGAATTACCTTTTATTTTATATTTCCAGTTGTCATTTGAATTTTAGTTTTAGTAATTTAGTTGTGTTTTTATCATTACATTTTTTTATTATTATTTCTATTTAGCTTTATTTTATTTTTTTACAATTTGAGCAATTGTAGTACTTCTACTAACATTTATTAATTAGCTATGAAGTATCTTTTTGTTTTATATTTTCAGTTTTCATGTCAGTTTTTGTTTAAATAATTTTTTTTAGTATTAAATTATTTCAATTTGAGTAATTTTACTAATTCAACTTTTTCAAACTTATTTCAGTTAGTTGCCAAGGCAACATTTTTGTTTTTCTATTTCTATTGCAAGTTAAAAATTGTATCTAATATATATATAAATATATATATATATATATATATTACAAATTTTGCTATTTAATTTAATATTATTTTAATTTAATATTTTATTTAATATTCAATTTCATTTAAATTTAAATTATTTAATTTAATATTGTATTTAATATTTAGTTTAATTTAATATTGTATTTAATATTTAGTTTAACTTAATATTTAATTACATGTATAATGCAATATTTTGTTGTTTAATATTTAATATAATATTTTTAATTTAATATTTAAATGTATTATTGAATGTAATATTTAATTTAATATTTAATTTAATTTAATGTCATTTTAATATTTAATTTAATTTAATTAAAGGTATTATTAATGTAATATATTATTTAATATTTAATATAATATGTTTTTATTTGATTTAATATTTAAATTTAATATTGAATGTAATATTTAATTTAATGTAACTTTAATATTTAATTTAATTTAATTTCAGCTTTATTTTAACTTCATTGCGCAGGTATTTTATTTAATTTAATTTTGTTTAATTTAATAGTTTAATATTTAATTTAATGGTTTAATATCATATTTAATAGTTCATTTGATATTTAACTTAATTAAATTTAATATTTAATTTCATTTAATTTCAGCTTTATTTTAACTGTATTTGTCACCTTTTAGCTGTTCTGGGAGAAGCGTCTGAAGGGTTTGCGGTCGTCGGACGTGTCGGAGGAAGCGCTGCGGACGATGGATCTGCCCAAAGGTTTACAGAGTAAGTCTGTAGCGGTGAGCGTCCGTGTGTGGCGTTCGCTGATGGCTGGCTAACGTCGGTGCTGTCGCGCAGGTATCGGGCCGGACTCGTCGGACGAGACGCTTCTGTCGGCCATCGCCAGCGCTCTGCACATGAGCTCCGCCCCCATCACGGGTCAGACGTCCACCGCCGCCGAGAAGAACCCCGCCATCTGGCTCAACACCTCACAGCCGCTCTGCAAAGCCTTCACCGTCACCGACGAAGACATACGGTAAGACACGGCTCAGAGGTCAAATTTTATATTTTGTCATGTTATATGTTGTTTTCAATGTTAGTGAGTTAACTAGATTAAAAAAAAAGTTTGTCAAGATAAACTTTAGGTTGGCTTGAGAAAGCCTAGCTTGAAACTTTAAAGCAGCTGTAAAAGTCTTTAACTTTATATAGATAGATTAGATGATTAGCATGTTGCTAGCATGATTAGAATGTAGTTAGCATGATTCTAACATTTTTATAGCATGTTTCTAACATGATTAGCAAGTTACTAACATGTCATTACCAAGTTTCTAGCATGATTAACAAGTTGCTAGCCTGTTTTTAGCATGATTAGCAATTTGCTAGCATGTTTCTAGCATAATTAACATGTTACTTGCATGATTAGCAAGTTACTAACATGTCATTAGCAAGTTTCTAGCATGATTAACAAGTTGCTAGCCTGTTTTTAGCATGATTAGCAATTTGCTAGCATGTTTCTAGCATAATTAACATGTTACTTGCATTTTTAGCAAGTTACTAACAAGTCATTAGCAAGTTTCTAGCATGATTAACAAGTTGCTAGCCTGTTTTTAGCATGATTAGCAATTTGCTAGCATGTTTCTAGCATAATTAACATGTTACTTGCATTATTAGCAAGTTACTAACATGTCATTAGCAAGTTTCTAGCATGATTAACAAGTTGCTAGCATGTTTCTAGCATAATTAACATGCTAATAACTTGCTAATAATGCAAGTAACATGTTTCCAGCGTGATTAGCAAGTTGCTAGCATGTTTCCAGCCTGTTTCTAGCATGATTAGCCAGTTTCTAGCAGGTTTATAGGCTGACTAGCAAGTTGCTAGCACGTTTCTAAAATGTTTCTAGCATGATTAACAAGTTGCTAGCATGATTAGCAAGTTGTTAGCATGTTTCTAGCATAATTAACATGTTACTTGCATTATTAACTAGTTGTTAGCATGTTTCTAACATGATCAGCAAGTTACTAGCATGACATTAGCATGTTTCTAACATGATTAGCAAGTTGCTAGCATGTTTCTAGCATTATTAGCAAATTGCTAGCATGTTTATAGGCTGACTGGCAATTTCTTAGCACGTTTCTAACACGTTTCTAGCATGATTAACAAGTTGCTACCATGATTGGCAGTTGTTAGCATGTTGTTAGCATGTTTCTAGCATAATTAACATGTTACTTGCATTATTAGCATGTCATTAGCAATTTGCTAGCATGTTTCTAGAATAGATGGCAAGTTTTTAGCATTTTATTAGCCTGTTTCTAGCATGTCATTAGCATGCTTCTAACATGATTAACAAGCTGCTAGCATGTTTCTAGAATTATTAGCATGTTGCTAGCACATTTCTAACATGTTTCTATCATTATTAGTAAGTTGCTAACATGTTTCCAACCTGTTTTCTTACATGATTAACAAGTTGTTAACATGTTTCCAGGCTGACTAGCAAGTTGCTAGCATGTTTCTAGCATGTTTAACAAGTTGTTAGCATGTTTCTACCATGATTAGCAAGTTGCTAGCATGTTTCTAGGCTGATTAGCAAGTAGCTAGCATGTTTCCAGCATGATTAGCAAGTTGTTAGCATGTTTCTAGGAGGATTATCAAGTTGCTACCATGATTAGCATGCTATTTACATGTCTTTAGCATGACTGAGAAGTTACTAGCATGTTTCCAGCATGATTAGCAAGTTACTAGCGTGATTGTAGTTGCTAGGCTAGGCTAGATAATTCAATAGACAATAAATAGAAATAGTTGATAGTTGGGCAGGTTGATTGAGTCTCAAGGGATTCTGGGAGTTTAAATTTGAATTTTGACAGTTGGAGTTTGAATTTTGACAGTTGGAGTTTGAATTTTGACAGTTGGAGTTTGAATTTTGACAGTTGGAGTTTGAATTTTGACAGTTGGAGTTTGAATAGTGTAGATCATTTGAACATTCCGTCAATGTAAGTCTATGAGATGTTGATTATTTTTAATCTTCAGTTTGTTAAAGTCTAAAGTGAGATCAGTCTGAAGAGCTGGGCTGAGTTTGGTGAAAGCTCTAGGAGGAGTAGCGTCCAGAAATTGAGTCTAAGAAGAATAAAAGGCTTAAGTAAGCTAATTGTGTGTTGATCACATGATCTCAGGAGTAATTGTGGTGTTGTTGAAAGTGTGATATTGTTGGGCGATTGTGAGGCGAGGCGAGGGAAGGTGTGAATGTTTTATGTATTGCTGGAGTTCCTCTCAATGGGGAATCGCTGTCACAGTTCAAGCCGAGCTAAAAACCTTCCCGCTTCTCCTGAGATTGATGCGCCAGAGTCATTTCGCTCCGGCTCCGATGCTAAATTGGATGCTTGCTGAATGAAAAACACAAGCCAAATAAGATTGTCCTGCCGCACTTGTTTAGAGTCGGGACTTTGTTCAGCATTCTGATGAGACGCATTTCAGTATCTCTGTCAGAGGAAATCACATGTTGGACATTTGAGGTTTTAAAATAATTTAGAAGAAAATTAAATATTTATGTTTTTTAAAATTTTAATAAATTGCTTATGCTTATTGCTTTAAATTTGACTTGTTCCAATTTAATTTAAATTTGCCTTTGTAAAATGTTATTTATTTATTTAATTTTACTTTTTCATTTTTAAAAAGTAAAAATAATGTTTTTAATTGTATTTATTCTAAATGTTATTTATTTATTTGACATTTAATTTTTTTATTATATATTTTACAATTTATTGATTTGTTTTATTTTTTTGCCAGTCCTGTTGATGCAAATCTTTTGAACCAAATCTTTTGAATGTTTCTTTGATGGTTGATTAGAAATGCTTTTTATTTTTTTATTTAAAAGTTATTGTATTTATTTTTTTTTATTTATATTGTTCATTAATGTAGGGTTGAGGTTTTCAAATAAAATAAATATTTATGTATTTTTAAATATTTAATTCATTTAAAATTGTATTAAGCTATTTTAAATTTGACTTATTTTAAATTTCATTTAATTATTGTAAATTTTAGTTTTTAAAAATGTTATTTATTTATTTAATTATTATGAATTTTAATTATTTAATTTTACTTTTTACTTGATTTATTTATTGTTATTATATATTTTACAATTTATTGATTTATTTTTTGTCAATGCAAATTTTTTGAACCAAATATTTTGAATGGTGGATTAGAAATGTATTTTGATTTATTTAAAAGTGTAATTATTTAATGTTTATTAAAATGTAATAGTATTTATTCTCTTATTTATTTTACATTTTTCTTATTTATTATAACAGATTTCATTATTATAGGTTTTAAAATAACAGAGAAAAAAATTATATTTAATTATGTGTTTTTAAATATTTAATTCAATAAAATACTTATTAAATTGATTATTTAAAATTTTACTTATTTTAAAATTAATTTAATTTTTGTAAATTTAGCTTTTTAATATGTTATTTATTCATTTTTATTTTATATATATATATATACATACATACATACATATGCATATATATATATATATATATATATATATATATATATATATATATATATATATTACAATTAATTTTATTTTTTGTAAATGCAAATGTTTCTTTGATGGTTGATTAGAATTTTTTTTTTTATTATTTAAAGTTTATTTCATGTATATTAAAATGTAAATGTACTTATTTTAGTATTTATTTTACATTTTTATTATTTATTATATTATTTATTTGAAATTATAATATACATTATTGTATATTTTATTTATTTAATTTTTTTCTTAGTTATTTATTCTAAATGTTATTTTTTGACATTTCATTTTATTATTTAAACAATTAATTAGCTTTTTTGTTTTATTAAATTTGTTTAATTTTTTATTTTACAATTTATTTTTTGCTAGTCTTGATGCAAATGTTTTAAACAAAATATTGGGATGATTTTTTTATATTTGTTTAGAAATGTATTTTCATTTACGTAATAATCTAATTACCTCATGTATATTTTATTATTTTTATTTATTTATTTTGCATTTCTATTATTTATTCTAACTGATTTGACTAAAGTCTATTAGTTGTGCTATTGTTGCACGCAGATATATACTGAAATATAGCTGTTAGATTGATAGCAGTCCAAATGTAAAATGAATGCTAAATGCAAAAAACACAAGATGGCAGTAGATGCACATATATGCAGCGTGTGTGTGTGTGTGTGTGTGTGTGTGTGTGTGTGTGTGTGTGTTCTTTAGTGAAGGCTGGAGAGATTTCAGCCTCTGCCTTCTTCATTTTGTAAGAAGGAAGCAGTAGATTGGTGTAAATGAGCAGGTGTCAGTAACAGTGTGTTCATGTGTTCATATGTAGCTCAGATCTCTCATCGTGTCGCATGCATGCGTGTGCAGATGGAAACGGGTTCACGTGTGCATCATTATCATTCAGGACGTGCTCCTTCCTCTGCGTCTCCTAACGCTTCTGATGCTAATACTGACTTCCATGAGAGACGACACCAACAAGCCTCCGTTGGAGAGTGTGTGTGTGTATATGTGTGTGTGTTTGTGTGTATGTGTGTTCATCATCATCATCATCATCATCGCCACAACCTTGTGCTTCTGCATTCTCTCAGATCTTCCCTCAAAGATACAACAAACAGATTTAATATTTCTTGATCATTCTTCTCTCTGACCTTTACATTTAAAGCCAAAAACTGGGCCAAAAGTTCAGCCAAAAACGACTATTCTTGTGGCTCCAGACCAGTCTTTCTTCAATGGAACATAAAAGATGTTTTGAAACCAAACGTTTCTGCTTCAAAACAAATTATTGTAAAAAACACTATATACACAAATCTGTGATTGAGATTAGAGACAAATAACTGTGGATTCCATCAGGGTTATAAACTAAACAAAAAAAGCCCTCATAAACTAAAACTAATTATAAAAAGATTTTAAATAAAGTAAATAAAATAATAAATAATAGATAAAACTAACTGAATGAAAACTAGAAATAAATAAAGTGAAAATGGAAACTAATAAAATTGCACCAAAAAAGCACCAAAAAAATGTAACTAATATTAAAATGATGATGAATTAGAAATGAAACTAAGAGAAATAGTTTTATGATGAGGCATAAAAATTATGCACTGAAAAAAAAAAAACTACAACTAAATTAAAATAAATTAAACCAAATAGTAAAAATGATAATATAAGTACCTAACAAAATTACAAGAAATTAAGGTAAAATTTTAAATTTCTACCTAAATAATTGGGGGAAAATTTTTAAACCCCCCAAAAAATAAAAAATAATAATCTGAACAAAAATGACAACGCATAACAAAATGATAAAAAAGCAAAAATTTCAATAAAATCTCAAACTAAAAAAGTTATTTAAAATATAAGTTAAATAAAATATAAATAATAGATAAAACAAACTGAACTGAATAAAATGAAATGTTGCCTTGGAAAAAATAAATAAATAAATAAATAAATGAAGTAAAAATGGCAACTAAGAAAAATTGCATTTAAAAAAGCACAAAAAAACTACTAAAAGTGTTAATTAGGAAACTAACAGAAATAGTTTTATGGCAAAGCATTAAACATTATGCACTGAAAGTAAATAAAAACTAAATTAAAATAAATTAAACCTAATAGTAAAAATTATAGATAATAAAAGTACCTAACAAAATTGCAAGAAATTAAGCTAAAATTTAAATGACTATGTAAATAATTGGGGAGAAAAATTTAAGCTAAAAATAAAATAATAATAAAAAAATAATAATTATAATAATTTAAATCTGAATAAAAACGACAACGCATACTAAAATTATATATATATATATATATATATATATATATATATATATATATATATATATATATATATATATAATATAAACTAATAATAATCTAATACTGATATTATTTAAATAAAAGTAAAATAAAATATGAATTAGAGAGAAAGCAAACTGAATGGAAACTAGAAATGTTTGTTTTGGAAAATAAATAAAAAATTTAAGTAAAAATGGCAACTAATAAAATTGCACTTAAAAAGCACAAAAATACTACAAAAAATTAAACGATTTAAATCTGAATAAAACTGACCGTGGATAACGAAATTATATAAAATCTGTATATAAAAATCGAAAAATACTACTCAAAATATTAAATAAAATATAGTAGTCTATATAAATAATACTAAGTTAGCACTGGACCACATTGGCTCTCAATGAATGAAAAAAAAAACAGAAATTTTTCTAAATATTTTCTTTAGTGTTTGACAGAAGACAGGAAGTCATGCAGGTTTAAAACAATATAATTGATCATTTTGTCTGAACTGAAGGCTAATATTATACAGTCCTGTAGCTTTAAGAGTGCACCATCGTTCATCAGCTCCTGAATAACGAATAGGTGTTAATGTGTCAATATGTTTACCATCTCGTGACTTTGATGCTTTAGTTGTTATTTTTAACGGTTTTGGAGCGCCGCTGATCTGAACGACACAAATGAAACCGTTTTTAATTAGACATGAGGCGTTTTAGATGCTTCCATACAGGTTTTTTGGTTCAAAATGCATTCGGGGATTGCTTTTCCTGCTTCCTGTCTGGACAGCATGTCAATACCATCAAACTCCATCTCAAAAGAGAGCAAAAACCTGCTTTTGATGGTGTGTAGAGGTCAGGAGATTGATTGACAGGCCGCAGGACGCAGATAAAGCCAGGTCAGAGACCTTCATCCCCCTCTCGTCCTCTTCCTCCTCAGGGAGCAGGAGCTGAAGGTCCATCAGGCCCGACGCAGTCTGGAAGAAGCTCTGATGGCCGACAGTTTGGCACGAGCCGCAGAATCCACTCGAGACACGGAGGGCAGAGCGGCGTAGAGACAAGACACAGGTGACCAAACCACAGCACGACTTTATTACCGCAGCTGTCCAAAATGCACAATTACTCAGTTATTAATCTTAATCAGCTCTACTCAAGACTATACAGTCATTATTATATGGAAGCCCACTTCCGCCACTAAATAATAAAAAAAGGTGATTGCAACTTTTTAGCTCACAATCTTTTTTCACATTACATTACTTTTTTCTCAGAATTATGAGATTAAACTTGCAATTCCAAGTTATGAAGTCCTAATTGTGAGATATAAACTCGCAACTTTGTGAAATAAAGTCAGAATTGCATGATATAAACTCACAATTCAGACTTTTTTCTCAGTATTGGGAGTTTATATCTAACAATTTTGACTTGCAATTGTGTTATAATATTTAGAACTGTGATATAAACTTGTAATTGTGTGTTATAAAGTTACATTTTTGTCAATTCTCATTGTCAGAATTAGAAGATATAAAATCACAATTCTGACTTTTTTCTTAGAATGGCAAATTCAAATCTTACAATTCTGATTTAACTCGTAATTGTCATATAAAGTCACAGTTGTGAGATATAAACTTGCATTTGCGAGTTATAAAGTTAAAATGGCAAGATATGAACTCGCAATTGCAAGTTAAAAAGTCAGTATTGTGCAATTTTGAGAAATAAAGTCAGAATTGCAATATAGACTTTTTTTTCCCTCAGTATTGTGAGTTTATATCTTACAATTCTGACCTAATAACTCGCAATTGTGTTATAAAATCAGAATTGGGAGTTAAGTCCGAATTGTGTGATATAAACTCACAATTGTGGCTTTTTTCTCAGAATTGTGAGATATGAACTCGCAATTCTGACTGTGTTTTCTCAAAATTGCGTGGTATAAACAATTTTGTGAAATAAAGTCAGAATTGCATGATATAAACTCACAATTCAGACTTTTTTCTCAGTATTGGGAGTTTATATCTAACAATTTTGACTTGCAATTGTGTTATAATATTCAGAACTGTGATATAAACTTGCAATTGTGTGTTATAAAGTTACAATTTTGTCAATTCTCATTGTCAGGATTGCAAGGTATAAAATCACAATTCTGACTTTTTTCTCAAATCTTACAATTCTGATTTAACTCGTAATTGTCTTATAAAGTCACAGTTGTGAGATATAAACTTGCATTTGCGAGTTATAAAGTTAAAATGGCAAGATATAAACTCACAACTTTTTTTTCTCAGAATTGAGAGATATGAACTCGCAATTGCAAGTTAAAAAGTCAGTATTGTGCAATTTTGAGAAATAAAGTCAGAATTGCAATATAGACTTTTTTTTTTCTCAGTATTGTGAGTTTATATCTTACAATTCTGACCTTATAACTCGCAATTGTGTTATAAAATCAGAATTGGGAGTTAAGTCCGAATTGTGTGATATAAACTTGAACATAGTCTTTTGGAATTGGACTTTATAACTCAAAATTGCAAGTTAATATCTTAGAATTCTGAGAAAAAAGTCAGAATTGCGAGATATAAACCCACAATTGTGGCTTTTTTCTCAGAATTGTGAGATATGAACTTGCAATTTTTTCCTCAAAATTGTGTGATAAAAACAATTCTGAGAAATGAGGTCAGAATTGCATGATATAAAGTTGCAATTGTGTTATACAAGTGTTATACAACTCACAATTGTGACTTTTTCCTTAGTATTGCAAGTTTATATCTCACAATTTTGACTTGCAATTGTGTTATAATATTCAGAACTGTGATATAAACTTGCAATTGTGTGTTATAAAGTTAAAATTGCAAGATATAAAATCACATATTTGTCAATTCTCATTGACTTTTTTTTTTTAGAATGGCAAATTCAAATCTTACAATTCTGATTTAACTCGTAATTGTCTTATAAAGTCACAGTTGTGAGATATAAACTTGCATTTGCGAGTTATAAAGTTAAAATGGCAAGATATAAACTCACAACTTTGACTTTTTTTTCTCAGAATTGAGAGATATGAACTCGCAATTGCAAGTTAAAAAGTCAGAATTGTGCAATTTTGAGAAATAAAGTCAGAATTGCAATATAGACTTTTTTTTCTCAGTATTGTGAGTTTATATCTTACAATTCTGACCTAATAACTCGCAATTGTGTTATAAAATCAGAATTGGGAGTTAAGTCCGAATTGTGTGATATAAACTTGAACATAGTCTTTTGGAATTGGACTTTATAACTCAAAATTGCAATTTTATATCTTACAATTCTGAGAAAAAAGTCAGAATTGCGAGATATAAACCCACAATTGTGGCTTTTTTCTCAGAATTGTGAGATATGAACTTGCAATTCTGACTGTTTTTTTTTCCTCAAAATTGTGTGATAAAAACAATTCTGAGAAATGAGGTCAGAATTGCATGATATAAAGTTGCAGTTGTGTTATACAAGTGTTATACAACTCACAATTGTGACTTTTTCCTTAGTATTGCAAGTTTATATCTCACAATTTTGACTTGCAATTGTGTTATAATATTCAGAACTGTGATATAAACTTGCAATTGTGTGTTATAAAGTTAAAATTGCAAGATATAAAATCACATATTTGTCAATTCTCATTGACTTTTTTTTTTTAGAATGGCAAATTCAAATCTTACAATTCTGATTTAACTCATAATTGTCTTATAAAGTCACAGTTGTGAGATATAAACTTGCATTTGCGAGTTATAAAGTTAAAATGGCAAGATATAAACTCACAACTTTGACTTTTTTTTCTCAGAATTGAGAGATATGAACTCGCAATTGCAAGTTAAAAAGTCAGTATTGTGCAATTTTGAGAAATAAAGTCAGAATTGCAATATAGACTTTTTTTTCTCAGTATTGTGAGTTTATATCTTACAATTCTGACCTAATAACTCGCAATTGTGTTATAAAATCAGAATTGGGAGTTAAGTCCGAATTGTGTGATATAAACTTGAACATTAGTCTTTTGGAATTGGACTTTATAACTCAAAATTGCGATTTTATATCTTACAATTCTGAGAAAAAAGTCAGAATTGCGAGATATAAACTCACAATTGTGGCTTTTTTCTCAGAATTGTGAGATATGAACTTGCAATTTTTTCCTCAAAATTGTGTGATAAAAACAATTCTGAGAAATGAGGTCAGAATTGCATGATATAAAGTTGCAGTTGTGTTATACAAGTGTTATACAACTCACAATTGTGACTTTTTCCTTAGTATTGCAAGTTTATATCTCACAATTTTGACTTGCAATTGTGTTATAATATTCAGAACTGTGATATAAACTTGCAATTGTGTGTTATAAAGTTAAAATTGCAAGATATAAAATCACATATTTGTCAATTCTCATTGACTCTTTTTTTTTTTTTAGAATGGCAAATTCAAATCTTACAATTCTGATTTAACTCATAATTGTCTTATAAAGTCACAGTTGTGAGATATAAACTTGCATTTGCGAGTTATAAAGTTAAAATGGCAAGATATAAACTCACAACTTTTTTTTCTCAGAATTGAGAGATATGAACTCGCAATTGCGAGTTAAAAAGTAAAAAAAAAAAAAATTGAGAAATAAAGTCAGAATTGCAATATAGACTTTTTTTTTTTTCTCAGTATTGTGAGTTTATATCTTACAATTCTGACCTAATAACTCGCAATTGTGTTATAAAATCAGAATTGGGAGTTAAGTCCGAATTGTGTGATATAAACTTGAACATAGTCTTTTGGAATTGGACTTTATAACTCAAAATTGCAAGTTTATATCTTACAATTCTGAGAAAAAAGTCAGAATTGCGAGATATAAACCCACAATTGTGGCTTTTTTCTCAGAATTGTGAGATATGAACTCGCAATTCTGACTGTTTTTTTTTCTCAAAATTGTGTGATAAAAACAATTCTGAGAAATGAGGTCAGAATTGCATGATATAAAGTTGCAATTGTGTTATACAAGTGTTATACAACTCACAATTGTGACTTTTTCCTTAGTATTGCAAGTTTATATCTCACAATTTTGACTTGCAATTGTGTTATAATATTCAGAACTGTGATATAAACTTGCATTTGCGAGTTATAAAGTTAAAATGGCAAGATATAAACTCACAACTTTGACTTTTTTTTCTCAGAATTGAGAGATATGAACTCGCAATTGCAAGTTAAAAAGTCAGTATTGTGCAATTTTGAGAAATAAAGTCAGAATTGCAATATAGACTTTTTTTTCTCAGTATTGTGAGTTTATATCTTACAATTCTGACCTTATAACTCGCAATTGTGTTATAAAATCAGAATTGGGAGTTAAGTCCGAATTGTGTGATATAAACTTGAACATTAGTCTTTTGGAATTGGACTTTATAACTCAAAATTGCGATTTTATATCTTACAATTCTGAGAAAAAAGTCAGAATTGCGAGATATAAACTCACAATTGTGGCTTTTTTCTCAGAATTGTGAGATATGAACTTGCAATTTTTTCCTCAAAATTGTGTGATAAAAACAATTCTGAGAAATGAGGTCAGAATTGCATGATATAAAGTTGCAGTTGTGTTATACAAGTGTTATACAACTCACAATTGTGACTTTTTCCTTAGTATTGCAAGTTTATATCTCACAATTTTGACTTGCAATTGTGTTATAATATTCAGAACTGTGATATAAACTTGCAATTGTGTGTTATAAAGTTAAAATTGCAAGATATAAAATCACATATTTGTCAATTCTCATTGACTCTTTTTTTTTTTTTAGAATGGCAAATTCAAATCTTACAATTCTGATTTAACTCATAATTGTCTTATAAAGTCACAGTTGTGAGATATAAACTTGCATTTGCGAGTTATAAAGTTAAAATGGCAAGATATAAACTCACAACTTTTTTTTCTCAGAATTGAGAGATATGAACTCGCAATTGCGAGTTAAAAAGTAAAAAAAAAAAAAATTGAGAAATAAAGTCAGAATTGCAATATAGACTTTTTTTTTTTTCTCAGTATTGTGAGTTTATATCTTACAATTCTGACCTAATAACTCGCAATTGTGTTATAAAATCAGAATTGGGAGTTAAGTCCGAATTGTGTGATATAAACTTGAACATAGTCTTTTGGAATTGGACTTTATAACTCAAAATTGCAAGTTTATATCTTAGAATTCTGAGAAAAAAGTCAGAATTGCGAGATATAAACCCACAATTGTGGCTTTTTTCTCAGAATTGTGAGATATGAACTCGCAATTCTGACTGTTTTTTTTTCTCAAAATTGTGTGATAAAAACAATTCTGAGAAATGAGGTCAGAATTGCATGATATAAAGTTGCAATTGTGTTATACAAGTGTTATACAACTCACAATTGTGACTTTTTCCTTAGTATTGCAAGTTTATATCTCACAATTTTGACTTGCAATTGTGTTATAATATTCAGAACTGTGATATAAACTTGCATTTGCGAGTTATAAAGTTAAAATGGCAAGATATAAACTCACAACTTTGACTTTTTTTTCTCAGAATTGAGAGATATGAACTCGCAATTGCAAGTTAAAAAGTCAGTATTGTGCAATTTTGAGAAATAAAGTCAGAATTGCAATATAGACTTTTTTTTCTCAGTATTGTGAGTTTATATCTTACAATTCTGACCTAATAACTCGCAATTGTGTTATAAAATCAGAATTGGGAGTTAAGTCCGAATTGTGTGATATAAACTTGAACATTAGTCTTTTGGAATTGGACTTTATAACTCAAAATTGCGATTTTATATCTTACAATTCTGAGAAAAAAGTCAGAATTGCGAGATATAAACTCACAATTGTGGCTTTTTTCTCAGAATTGTGAGATATGAACTTGCAATTTTTTCCTCAAAATTGTGTGATAAAAACAATTCTGAGAAATGAGGTCAGAATTGCATGATATAAAGTTGCAGTTGTGTTATACAAGTGTTATACAACTCACAATTGTGACTTTTTCCTTAGTATTGCAAGTTTATATCTCACAATTTTGACTTGCAATTGTGTTATAATATTCAGAACTGTGATATAAACTTGCAATTGTGTGTTATAAAGTTAAAATTGCAAGATATAAAATCACATATTTGTCAATTCTCATTGACTCTTTTTTTTTTTTTAGAATGGCAAATTCAAATCTTACAATTCTGATTTAACTCATAATTGTCTTATAAAGTCACAGTTGTGAGATATAAACTTGCATTTGCGAGTTATAAAGTTAAAATGGCAAGATATAAACTCACAACTTTTTTTTCTCAGAATTGAGAGATATGAACTCGCAATTGCGAGTTAAAAAGTAAAAAAAAAAAAAATTGAGAAATAAAGTCAGAATTGCAATATAGACTTTTTTTTTTTTCTCAGTATTGTGAGTTTATATCTTACAATTCTGACCTAATAACTCGCAATTGTGTTATAAAATCAGAATTGGGAGTTAAGTCCGAATTGTGTGATATAAACTTGAACATAGTCTTTTGGAATTGGACTTTATAACTCAAAATTGCAAGTTTATATCTTAGAATTCTGAGAAAAAAGTCAGAATTGCGAGATATAAACCCACAATTGTGGCTTTTTTCTCAGAATTGTGAGATATGAACTCGCAATTCTGACTGTTTTTTTTTCTCAAAATTGTGTGATAAAAACAATTCTGAGAAATGAGGTCAGAATTGCATGATATAAAGTTGCAATTGTGTTATACAAGTGTTATACAACTCACAATTGTGACTTTTTCCTTAGTATTGCAAGTTTATATCTCACAATTTTGACTTGCAATTGTGTTATAATATTCAGAACTGTGATATAAACTTGCATTTGCGAGTTATAAAGTTAAAATGGCAAGATATAAACTCACAACTTTGACTTTTTTTTCTCAGAATTGAGAGATATAAACTCGCAATTGCAAGTTAAAAAGTCAGTATTGTGCAATTTTGAGAAATAAAGTCAGAATTGCAAGTTATAAAGTCATAATCGGAAGATATAAACTCTTTTTTTTTAATAAATTAAGAATTGCAAGATATAAACTCACAATTCTGACTTTATTTGACAAAATTGAGTTTATATCACGCAATTATGATTTAATAACACAGAATTGCAAGTTATTAAGTCAGAATTGTGAGATATAAGCATTATATATATATATTACACTTTACAAAAAAGTAAACATGAAAACATTTTTAAAACTGTATTTGAAAAATCTTTAAACCATTTTTATGAAATGTGAATATTATAAACATTTTAAATATTTAGCTTTATTTTATTTCAGTTGTAGATTTTTGTTTTACATTAATACTTTTTCAAAATGTATTTGTCTTGTTATGATATTCATGTGTATTTTATGCATTTAGTTTTAAATTCTACATTGAGTAGATATGAGATTTATGCTGCAGCTCAAGACCTCAGTAACTGACTTTATCAATGGTTTTTTAACACATCGAGTGCTGTTTACAGTCTGTGGCTATTCCATATTTCTATATGTGTAGCAGCAGCACACGTGTGTTGATGAGAACATGTGATCTGTGTGATGGTGTAATGGTGAAATCCAGCAGAAGAGCAGCTCTGAGCTCACGCCGCCATCAAATATTCAGAGCCTCATTAAGAGAGCCTCTTCATCATCGTCCTCTTCCTCTGATTCTGTTTAAAAGGAATGAATAGTTAATATGGGTTGATTCCATCAGCCGTCAGTGAGATCTGCTCCTCCACGTCAGACGGTAACCGCATGGCTTTGGTTTTCAGAAACGCGGCTCCGTCTGAACGCTGATGTTTGTCCACAGAAACATGCTTTTTTGAATAATCAGTCGGCTGTTTTGCATTCGCCGCTCCGCTGAGCTCTTTCTCTCTTTCTGAGCAATAAAATATCAGAAATATCTGCTGGGTGGAAGAGCTTATCGTTATTTTATTTTCTGCCATGATAAAAACTCTAATGCACATCATGTGCTCTTTCAGACTGAATGCATTTTGCATTGCTTTGTGCGGCTTTTTTCAGCGTTTTAACATGTAAACATGCATTAGATGGACAACTTTGACCATTATGAACATGTTTTGCAGCATTGTGTGCATGATATGCTGTTTTAAAAGCATAGTGCTCAACTTAACCCTTATATAATGTTAATGCAGTGAATGGGTGCCGTCAGAATGAGAGTCCAAACAGTTGATAAAAACATCACAATAATCCACACCACTCCAGTCCATCAGTTAACATCTTGACAAGACAAAAGCTCAAGACACTTTTAACTATATAGTAAAAATGGCAACTAATAAACATAGCACTTATAAAGCACACACACAAAAACTATTAAAAATTAAATAAAATTGAAATGATGAAAAAATGTAATCAGAAATTTTTAAAACTAATATAAATACTTGTATGTTGAAGCACTAAAATTCTGCACTGAAAATAAATAAAAACTAAAACTGAAATTAAAAGAAATTAAAACTTATAGTAAAAATGGCAACTAATAAACATAGCACTTATAAAGCACACACACACACACACATACACACACACACAAAAAAACTATTAAAAATTAAATAAAATTGAAATGATGAAAAAATGTAATCAGAAATTTTTTAAACTAATATAAATACTTGTATGTTGAAGCACTAAAATTCTGCACTGAAAATAAATAAAAACTAAAACTGAAATTAAAATAAATTAAGACTAATAGTAAAAATGACAGCTAATAAAAGTACCTAACAAAATTACAAGAAATTAAAATAAATTTGAAATGACTACCTAAATAATTGGGAAAATGTTTTAGCTAAAATAAATAATAAATTAATTAAAATAAAAGTAAAATAAAATATAAATAATTGATAAAACAAACTGAATGAATACGATAAATGTTGCCTTGGAAAATAAATAAATAAATACGTAAATAAATAAACAATTAAAAAAGCATAAAAATATCTACTAAAAATTAAACAAAAATTGAAAATCAAAAATAATATAAATACTTTTATGTTGTAGCACTAAAATTCTGCACTGAAAATAAATAAAAACTAAAACTGAAATTTAAAAGAAATTAAAACTAATAGTAAAAATGACAGCTAATAAAAGTACCTAACAAAATTACAAGAAATTAAGATAATTTTGAAATGACTACCTAAATAATAATAATAATAATAATAATAATAATAATAATAATAATAATAATAATAATAATAAATAATTAAAATCTGAATAAAAATGACATTTTATTAAAAAATAAAATAAAATTGAAATTAAAATCTCATAAACTAAAACTGATTTAAAAAGCATTTAAAATAAAAGTGAAATAAAATATAAATAATCAGTAAAACAAACTGAATGAATACTAGAAATGTTGCATTGGAAAATAAATAAAGTAAAAATGGCAACTAATAAAACTGAAATTAAAAAAGCACAAAAAAATCTACTAAAAATTAAACTAAAATAGAAATGATGAAACAAAATTTAAACAAAAATTGACAAACAAAATTTAAATGTTAATTAGGAAACTAACAGAAAAAAGTTTTATGTTGAAGTATTAAAATGATGCACTAAAAATAAATAAACTAAAACTGAAATGAAAATAAACATAAATTAAACCTAATAAGTGTACAAGAAATTTTTGCTTTTTTCCTTTTTTTTGCATGAATACTTCTCACACATTACAGAAAAGTAAACACTAAAATATTTTGCTCCCTTTTTTTTTTTTTACATTTTAATTTTTCTTTTTACAGTAATACACATTACAAAAAAGTAAACATGAGAACATTTTTTAAAATGTATTTGACGGCCTTGTTTTTCTATAATACAGCATTTTTTAAACATTTTGTTTTAAATTCTAAATGTATTTATTTATTATTATTTTTGTGTGTGTTCTGTTTGCTGATGTTCTCCTCTGAACCTGCTTCACCAGGCCGTCCATCAGTGAATTGATGCTGAAATGTTGTTTATCTGTGGTCGGGATTGAATGTGTTTATGAGGCGACGGCTGCGAGAGGAGCTCCGACACAAAACACAATTTAAATACAAATTAGCCAGCACACGGAAACCAATAGCATTTGCATTAATTCCACTGGTGTGTTTGTAAGATAAATGAGTCTGTCTTCACAATCCAGAGCATGTTTCCTTTCATTCAGATGAGCTGCAGACCCGCTTCACACTTTCACTCGCTTTTGTCCACATGTTTGCTTGGCTTTGTGTTTGTTGATGAGGGTGGATCATATCAAGATTTTCTCATGAATTACTCAAAATGTATGTGTTTTTGTGCTATTTAAAAATAAAAATGATATATAATATATATATATATATATATATATATATATATATATATATATATATATATATATATATATATATATAATATAAACATTAGCTGAAATTAAAATATATTTTGAAAATTATTTAAGCTATTTTCTCTTTTTTATTTACTTGAACTAAAAATAAAAAATGGCAAAACAAAATTATTATGTAAATGTAACTAATGATGTAACCAAAGTTAACATGAAAACAGGAAAAACTCATCTTAAAAATAATACAAAATTTTCATAAACTATAATAGTCTTAATTACACTAAAATTAATACTGATTTAAAAAAACAAAACCCCTAAATATGACAAAACCACAACAAAATTGCTAAAACTTACATGTAAAATTTACATTAAAAACAAGAAAAATTATCTTAAAAATCATTTAAAAGTAAGAAACTATAATAGTATCTCAATTATACTAAAATAATACTGATTTAAAAATCAAAAACCCTAACAATGAGAAAAAACACACCAGAGTTTGTAAAACTTTAACTAAATTGAACATTAAAACAGCAAAAATAAAATTAAAACTAATCCAAAATATGAAAATACTATAATAGTATCTCAATTATACTAAAATAATACTGATTTAAAAATCAAAAACCCTAAATATGACAAAAACACGCAACAAAATTAGTCAAACTTTAACTAAAATGAACATGAAATGCAAAAAATAAAATTAAAACTAATCCAAAATATGAAAATACTATAATAGTATCTTAATTATACTAAAATAATACTGATTTAAAAATCAAAAACCCTAAAAATGAGAAAACCACAACCTAATTGCTAAAACTTACATGTAAAATTTACATTAAAAACAAGAAAATGTATCTTAAAAATCATTTAAAAGTAAGAAACTATAATAGTATCTTAATTATACTAAAATAATACTGATTTAAAAAAACAAAAACCCTAAATGTGACAAAAACACACAACAAAATTGCTCAACTTTTACTAAAATTTGCATGAAAACAGGAAAAATCATCTTAAAAAAAAAAACTAAATATGATGAAAAACACAACAGAATTGCTAAAACTTTAACTAAAATGAACATGAAAACAGGACAAATCATCTTAAAATAGTTCAAAGTGTTAATAAACTATAATAGTATCTCAATAATACTAAAATAACACTGATTTAAAAAAACAAAACCCCTAAAAATGGCAAAAACACAACAAAATTAGTAAAACTTTAACTAAAATTAAAATAAGTAAATGAAAACTAAGAAAATAACTGGTGTGTTGTGATTTCAGACATTTATAAGTTTTGTATCTCAACACCATGCTGCCGTTTTCTTGAATTATTTGAATTTTTACAAGATTTAATGAAGGAAATGTGTAAGTATTATATGTATGTATAAATTTTATTTAGATTTTTACACAAGGAATTACAAACATTGCACAAAATGTATTTGTTTAGTGCGAAAACAGGTTTTTGTAATGTATCTGATTGATTGAAGTATCAAATGAATATCTGATCTTCTAAACTCCTGATTGTGTGAGCGCCTCTCAGTCTGCATTACTGTAAAAACAGGCACAAACGGCGGGCGGATCAGCACATTGTCACGTACGTGAACGCGAGCAGAAATCCACAGGCGTCTGTGTCAGCGCTTTGTGGCGAGCGGAAGATAAAATGAGTCTTTCACAGAATTGCTCTGATATGAAAGTTTTATCGGGTAATTGCTGGCAGAGCGTGGCTTCATTCACTGACTTCTAATTAGAGCGAGTTTTAGACGCGTGTTACCATGATTTCAAATGAGAAACAGACACGTTTAGATCATCAGATATCATGTTTATGACTCTACTGACTGTTGCACTGCAATAAAAAACATGATAACATGATGGCTTTGGCAGGACCGGCCCTGTGGATTGGTGATGTAGAAGGGTCCTCAAATTTTGTCTCAAATTCAAATTTAAGGCCATAAAACGTCTACAGATTTACAAATAATTTACTCACCCCCTTGTCATCCAAGATGTTCATGCGTTTCTTTCTTTAGTCGTAAAGAAATTAAATTTTTTGAGGAAAACATTTCAGGATTTCTCTCCATATAGTGGACTTCTATGGTGCTCGTGAGTTTGAACTTCCAAAATGCAGCTTCAAAGGGCTCTAAACGATCCCAGCCGAGGAAGAAGGGTCTTATCTAGCGAAATGATCGGTTATTTTTATTTCAAAATTATGGTCAATGTGATTTTTGGCCAAAGCATTCAGAAGTTATTAGCAAAAATTGTTCATATCTCCTGACCACTAGGTGGCGCTGTGCTGAAACTGTGCAAGTAGTCTCAGGTCATGCTTGCTATAACACACACCAAGTTTGGTCTCAATGCGCCAAACCATTGCGGAGATAAAGAGACCAGTTTTGTGATTTTTGGCTGAAGCATTCAGAAGTTATTAGCAAAAATTTTTCATATCTCCTGACCACTAGGTGGCGCTGTGCTGAAACTGTGCAAGTAGTCTCAGGTTATGCTTGCTATAACACACACCAAGTTTGGTCCCAATGCGCCAAACCATTGCGGAGATAAAGAGACCAGTTTTGTGATTTTTGGCCGAAGCATTCAGAAGTTATTAGCAAAAATTGTTCATATCTCCTGACCACTAGGTGGCGCTGTGCTGAAACTGTGCAAGTAGTCTCAGGTCATGCTTGCTATACCACACACCAAGTTTGGTCCCAATGCGCCAAACCATTGCGGAGATAAAGAGACCAGTTTTGTGATTTTTGGCCGAAGCATTCAGAAGTTATTAGAAAAAATATTAAATTGTTCATATCTCCTGACCACTAGGTGGCGCTGTGCTGAAACTGTGCAAGTAGTCTCAGGTCATGCTTGCTATAACACACACCAAGTTGGATCCCAATGCGCCAAACCATTGCGGAGATAAAGAGACCAGTTTTGTGATTTTTGGCCGAAGCATTCAGAAGTTATTAGCAAAAATTGTTCATATCTCCTGACCACTAGGTGGCGCTGTGCTGAAACTGTGCAAGTAGTCTCAGGCCATGCTTGCTATAACACACACCAAGTTGGATCCCAATGCGCCAAACCATTGCGGAGATAAAGAGACCAGTTTTGTGATTTTTGGCCGAAGCATTCAGAAGTTATTAGCAAAAATTGTTCATATCTCCTGACCACTAGGTGGCGCTGTGCTGAAACTGTGCAAGTAGTCTCAGGTATAGTAAACTTTTATGACAATAATGACAATAATATTTACTCGTCTAGAAAACCCTTGTTGATTTAAGAATTTTTAGATATTTTGGCTGGAAACAAGACAAAAAAATCCAAGTAAGAAAAGCATTTTTTGCAGTGTAGAAATCGACTTTGAGAAACCTGATTATTTTGAGACTGTATGTTTGTTTTGCAACGGCATGCGGTATTCATTTTATTTGTGCAAGTCCTAAGAAAGGTATGTTTTAAAAGCAGTGCATTGACCAAAAACAATGAGCCGCTTTATACTAGCGAGCCGTTATCTGCCCCAGAACGCTGTGTGTGTTTGTACCCCGTGAATGTTTAATTAATGCTTGTGCTTTCAGGCAAACTCTTAAATTGTGGGGCAGTTTGTGTTAATTACCCCCTTTATCCTGAAATCTCAGCGTAAGTGAAAAGCTTCTGCTAATGAAGATGCAAATTACCCGCGCCGCTCGTGGATTGATTGTAGCGCTCTCTCTTTATTCCGTGATGGACGCGCATTAGAACTTAAAAGCGTTGTATTTATGTACGTTACGTCTTATTTCTTCAACACTCTGTGTGTGCAAGATGATTTGTGTTTCCTGGGGTAATTAAAAACACTTTTTATGATGATTAGGTTTAATTGTGCTTGTAAATATGTTTCGTGTATTAGGCGAAATTACTGCAGAAAAAACACCCACACAGAGAGATAAAAGTGTTTTTATATCATTTATTTGTAATTGAATATGGCAGCTTACTGAATGGGATGAATTAAAGCTCTGTGGAGCTCTAGAACAGGCAGGAATCATGTTTACATAGCATCTTACTGATAAACGTTAAACGAATAGTGTTGAAAATGTGCTCATCTTTAGTTTATTTAAGATGAGTTTGTTTCTTCATCAGATTTGTAGAAATGTGTCATTCCATTAGTTGCTCACCAATTAATGTGAATGGGTGCCGTCAGAATGAGAGTCCAAACATCTGATAAAAACATCACAATAATCCACAATAACCCACTCCAGTCCATCAATTAACATCTTGAGAAGACAAACGCTGAAACAAATCCAGCATTAAGACCTTTTTTAAGTATATAGTAAAAATGGCAACTAATAAACATTGCACTTTAAAAAGCACAAAAAAAAACACTACGAAACGTAACTATTTGTTTGAGCTTTTGTCTTGTCAAGATGTTAATTGATGGACTGGAGTGGGTTATTGTGGATTATTGTGATGTTTTTATCAGCTGTTTGGACTCTCATTCTGACGGCACCCATTCACTCCAGAGGATCCATTGGTGAGCAGATTCAGATTAAATGCTGCATTTGTCGTGTTGGAATTATTGTAATCAAGATGAAGTTGTAATGTTGCCGAAATGAGTTTGTTTCTTCATCAGGTTTGTATAAATGTGTGATTCCATCATTGTCTCACCAATGGATCCTCTGGAGTGAATGGGTGCCGTCAGAATGAGAGTCCAAACAGCTGATAAAAACATCACAATAATTCACACCACTCCAGTCCATCAGTTAACATCTTGACAAGACAAAAGCTCAAACAAATCCATCATGAAGACACTTTTAACTAAAATACATCGAGTCCATAATAACGCTTCCTAAAAAAAAGTGGTCTGGTCTAAATCAGGAGAGAAATCTGCACAGATCAAACACCGTTTACAAGCCAAAATAGCTCTAAACAAATATGTGGCTGGATCTTGATGTGAGAAAACAACAAGAGAAAGCATTATTATGGATTACAGACTCAATGTATTTGAGTTAAAAAGGTCTTAATGCTGGATTTGTTTGAGCTTTTGTCTTGTCAAGATGTTAACTGATGGACTGGAGTGGTGTGGATTATTGTGGTGTTTTTATCAGCTGTTTGGACTCTCATTACGACGGCACCCATTCACTACAGAGGATCCATTGGGGAGGCCGATGTAAATGTTTGTTTTCAGACAGGCGTGAGTGAAATCATAATGTCGATTACACAGAAAATTCTGTCAATGGAGCTTTTAGAAACGCCATTCAGTTCTATTGACCCTGAATATTCTTTTGTGTATTTCTGTCGGTCTCTCGTTTCACCTGCTTCGCTCTTTCATGTCGAGTGGATTTTCAGTGCAGCCCGTATTGATCTGTGCGGATCTCTGAGGGCTTTTTACCATCAGCTGTATTGAGTGACTCTTCTGCTACTGTAACGCTTCATCTTCATCATCTGACTCCTCTCTTTCTCTGTTACACACACACACGTATGGTTCATTCCATAGGCGCACTGCAAAAAATGATTTTCTTACTTAGTATTTTTGTCTTGTTTTCTAGTATAAATATCTAAATATTCTTGAATCAAGATGCATTTACTTGACAAGTAAAATCATTTAAGATATTAAGTCTTGTTTTATAAAAAAATATTAAAATTTTGTTAGTTTTTGCTTAAAACATACTAAAATATCTGTCAATGAGGTAAGAAAAATAATCTTAATTCAAAGGCTAAGCAAGATATTTTTCTTGTCCCATTGGCAGATATTTTAGCTTGTTTTAAACAAAAACTAATACAATTTTGATCATTTTATTTTTTAGAAAACAAGACTTAATATCTTAAAAGATTTTACTTGTCGAGTAAATGCATCTTGATTCAAGAATGTTTAGATATTTATACTAGAAAACAAGACAAAAATACTAAGTAAGAAACCCTACAGCTAAACCTACCCTCACACAAAACTATAGTCATTTTTAGTTTCTTAAAACACTTCATTCTGTGTGATTTATAAGATTATTCTCCTCATGAAGACCCAAAAATGTCCCCACAAGGATAACATTGATTGCAATCACTATACTTGTGGGGACATTTGGTCCATATAATGGAAATAGACAACTGCTATCTTAGTTTTAGCTGCTCATTTCCTGATGTTGGATTGTGTTTTATTTCGCAGGTTGTTCAGTGCACTGGAGTCGTGGACGGCCGGATTTGACGTCATCAGTCTGCGTCAGCGGCACACGTTCAATAACCCATTACCCATAGCTTCAACCAAGGCCTTTTTCAACTAGAGCATATATTTTGATGTACATATCTATATATAATTGAGAACAATGCTTATTTTGTGTCAGACAGAAGAAAGAAAACTCAGCTTTTATACGGGAGAATCCACAGCAATACTTCCTCACGTCAAATCAGGTCACCGTCGCTGGGTTTGTATGGCGAACTCTTTTTACTTTCGTTTGGTGTCGACGCTCTCTTCAGGGTTTGTAACAAATGATTAATACATCTGCAAACGTATGAATGAAAAAACTTATTTAAGAAAAAAATTTTATACCTTGAGATAAAAATGTGTACATTTCTTGCATCATTCTAGAGTAAATAAATGATTATATTCACAAAAATAATGATCTTATGTTTTACTTCAACAGATTTTTGTCTTTTGTTCTTTGAAATGCTTTAAATACGTTTGAAGTACAGCACTGTACACCGTACACTATTAATATATTAAAATATATATATGTACACATACATACACGCGCACACACACACACACACACACACACATACAATGGCGTTTCAGTTCCACGGAAAAAAAAAGTAAATAAAGTTTTGAGAATGTGTTTTTCAAGCTGTATTCATGTGAATCAATTCATTAAATTAATTCTGAAAATTCAGCTAAATCGTCTGTGGCGTCCAACCTTTCATTCCACAAATGTGTTTCATTAAAAACAACAATAAAACGTTCTAAAGGTTGAAGTGGGCTCATTGTACATAACATACGTTATACATGTTTGTATTTCTCCATAAAACTGACAGATTTTGAAAGCTGAGACTTTGGAATATCTCCCAATCTGGGCTATTTGCATGCGCAATAGGCTTCAATATACTCAAAATATTATAACTTAAACCTGTAATTGCTACAAAATAATTATTGTAATTTTGACTTTATTATCGAAATATTTATACTTTGTTCTCGTAGTATTCCGACTTTACTCTCGTAGTATTTCGACTTTATTCTCGTAGTATTCCGACTTTACTCTCGTAGTATTCTGACTTTACTCTCGTAGTATTCCGACTTTACTCTCGTAGTATTTCGACTTTACTCTCGTAGTATTCTGACTTTACTCTCGTAGTATTTCGACTTTACTCTCGTAGTATTCTGACTTTACTCTCGTAGTATTCTGACTTTACTCTCGTAGTATTCTGACTTTACTCTCGTAGTATTTCGACTTTACTCTCGTAGTATTCTGACTTTATTCTCATAGTATTTCGACTTTACTCTCGTAGTATTTCGACTTTATTCTCGTAGTATTCCGACTTTACTCTCGTAGTATTCTGACTTTACTCTCGTAGTATTTCGACTTTACTCTCGTAGTATTTCGACTTTACTCTCGTAGTATTCTGACTTTACTCTCGTAGTATTTCGACTTTACTCTCGTAGTATTCTGACTTTACTCTCGTAGTATTCTGACTTTACTCTCGAGGTATTTCGACTTTACTCTCGTAGTATTCTGACTTTACTCTCGTAGTATTCCGACTTTACTCTCGTAGTATTCTGACTTTACTCTCGTAGTATTTCGACTTTACTCTCGTAGTATTTCGACTTTACTCTCGTAGTATTTCGACTTTACTCTCGTAGTATTTCGACTTTATTCTCGTAGTATTTCGACTTTATTCTCGTAGTATTTCGACTTTATTCTCAGAGTATTTCGACTTTATTCTCAGAGTATTTCGACATTACTCTCGTAGTATTTCGACTTTACTCTCGTAGTATTTCGACTTTACTCTCGTAGTATTTCGACTTTACTCTCGTAGTATTTCGACTTTATTCTCGTAGTATTTCGACTTTATTCTCGTAGTATTTCGAATTTACTCTCGTAGTATTTCGAATTTACTCTCGTAGTATTTCGACATTACTCTCGTAGTATTTCGACTTTACTCTCGTAGTATTCCGACTTTATTCTCGTAGTATTCCGACTTTACTCTCGTAGTATTCCGACTTTATTCTCGTAGTATTCCGACTTTATTCTCAGAGTATTTTGACTTTACTCTCGTAGTATTTCGACATTACTCTCGTAGTATTTCGACTTTACTCTCGTAGTATTCCGACTTTACTCTCGTAGTATTTCGAATTTACTCTCGTAGTATTCCGACTTTACTCTCGTAGTATTCTGACTTTACTCTCGTAGTATTCTGACTTTACTCTCGTAGTATTTCGACTTTACTCTCGTAGTATTCCGACTTTATTCTCGTAGTATTCTGACTTTACTCTCGTAGTATTCCGACTTTATTCTCGTAGTATTCCGACTTTACTCTCGTAGTATTTCGACTTTACTCTCGTAGTATTTCGACTTTACTCTCGTAGTATTTCGACTTTACTCTCGTAGTATTCTGACTTTACTCTCGTAGTATTTCGACTTTACTCTCGTAGTATTTCGACTTTACTCTCGTAGTATTTCGACTTTACTCTCGTAGTATTTCGACTTTACTCTCGTAGTATTCCGACTTTATTCTCAGAGTATTTCGACTTTATTCTCAGAGTATTTCGACATTACTCTCGTAGTATTTCGACTTTACTCTCGTAGTATTTCGACATTACTCTCGTAGTATTCCGACTTTATTCTCGTAGTATTTCGACTTTACTCTCGTAGTATTCCGACTTTATTCTCGTAGTATTCTGACTTTACTCTCGTAGTATTCCGACTTTATTCTCGTAGTATTCCGACTTTACTCTCGTAGTATTCCGACTTTACTCTCGTAGTATTCCGACTTTATTCTCGTAGTATTCCGACTTTATTCTCGTAGTATTCTGACTTTACTCTCGTAGTATTCCGACTTTACTCTCGTAGTATTCCGACTTTACTCTCGTAGTATTCCGACTTTACTCTCGTAGTATTCCGACTTTACTCTCGTAGTATTCCGACTTTATTCTCGTAGTATTCCGACTTTACTCTCGTAGTATTCTGACTTTATTCTCGTAGTATTCCGACTTTACTCTCGTAGTATTCCGACTTTATTCTCGTAGTATTCCGACTTTACTCTCGTAGTATTCCGACTTTACTCTCGTAGTATTCCGACTTTACTCTCGTAGTATTCCGACTTTATTCTCGTAGTATTTCGACTTTACTCTCGTAGTATTCTGACTTTACTCTCGTAGTATTTCGACTTTACTCTCGTAGTATTCCGACTTTACTCTCGTAGTATTCCGACTTTACTCTCGTAGTATTTCGACTTTACTCTCGTAGTATTCCGACTTTACTCTCGTAGTATTCCGACTTTACTCTCGTAGTATTCCGACTTTACTCTCGTAGTATTTCGATTTTACTCTCGTAGTATTTCGACTTTACTCTCGTAGTATTTCGACTTTACTCTCGTAGTATTCCGACTTTATTCTCAGAGTATTTCGACTTTATTCTCAGAGTATTTCGACATTACTCTCGTAGTATTTCGACTTTACTCTCGTAGTATTTCGACTTTACTCTCGTAGTATTTCGACTTTACTCTCGTAGTATTTCGACTTTATTCTCGTAGTATTTCGACTTTATTCTCGTAGTATTTCGAATTTACTCTCGTAGTATTTCGAATTTACTCTCGTAGTATTTCGACATTACTCTCGTAGTATTTCGACTTTACTCTCGTAGTATTTCGACATTACTCTCGTAGTATTCCGACTTTATTCTCGTAGTATTTCGACTTTATTCTCGTAGTATTTCGACTTTACTCTCGTAGTATTTCGACATTACTCTCGTAGTATTTCGACTTTACTCTCGTAGTATTCCGACTTTACTCTCGTAGTATTTCGAATTTACTCTCGTAGTATTCCGACTTTACTCTCGTAGTATTCCGACTTTACTCTCGTAGTATTTCGACTTTACTCTCGTAGTATTCCGACTTTACTCTCGTAGTATTCCGACTTTATTCTCGTAGTATTCCGACTTTACTCTCATAGTATTCCGACTTTATTCTCGTAGTATTCCGACTTTATTCTCAGAGTATTTTGACTTTACTCTCGTAGTATTTCGACTTTACTCTCGTAGTATTTCGACTTTACTCTCGTAGTATTTCGACTTTATTCTCGTAGTATTTCGAATTTACTCTCGTAGTATTCCGACTTTACTCTCGTAGTATTTCCACTCTCTTAGTGTTTCGAATTATATATTATTATTATATATTATTATATCATATATTACATACTATATATTATTAAAAAACTAATATGTAAACAATTGTGTTTTTGCACCTTTTTAGATGTTTTTTTCATGTAAATTTTTTTAAAGATATTAATTTGCATTTATTGTTTATTTTGTAGAGGAGTCAATTATTACAAGTTCAGTTTGTAATAATATCTTTTTACTAACATCTAAATTTGGTTTTGGTGGAATTATAAATGTTCTGCCACTTGGACTATTTTAATGATATTTGGAAGAAACATTTGGCCATGGATCAGACGATCTTGGATTGCAATTTGAATATTGTTGCATTTTGCCTCTTTTTTCAGTTTCTGGCCTACTGGTTCTATTCACTATAACCAAAACTAGTTTGTTTTCTCATTTGGCGTGTGATGTGTGTTTGTTTTGGTCTCCATTATGAACAGTATGTCAGCATCTCCTGAGACGCTCGTGTGTCTTCAAGTCTCCTGCTAATTGGCCGCTGCATCAGAATGGACGTGTGCTGCAGGAATGTGTGTAATGAGAGTCACCGAACACCAGGATGAGCTTCATCTGCTCTCATTAGGACTGAAGCGGGTTCCTGTGCTCTTCAGGAACTCATTAGCATGTGTTAATGCAAACCGTCGAGCGTTTGCTCTCAGTTCATGAGAACTTTCTCCCTTTAGACGATTTTCAGATACAGCCTGTGGAGTGACTTTAGCCATACTAGTATCTACACAGCAAAAGATTATCTTCTGCATTAGGATCTTTGACTTGTTGTCCAGTACAAATGGATTCCTCTGGTGCTTGTAAAAATTTAGTTTTTTTTGTAGAGTTATTGATTGGTAAAACTTTATAATAACTGCAAGCTATGATCCATTAGTTAAGCATTAATACATAGTCAATTTATCATTTATAAAGCATTGTCCCTACAATTAGTAAGCCATTTATAAATACAGCTATAAATGCTTTGTTCGTGATTTATGAGCATATTGATAATGTGTTTAATAATTAATTTTTTTTATATTTAATTAATTATCAATTCATAATTGTTAAGTATTACATAATTAACAAACCAGTTATTTAGGCGTTGTCAGTGGTTCATAAGATCATTTAGAAAGTGTAAGTAAATGATTAATAAACCATTTAAAGTACATTTATATGTTATTTAGTAATAGCTTGTTATAAATAAATGCTTTATTAACACATTTCCTACAGTAATTAATGATTAATTCAGGTTCGAGTTATTAAACATTTAGTAGCTGTCAGTTAGCTGTTTCTTTGAGCTCATCTAAAGGACTTTTTATGCTTCGTAAAGCTTTTACAAACGAGATTTAAAGGCTCAGTTATCTTCGAAACAGAAAAAGAAAACAAACACAGAGTAATACAGAACAAATATAATACAGTCAAATATATATATACAGTCAAGTCTGAAATTATTCATACCCCTGGCAAATTCTGACTTAAAGTTACTTTTATTCAACCAGCAAGTTTTTTTTTTTGGACCGGAAATGACGCAGGCTTCACCCAAAAATGATCCCTAGATCATCGCCTTAACGCAAGTCTGTCACTGAGCTCTACAGGCAGTTATCTTGGTTTTTGCTCTGATCTGCATTTTCAGCTGTTAGACCTTTTCTGAGAGGTGTGTGTCTTTCTAAATCAGACTCATTCACATGAATTTGCCACAGTTTAACTCCACTCCAAGTGCAGGAACATCTAGAAGCAATATGAATGCTCCTGAGATACATTTCCAGTGTCCCAGAAAAGGGTATGTTTTTAATAAATTTGCACAAATGTTAAAAACCTATTTTTTGCTTTGCCATTATGGAGTAGGGAGTGTAGATTGATGTGGGAAAAAAGTAATTTAAAGTAGTTTAACATAAGGCAGCAACATAACAAAATGTGAAAAAAATGATTGAGTAATTTTCGCAAGGCACTGTATTAACTTTATTCTTGTTTTACACATAAACTTACTCCATTCTGGTACATTTTTCAGAAGCAAGCTTTAATATCTTATGTCATTTTGCTTGTGTCTTGATTTACAGATGTTTAGATATTTGTATGAGAAGAAAGAACAAAAAAACTGAAGACAAAAATAATGTTTTACAATGCATGTTTTGCGAAACCGGAATATTTCATCTGGAGGATGACGATCCTGACGTTGATTAGAGTTTTGCTCCATTCAGAACTGAAATGCAAAGAAATTCAGTGTAATTTTAAACTAGAAATGTAAAAGTCCAACCACAACATCCACTATAATAAAATGCTTCATTTCCCAGAATGATGTTGAATTTCTTTACACTGCAGTTCAGTGAATTCCCCTTCCTGTCATACTAATTTTATTTCCTGTGTATTGTGTCTAATTCAATTCAAATTCAGACTCATGCAACTAATGCCATGCAGACAGATGAATCTTGAGGTTTGATATCTAGAATCATAATGTGATGTGCGTTTAGTCTCTTATTTTTAAATGCCATCTCTGTTTGTTGAAGAAATGATTCAACGCTACGAAGCTTGAACTCATAATTAGCCGTTCTTATTACCGCCGCCACATCCGATTATCAGCCTGACTGACTGAACCACTGAATGAACAAATCACAGTCTCGTAATGAGTTATATTTCATACGCTTTCATAGTCTGCTCGTTTACAGATGGGAGTGTTTATAATCCAGCCATTTGCATTATTGATGCCATGTCAGAAAGCAGCAGCGGCTCTCACCTAAATAATGTCCGAGCGATACGTTCCTCTCACTTTATCTGGTTCGCTGTGTGATGATTAATAACGCTGAAGGAGGCGTCTGAAGGATTGTCTTGAGCTTTTAGTAGTTTTATGTGTGTGAGTGTCAGAAATGTTCTGAGAAGTCATCTTTTGCTTGAAACAAGCTAAAATATCTGCCAATGGGGTGAGAAAAATAATCTTAATTCAAAGGCGCAAAACAAGATGTTTTTGCTTGTTTTAAGCAAAAACTAACAATATTTTGACGTAATATCTTTGAGTTGTTTTACTTGTAAAATAAATGCATCTTGATTCAAAAATATTTAGATATTTATAATAGAAAACAAGTAAAAAAAAAATAAATTTAAATATTTAAATAAATAATATTTGAAAATCATTTTTGCTTTTTTATGTTAATTTCAGGTAAAATTATAATATTATATTTTATTCAGATACTATTTTATTTCAGTCAAATTTGTCTTGTTTTCTAGTATAAATATCTAAACATTCTTAAATCAAGATGCATTTACTTGACAAGTAAAATCATTTAAGATTTAAGAAACTATCAAAAAAAATTCGTTTTTGCTTAAAACAAGCAAAAATATCTGCCAATGGGGTGAGAAAAATAATCTTAATTCAAAGGCTAAACAATATTTTTTTTCTTACCCCACTGGCAGATATTTTTGCTTGTTTTAAACAAAAAGATGACTTTTAGAAAACTAAACCTAATATCTTAGGTCGTTTTACTTGTAAAGTAAATTTTTAGATAAGAAAATTTTTTTTTTTGAATATAAAAAATAATTTATAAATAATAAAGAATACAAAAAATGCTTTTCTTAGTATTTTTGTCTTGTTTTCTAGTTTATCTAAACATCCTTAAATCAAGATGCATTTATTTGACAAGTAAAACCATTTAAGATATTACGTTTTGTTTTCTAAAAAAAAATATCAAAATTTTGTTCATTTTTGCTTAAAACAAGCTAACACATCTGCCAATCGGGCGGCGCCGCTCTCCTGCGGCTGGCTCTGCGCTTGCGGGCCCCTACTGCCAACCTGGCGTCGTGGGCCTCCGCGGGGGGCACCGCCACAGCACGCTCGACCTGGGGAACCGACACATATCCCCTGGCCGCCCCGCCATCAAGGGTGGCGAGGGGAGAGGAGCTGGGCAGCGGGCCAGATGAAAAGGGTGCCCGCCAGGTCTTAACCTGACGGGCGGAAGACCGCAGGGCCTTTGGGGCCGGCGGAACGTTCGGCACCGTGACTTGTAAATCCCCCTCGTGCCTCGCCACAGCGGCAGGAAAACTTCTGAAAAGAACGTCTTTACACGGCCGTGAGAAATTGCTCTTTTAGTCCCGGTCTGCCCAGGGAGGAAACCGCGGCACCAGTGTGCACTCAATGGGGCTTTGCTCGCTGGAGAGCAGGATGCTTTTTGTGGCCGTGAAAACAGCCGCCCGCAGGACCCTGCTGGCGGCGCCGAGAAACTCACTCTTTCAGTAGAATTGTCTTTTATTCGATGGGCGCACGCCAGCAGAGAAGAGCAGCAGCAGCAGGAACGTGAAGTCTTGTTTTGATGAAGTCAAAAGGCTTGAGCATACCGGCTCTGAAAGCGAAAGTCTGTTTGAGTGAACGTCCACTCGCCAATTTTGAATTGGCCTTTTATAATAAGGCTCAGAGATGATCGGTCTCTCAGGCGATTCCCAATGTAACGTCGAAGTGACTCGACTGAAGGGGTAACTTGCTAATCATGCTAGAAACATGCTACCAACTTGCTAATCATGTTAGAAACATAACTTGCAAATCATGCTAGAAACATGCTACCAACTTGCTAATCATGTTAGAAACATGCTACCAACTTGCTAATCATGTTAGAAACATAACTTGCAAATCATGCTAGAAACATAACTTGCTAATCATGCTAGAAACATAACTTGCAAATCATGCTAGAAACATGCTACCAACTTGCTAATCATGTTAGAAACATGCTACCAACTTGCTAATCATGTTAGAAACATAACTTGCAAATCATGCTAGAAACATAACTTGCTAATCATGCTAGAAACATAACTTGCAAATCATGCTAGAAACATGCTACCAACTTGCTAATCATGTTAGAAACATAACTTGCAAATCATGCTAGAAACATAACTTGCTAATCATGCTAGAAACATAACTTGCAAATCATGCTAGAAACATAACTTGCAAATCATGCTAGAAACATAACTTGCTAATCATGCTAGAAACATAACTTGCTAATCATGCTAGAAACATAACTTGCTAATCATGCTAGAAACATGCTAGAAACATTTTAGAAACATAACTTGCTAATCATGCTAGAAACATGCTAGCAACATGCTAGTAACTTGCTAATCATGTTAGAAACATAATTTGCTAATCATGCTAGAAACATAACTTGCAAATCATGCTAGAAACATAACTTGCAAATCATGCTAGAAACATAACTTGCTAATCATGCTAGAAACATAACTTGCTAATCATGCTAGAAACATGCTAGAAACATTTTAGAAACATAACTTGCTAATCATGCTAGAAACATGCTAGCAACATGCTAGTAACTTGCTAATCATGCTAGAAACATGCTAGTAACTTGCTAATCATGTTAGAAACAGAATTTGCTAATCATGCTAGAAACATAACTTGCAAATCATGCTAGAAACATAACTTGCAAATCATGCTAGAAACATAACTTGCAAATCATGCTAGAAACATAACTTGCTAATCATGCTAGAAACATAACTTGCAAATCATGTTAGAAACATAACTTGCTAATCATGCTAGAAACATGCTAGTAACTTGCTAATCATGTTAGAAACAGAATTTGCTAATCATGCTAGAAACATAACTTGCTAATCATGCTAGAAACATAACTTGCAAATCATGCTAGAAACATAACTTGCTAATCATGCTAGAAACATAACTTGCTAATCATGCTAGAAACATGCTAGAAACATTTTAGAAACATAACTTGCTAATCATGCTAGAAACATGCTAGCAACATGCTAGTAACTTGCTAATCATGCTAGAAACATGCTAGTAACTTGCTAATCATGTTAGAAACATAATTTGCTAATCATGCTAGAAACATAACTTGCAAATCATGCTAGAAACATAACTTGCTAATCATGCTAGAAACATAACTTGCAAATCATGCTAGAAACATAACTTGCTAATCATGCTAGAAACATAACTTGCTAATCATGCTAGAAACATAACTTGCTAATCATGCTAGAAACATGCTAGAAACATTTTAGAAACAACTTGCTAATCATGCTAGAAACATGCTAGCAACATGCTAGTAACTTGCTAATCATGCTAGAAACATGCTAGAAACATGTTAGAAACATAACTTGCTAATCATGCTAGAAACATGCTAGTAACTTGCTAATCATGCTCTATCTATCTATCTATCTATCTATCTATCTATCTATCTATCTATCTATCTATCTATCGTCTGTCTAGATCTTCACAAGCTAAAAATATAAATTAATATTTTATCTGAAATCTGACAAAATAAGCTTTCCACTGATGTCTGATTTGTTAGGATAGGACAATATTTGTCTGAGATACAACTATTAGAAAATCATTGGCCAGCAGTGTTTTTTGTTTCCAGTTGATTGTCCAATCAGTCAGAGCGGTGTGTTGGGGGCGGGGTCAGCTGATATCTACATCAATCAGATGCTTTTGTTTCCTCACTGAAGAATGCAGCTTTATGTTTCTGTGGAGACAGGAAGTTGATCATGAGGCTCAGTGGAGCGAATCGGCCGTTCGTCTGCTGGATTATTGATTATAGATCAATGAGCTGAAACACTGCTCCACTGGGTCACTGCATTATTCTTGTTCCCCGTGTAAATATCATAGTGAACTCTGAATTATTTCAATTCTGTCTTCTATAATAAAAAATAATAACACTTTTATTACAAATATTGCATTTTTGTTTATCTAGTCAACATCATGCTGTCATTCTATCAAAGCCAGGTATAATCATATCAAAGTTATTGTTGTCAACTAAAGCTAGTTTCTAAAGCAAAATTTCCCATTTTAAGTATTAAAATAATTCTTAAAAAAAAAAAAAAAAAAAAAAAATATATATATATATATATACACACACACACACACACACACACACACACACACACACACAAAACAATTACTATTTAATTGTAAAATGAATAATAATTAAATAATTGTAAATTAATAAAAATAATAATATGAATAAAAAATATAATTGTATATAAGTGCATTGCTATTTTAGTATAATTAAGATACTAATATAGTTTTTGTTCATATTTTATGTTTTTATTTTTAGAATTTGTTATTGTTTAATTGTAATTTCAGTTAAAGTTTTAATAGTTTTAATTTTTCAGCAATTTAGTCTTTTAATGTCATTTTAGTTCACGTTTTTTTATTTAGTTATTTTAGTTCACCAAGTTAAACTAAATGACAATGAGAAATGTTGCCTTAAAAAACTTACTGAAATAAAAATTATTTTTACTTTTTCAAATTTGTTTTTTTATTTTATTAAAATAAAATAAAAAAAATTAAAAGTTAAAAAATATTCTATTCTCAAAGGTTATAAACTAGATGTTTTACATGTTTTTTAGTTGTGTAAAATCTGAAATATTTAAACCAAAATGCAATGATAATTTTCTGTATTAGATATAAGTCAGATATAAGTTCTTTTTTTTTTTTTTTTTTTTTTTTGCCATGTTTTACAAAGTTTTAAAATCTTTTTATTTGCAATTTTTTTTCCATGGCAGGAAACCCAAACCAAAAAAAAAAAAAAAAAAAATCAAAATATAAACTCAAAATTGCAAGAAAAAAGTCAAAAGTCTGAGATGTAAAGTTTTTTTGTTATTTTTATTAGCGTTTATTTAGTTATTTTAGTTCACCAAGTTAAACTAAATGACAATGAGAAATGTTGCCTTAAAAAACTTGCTGAAATAAAATTTATTTTAATTTACTTTTAAATTTTTTATTTATTTAATTTTATTATTAATTTTAATAAAAGTTTATTTTATTTCAGGTAATGAAATGTGACCCTGCACCACATCATCTGAAAGCTGAATAAATAAAAATAATAATAAATAGAACAATATTTAGGCCGAGATACAACTATAACTATTTATTAATCTAAAATCTGAGGGTGCAAAAAATTCAAAATATTGAGAAAATCACCTTTAAAGTTGTTCAAATGAAGTTCTTAGCAATGCATATTACTAATAAAAAATTAAGTTTTGATATATTTACGGCAGGAAAAAAAAGGTACAAAATATCTTCATGGAACATGATCTTTACTTAATATCCTAATGGTTTTTAATCAATAATTTTGACCCATACAATGTATTATTGGCTATTGCTACAAATATACCCATGCTACTTAAGACAAATGTTTTTTCTTTAGTTTATTATGGTAACAGTGATACTAAAACAACACTGGATCATATGCAAAACATGGTTAAAATCTGAAAATGAACGAAATGATATAAAAATGTGACTCTTTTCTGATTTTTTAAACATTTTTTGCTCATTTTTTGTGATTGTGTGAATATTTTTTGTCTGAAATGTATGCACTGTAAAAAAAAAACCAATTTGTTGAGTTACCTTAAAACAATTTGTTACCTGACTGCCTTAAAATTTTAAGTTCAGTCAACTCAAAATGTTAAGTTTTGTACTAAGTGACAACTTAAATATTTGATTTGATTCAACTTAAAATTTGAATGCAGCCAGGTAACAAAATATTTTAAGTTGATTCATCAAATTGTGTTTTTTTATTTTTACAGTGTGTTAAATGAGAAGCAGATTGAGATTTTAGGCTGATAGCAGCGTTTCTAAACCCAGCGAACCCATTTTGTCGTTCTTCTTCATCTGTCTGATGTTCTGAGAGCGTGAACGGTTGTGGATGAGGGATGAAAGAACACTGAGCTTTGCTTTCTCTTATAACACTCATCAGTCTCTGGTTAATGTGTTTGTGACGTTCAGCAAATCACACGTTCAATCAGAAACACACAAACTATCATTAACTGCTGCATTCGTCTTCATAGACAAACTCAGCTTCACTTGTCTGAATACTAAATCATTCAATCATAAAACACTCGCCGTATATCAACAGTATAATAGCTTTCATTAAGTCATTAACAAATATTTTGACTTTCTGTTATGCATCAGATCATATTCATTCATATATTTATAAACATCATTAATGGTTCCCTAGCAGTTTATATTCTTTGCATATATTTGAGTCTAATATATCTTCAAAATAATCCACTGATCTGTTCAGCGGTTTACAAATGAATGCGATGCATTTGAACGTAAATATATGGTACATACTTGAAATAAAATATATATATTTTTTTACTTCAGCTAGTTGCCAAAGAAATATTTCTCATTTTCATCTAGTTTAACTTGATGTAAAAAAATGAGTAAAACTAAATTGGAAATAAAAAGTAATGCAAGTTGCATATTTAAAAAACAACCACAACAATTAAAACTAATTAAAAATGAACAAATAAATCTGTAATTAAAATTAACATTAAAGTATAAAAATGTAAAAAATATAAAATAATAAATATAAAAGTAAATATAACAATAAAATAAAATATATCTCAATTATATTAAAACTAGTATTTATGTAAGTATTTATATAATATAATATAATTATTAATTAAATAGTAATTAATCTTTTGAATGTAAATAAACTACTGATCTGTTACTCAACTATGTTTTACAAATTAGGTTTTATTTGCGAACATATTACTGCAAGTTGAAAAAATCTTCTATTCTCAAAGGTTTATAAACTAGATGTTTCAAATGTTTTTTAGTTGTTTAAAATCTGAAATATTTAAACCAATTGCAGTATCATTTTCTGTATTCAACTGTCTGATATAAGTGCTTTTTTTTTTTTTTTGCCATGTTTTACCAAGTTTTAAAATCTTTTTATTTGCAATTTTTTATTCCATGGCAGAAAATCCAAACCAAAAAAAAAAAAAAAAAAAGAACAGGATGAAATGAGAAAGTCAAAATATAAACTCAAAATTGCAAGAAAAAAGTCAAAAGTTTGAGATGTAAAGTTTAAAAAAGCTTCATTATATTATAACATATTATAAAATGTATATATCATATTATATAGTTGATATATAATACGTTTTATATATCACAACTCTTTTTTTCTTGAAATTCTAAAAAAACTGAATTGCAAGATAGAAATGTGCAATTAATGATTTTACATTTTTTGTTTTTACTGTTAGAAAAAAATAAAATTGTAAGATAAAAAATGTATGTATGTATGTGTGTATGTATATGTATATATATATATATATATATATTCCTATACCATATTATATATCTACTATATATATATATATATATATATATATATATATATATATCACAATTCAGATTTTTTTTCTTGGAATTCTAATAAAAAAATCTGAATTGCAAGATAAAAAGTCACAATTATTTATTTAAATTTTTTGGGTTGTTTTTTACAGTCCGAAAAAAAAAAAAAACAGAATTGTGAGATACAAAACTCATAGAAAAGTCTGAGTTGATCTTCCATAACCAGAAGATCAAACATCATTCTGGTTCATAGTCTTGTTACACCAATTACTCTCCAAATTAAAGTCTGACACAGGCGCTGGTTTAATTGCTGTCTGTGTGCCAAACCAATCCTCAGCTAATGAATGATAGCTGGTTCTTTCAGCTGATTCATGACTTCCTGATGTGGACTGTATGATGTGTTTGATACGGTCCGATCGGTTGAGTTCGTCCAAACGAACATCATAAAGCTGCCGATCTGTCAGGACCCTCATTAGATCCTATTAACCTACCTGTGAAAACCTGCAGCTCTAATTAAACTCTTCAGTGAGAGTGACAGCCAATGAATAACAGGGTCGAGTGTGTGTGTGTGAGTGTGTGTGTGTGTGTTAATTAGCGGCCAGCGTAACAATGTTTTGACACTCTCAGAGCTCAGCACACTTAACCGCCTTTGACCAAATTAGTGTTCATTTCTGTTCAACTCTCTTTTATTCCCCATCTGGCCGCACCACTCGTGTTGTTCCTCATTTTTAAGTCGCTTTGGATAAAAGCCTCTGCTTAAGGAATAAATGCGACACAACATCTGCTTTGATCAGCTATTAACCCAGAGAAAAACACAAGAAAAGAGACATTGCTTCACATTACTGCCTTTCTCTGACGCTGGAATGAGTTTGTAGTGCTGGAAGAGGACTAACAAGTCAGTGACAGATTAGTTGTCCTAAGAACTTATCTAGCCTCATGTCCATGGTGTTTATTGAGAATACATACATTAAAATTGCAATTTTATTCGGTGTGAACTGTCTCTTTAAATGTATCATGCAACAGAACAGTGACAGATCTTTTCTTTTGTATTGTGACATACATAGAAAAATGTGCATCTTTGATTTCTTCGACTTTTTTTTCCAACTTTTTTAAGTTCTGCTTTTTTTTTTACTTCTTCTATGACTTCTGCATTTTCGACTTTTTCTTCTTCTATAATTTATGCGTCTTCAACTTTTTCTTCGAATTTTGCTTCTTTGACCTTTTCTTTAGTTTCTTTAAGTTCTTCAACTTTTTCTTCATTTTTTTATGAATTCTGCTTCTTTGACCATTACTTCGATTTGTGCTTCGACTTCTGTTTCTTCAACCTTTTCTTTGACTTCTTCATGTCTTCTGCCTCTTCCACTTTTTCTTCGACTTCTGCCTCTTTGACTTCTTAGACTTTATCTTCTTCGACTTCTACTTCTGCGTTTTTTTTTCGACTTTTACTTTTATGACTTCTGCTTTTTCAACTTTTTCTTTGACTTCTGCATCTTCGACTTTTTGTTCGACTTTTGCTTTTTTGACTTTTTTCGAAAACTGCTTCTTCGACCTTTTCTTTGACTTCAGCTTTTTCAACTCTTTCTTCTACTGCTTCTTCACCTTCTTCTGCTTTTGCATCTTCGACTTTTTGACTGCTGCTTCTTCAACTTTTTCTTCAAGTTCTGCTTTTTGACTTCTATGATTTCTGCATCTTCGACTTTTTCTCTGACTTCTACTTCTGCTTCTCCGACTTCTATGACTGCTGCTTCTTTGACTTTTTCTTCAACTTTTTCTTTGAGTTCTTCTATAACTTCTGCTTCTCTCCTCTTTAATGACTTATGCCTCTTCAACGTTTTCTTCGAATTTTGCTTCTTCAACCTTTTCTTTAAGTTCTGCTTCTTTCATTATTTCTATGACTTCTGCATCTTCGATTTTTATTTCTCTGACTTCTACTTCTGCCTCTCTGACATCTATGACTTCTGCGTCTTCGACTTCAACTTCTTTGACTTTTTCTTCAACTTCTGCTGCTTCTGCATCTTCAATTTTTTGTTCAACGCCTGCTTCTACTTTTTCTTCGACTTCGGCTTCTTCAACTCTTTCTTCTACTACTTCTTCTGCTTCTGCCTCTTAGATTTTTTCTACTCCTATGACTTCTGCTTCTTCAACTTTTTCTTTGTCTTCTTTTATGAATTCTGCTTCTTTGACCTTTTCTTCGATTTCTGCTTCTTTGTCTTTTTCTTCAACTTTTTCTTGGAGTTCTTCTATAATTTCTGCTTCTACCTTCTGCTTCTTTCCTCTTTAATAACTAATGCCTCTTCAACTTTTTCTTTGAACTTTGCTTCTTCAACCTTTTCTTTAAGTTCTGCTTCTTTCATTATTTCTATGACTTCTGTGTCTTCGACTTCAACTTCTTTGACTTTTTCTTCAACTTCTGCTGCTTCGACTTCTACTTCTGCATCTTCAACTTTTTGTTCAACGTCTGCTTCTACTTTTTCTTCGACTTCTGCTCCTTCGACTTTTCTATGGCTTCCACTCTTCCACTTTTTTTGACTTCTGTCTCTTTGACTTCTTCTTAGACTTTTTCTTCTTCTACTTCAGCATCTTTGACTTTTTGTTCGACTTCTACTTCTATGACTTCTGCTTTTTAGATTTTTTCAATGACTTCTACTTGGACGTTTTCTTTTTCTGCCTCTTCAACTTTTGCTTCTTTGACTTATTCGACTTTTGCTTTCTCTACCTTTTCGACTTATGCTTCTTCAACTTTTTCTTCAAATTCTTCTTCTATGACATACAAGTGTGTAAGAGATTATCAAAAAAGAAGAAAAAATGTCAAAATCTGTAGCAATCGTCAACACTACATTGTATGGGTATTTATGCCAAAAATCATACTGTAAATATAACAAAATCTAATTTTTGATTAGTAATATGCATTGCTAGGAATTTCATTTGGACAACTTCAAAGGTGATTTTCCTTAATATTTAGATTTTTTTGCCCCCTAAGATGCCAGATTTTCGAATATTGTCCTATCATAACAAACCATACATCAATGGAAAGCGTATTTATTCATTGTTTAGATTATGTATAAATTTTAATTTAAAAAAACTGACCCTTATGACTGGTTTTGTGGTCCAGGGTTACAAATGGTTTATATATCACAGCTTAGACCTTTTTCTTGCAATTCTGATGAAAAAAAATAATTGCAAAATAAAAACTTTTTATTGTCAGAACCATAATCAGAATTATGAGATATAAAAGTTATAATTGTGGGATATAAAGTCAGAATTTCAACAAACTCAGAATTCTGAGATTTAAACAGATTTGCAGTTATGAATGTGAGATGTAAAGTCAGAATTGTCAAAAGGAAAGTCTAAATTCTAAATTAATATCAGAAAAGTCAGAATTGTCAAGTAAAGTCGCAATTTTAAGTGAGATGATGTTTTTATTCTGTATTGAAACAGGCTTCTATTCAGCCCAGCTCTGTGGAATGAAGATAAATTAGAGAATTGATTTGCCTCTTTTAATTAATGAGTCAACAACAGAGCAGAGCATTGTGGGACGTGTCTCCCATGTGATTGATTCAGCTTTTATGCAGTTCTTTCATGCCCTGAGTTTGTTTTTTATAAAAGCCCTAAAATCAGGTGTCATTTCCTTCGTGATAATGTCACGATCACGTCACCGTCGTTCCAGAAGAACCTTGCGTTCAGTGTCTTTCCGCTAAAATGCAGCGATGTAGACGCAATTCACGCCCGAGACATTAATCAGGAGATAACCACCACCCGCAACAGGAAATGAAACCATTAACGTCTTCCTGCGAGGCAGAGCCAGAATTAAGGAAGAAACACTGAGTCGGCCTGAGCTCCGCTTGATTATGCAGATGAAAAATGTCTTATTAAAGTACATACAACACGGCATTAAGGCACGCCAAGCGCGTTTCAAGATGAATTAAGTTGGCTGAAGTTAGCCAGTCGTGAACGTGGCTTTATTGCCGGCGGGTCGAGATGTGAACGCGGCAGACTCTCAAATTGCTTTTGCGTATGTGGGGCTGGTTTCATATATCTACAGTGACAACATCTGAGGAGCGTCTCGCGGGGTGAAAGAGGCTCGTGGACAGTAATAATATAGAATCCAGAGCTGCTCGTACCAGAGGAAACTCTCATGCATTTGATCGGCCCTCATTAGCAGCAGGCCATGATGATGCGCTGTTGTATTTTTAGGGTTTGTTTGTGTAACGCCCCATGAGCGAATATGCTCATCCACATACTGCTGCTGTTAAACAAATATGTTTGAATCAGCTCCACTGCTTTTGTTTGGCCTTCTGTGGCTGTTGTTTTATTACAGAGAGAGAAAGGGAATATTATATCAGCTGATGTGCCTGAGATCATGTACCTTTAGAGTTTACACTGTATTCAGTATTATTACTGTCTGGATGTTGTTTTATCATTATATTTGTCCATCTGCCTGTCCATTTATCTGTTCATCTGTCTGTCTCTCTCTGTCCATCTATCTGTCTGTCTGTTCATTTGTCTGTCCATCTATCTGTCTGTCTGTTCATCTGTCTGTCTCTCTCTGTCCATCTATCTGTCTGTCTGTCTCTCTCTGTCCATCTATCTGTCTGTCTGTTCATCTGTCTGTCTCTCTCTGTCCATCTATCTGTCTGTCTGTTCGTCTATCTCTCTCTGTCCATCTATCTGTCTGTCCGTTCGTCTGTCTGTCTCTCTCTGTCCATCTATCTGTCTGTCTGTTCATCTGTCTGTCTCTCTCTGTCCATCTATCTGTCTGTCTGTTCGTCTGTCTGTCTCTCTCTGTCCATCTATCTGTCTGTCCGTTCATCTGTCTGTCTGTCTCTCTCAGTCCATCTATCTGTCTGTCCGTTCATATGTCTGTCTCTCTCTGTCCATCTATCTGTCTGTCCGTTCATATGTCTGTCTCTCTCTGTCCATCTATCTGTCTGTCCGTTCATCTGTCTGTCTCTCTCTGTCCATCTATCTGTCTGTCCGTTCATCTGTCTGTCTCTCTCTGTCCGTTCATCTGTCTGTCTCTCTCTCTCTGTCCATCTGTCTGTCCGTTCGTCTGTCTGTCTCTCTCTGTCCATCTATCTGTCTGTCTGTTCGTCTGTCTGTCTCTCTCTGTCCATCTATCTGTCTGTCTGTTCATCTGTCTGTCTGTCTCTCTCAGTCCATCTATCTGTCTGTCCGTTCATATGTCTGTCTCTCTCTGTCCATCTATCTGTCTGTCTGTTCATCTGTCTGTCTCTCTCTGTCCATCTATCTGTCTGTCTGTTCATCTGTCTGTCTCTCTCTGTCCATCTATCTGTCTGTCCGTTCGTCTGTCTGTCTCTCTCTCTCTGTCCATCTGTCTGTCCGTTCGTCTGTCTGTCTCTCTCTGTCCATCTATCTGTCTGTCTGTTCGTCTGTCTGTCTCTCTCTGTCCATCTATCTGTCTGTCCGTTCATATGTCTGTCTCTCTCTGTCCATCTATCTGTCTGTCTGTTCATCTGTCTGTCTCTCTCTGTCCATCTATCTGTCTGTCCGTTCATCTGTCTGTCTCTCTCTGTCCATCTATCTGTCTGTCCGTTCATCTGTCTGTCTCTCTCTCTCTGTCCATCTATCTGTCTGTCCGTTCATCTGTCTGTTTCTCTCTGTCCATCTATCTGTCTGTCCGTTCATCTGTCTGTCTCTCTCTGTCCATCTATCTATCTGTCTGTCTGTCTCTCTCTGTCCATCTATCTGTCTGTCTGTTCATCTGTCTGTCTCTCTCTGTCCATCTATCTGTCTGTCCGTTCGTCTGTCTGTCAATTCATATTGCTTTATTGGCATGACATACTTGGATACATATTGCCAAAGCATTCTATACATCAGAATAGAATCAAAACAAAATTACATATAATATACATCCATAAAAAATAAAAATACATTCATATATATATTTATATAAACATTAATGGTTCTACTAATACAGATGTGTTCACTCTTTACTTCTTATTTTATGACATTTGTAAATATGTTGTGCTACCAAAGAGGAAGTAGGTCCTTCACCAAGTAGTATTTTTAGTTTGTTATTTTCATGGAGTGACTGGAACTCAGGAATAATCTGCTGTATTTGACTGTACAGTGAGTCTCTTAGGGATGTGTATTTGTCACAGTGGAGGAGAAAGTGTTCCTCTGTCTCAACTGCTCCTGATCTACATTCGTTACAGATTCGCTCTTCTTTAGGTAACCATGTCTTTTTATGCCGTCCTCTTTCTATGGCTAGCTGGTGGTCACTCAGTCTGTATTTGGTCAGTAAATGTCTGTGTGTTATATTCCTGACTGAGACCAGATACTCAGCTAGACTGTACTCTCTGTTGAGTTTCACATAACATTGGAGACGACTTTGGTCTTTGGTCTGTTCTTTCCAATGTTGTATGTATGTCTCCTTTTCTTCATTTAGAATTTCTTTGATTCTTCCATGTTTCTCAAGTTTGGTGATATTGAGTGCCTTATTAGTCAGATTGGACACCATTACACAAAGATGACTTTTTTGAGCACACATTTTTTGTGTTTTTAGTGCTTTAAAATGAAGAGAATCCTCAGAACTAGAGTTTAAGTGGATCCAAAACTTTAAAACACTTTTTTTAATGATTAGATTTAGGGGAAGACGGCCTAGCTCAGCTCTGCAGGCGTTATTAGGCGTGTTTCTGTGGACGTGAAGGATACTTCTGCAGAACTCTACATGCAGAACTTCTAAAGGGTGTTTGTGCCAATCTTTATGGCTGTAGTTACTCGCTGGGCCCCAGATCTCGCTTCCATACAGGGCAATAGGCAGTATGACACTATCGAAAATCTTTGTCCAAATTCTGATGGGGATATTTATTTTGAATAATTTTGTTCGTATGGCATGCAGTGCTCTGCGGGCTTTTACAAGTAATGTTTTTATTGCTACATTGAAATTTCCTGTGGGAGTTAAAACTAGACCAAGATAGCTGTATTGTAAAACATGTTGTAGAGTAGTGTTGTTTAAAGTAAATATATGTTTATGTTCTAGATTTCTGGGTTTTTTCTGAAATATCATAATCTTAGTTTTTTGGATGTTGACTTCTAAGGTCCAATCATGGCAGAATTTAGTTAAAATGTCAAGGTTGTTCTGGAGACCTTCAGGTGTTTTAGATAAAATTAGCAAGTCATCTGCATATAATAAATATTTGACTTCTGTGTCAAATAATTGTAGTCCAGGGCTGTTTGATTGGTCCAGTAGATCTGCCAGTTCATTGATATATATGTTAAATAAAGTCGGGCTGAGGCAGCAGCCCTGTCTTACTCCTCGCTGTTGAGAAAAATAATCAGTCCTTTGCTGTCCAATTTTTACTGCACATTTATTTTGGTTATACATGTTTTTAATTAAGTCATATATTTTACCCCCTATGCCACTTTGAATGATTTTATAAAACAGTCCATTATGCCAAATGGAGTCAAAAGCCTTCTTAAAATCTACGAAGCATGCGTATATTTTTCCATCTTTCTTTTGGTGTACATGTTCATTTATTAATGTGTGTAGTGTGTGGATATGGTCAGTGGTTCGATGTTTAGGAAGGAAGCCAATTTGAGATTTGCTGATGACATTGTGCTGCATTAAGAAAGATGAGATTCGAGAGTTGATTATAGAGCAAAATACTTTTCCCAGATTACTGGTAACACATATCCCTCTGTAGTTATTAGGATCGGTTTTGTCTCCACTTTTAAAGATAGGAGAGATGAGTCCTGTATTCCAGACCTCAGGGAAAACGCCTGAATTCAAAATCATATTAAAAAGTTTGAGTAATGCAGTCTCAAATTCAGGAGAGCTGTTTTTAAGCATCTCATTTTTTATGTTGTCAGGGCCACAGGATTTCTTACATTTGAGGGATTTCAGTTTTCCATTAAGTTCTTGTTGGGTTATTGGATAATCTAGTGGATTTTGGTTGTTTTTGATACACGATTCAAGAGCATTCAATTTTTCAAGGACTTTTAACTGGTTGGGATTATTCAGAGGGTCAGTTTGATGTGAATAGAGCTTCTCAAAATAATCTTTCCAAATTTGACCATCTTGTATGGCTAGTTCTTGTGGCTTTGTATTATTTAGACTGTTCCAAGTGCTCCAGAACTGACCCTGATCAATTGTGTTTTCAATCTTCTGAAGTGTGTTGTTATAATAATCCAATTTCTTTTGTCTCAGTGTGTTTTTGTATCGTTTGAGAAGTTCTGAGTGCTTTAAGCGTAATTCTAAATTGACTGGATCTTTATGTTTTTGGTTTGAAATTAATCGTAACTCTTGTCTCATTGTTTTACAATCATGGTCAAACCACTTTTCAGAAGGTTTTTGTTTAGCTCTATTTTTGTGTTTATATGTAGTAGTTTCGTTTAAATTGGCCTTTTTTGCTATATTTTCAAAAATTTCATTAATATGTTTAATTGCTAAATTTATTCCTTTCCAATTATTATCATATGTTGAATTGTTAAACATTGTTATGGAATTAACTATTTCATTTGACTTTAATACTTTAAAATATGTTTCAGCAGCACTATGAGTCCATCTATACGGTGTTTTAAGTTTATGTAGATTAATTGGCTTTTTATGAATTTCTCTTGATCTGATGTTTTCACCTTTAATGAAAAGATTTATCTGGCTGTGATCAGACAGGGGTGACTGAGCTTTGACGGTAAATGCATTGAAATGGGAGGGGCTTATATTTGATATGGCATAATCTACAACACTGTTCCCGAGATTTGAGCTATAGGTAAATTGTCCACAGGAATCTCCTTTGATTCTACCATTGAGGATATAAAGACCTAAAGTTTGACAAAGGTGGGCTACCTCTTTCCCATGCCTATTGACTCCAGTATCCTGGTTATTTCTTCTAGGTAGAGTATTGAAGAGATCTTGGGGTATATGTGTGAACACATGTTTGTCTCCTGAATTATCAATATAGTCTAATTCTGAACCAGTTCGAGCATTTAAATCTCCACATAGTAAAATTTTCCCCAGAATTTGATATTGATTAATTTCTTCTTGTAATATGTAAAACACTTCATCGTCATAGTATGGGGAATCTGATGGAGGAATATATATTCCACAGATAAAAAGGTCTCTATCTAGAATTCCAAAGCTTTTATCTAATTTTAACCAAATGTGATTTTTGCCTTGCTGTACTGGTGATGTAAAAGGAGCAAGGTAATTTTTTATCCAAATGACTAAACCACCAGAATCTCTACCACGATGTATTGAGTTGAGTTTCCAGGAGGGCACTATGATTTCAGAGTAACTTGCAGGACACTGAGTGAACACATCTGATCTACACCATGTTTCTGTTAGAATTAGGATGTCAACATTTGTGATGCTGTTTAAAAAATCTGTGTTTGTGCTTTTTAATCCAAATGTTTTGGAGCACAAACCCTGAATATTCCAAAAGCTAATATTTAACATTTTGATATGATCAACAATTAAGCAGTACTGCTGTTTATCTGGAGGCAAAAACAAACAAACCAAAAATATAAAAAATAAATTCATTCAAATAGATAAATAAATTAATTAAATTAAGTAATAGTATTAGTGGAGCAAGTAAAAAAGGTAGTCAAACTAATTCTAATGACTTAAAATAATAACAATAATAATATAGTAATAACAAAAACATTAATCGAAAATAATAGGTAATCACATTGATAATTGTTATTGTGTTGTTATCAGTCATTGTAAATTTTAGTTGAGCATTTTGTTGCAGATAATGCTTAGCAGACGTTTAATCTCTCCAACATCACTATTGGAAAGTTCCTGAGCTGCTGCTGCTGATGGTGCCTGCTGTGATAGTACCTGAGCATAGCTGGGTGTCTGCTGGGATGGTCCACGGCGTTGGGACAGGCTTTCAGTGTATTGCTGCCTTTCTTGCTGTCTGTGAGACCATCCTGAAGTCATGGGTGGTCTGTGAAATTCTTGTGGTGGTCTTGAGTGAGATGAAGGTGCAGATGGCTCGAACGGCTGCATTCTTACGTTTCTTTTTGCACCTTTATAGCCAGTAGTTGGGAAGCGTCCAAGGGCAACATCTTTGATAGTTTTTGCAAAGATCCTGACCCCATCCTGGTTCAGGTGGAGCCCGTCATACAGGTGCCATGGTCTTATAGAGTTATGATGGACTAGGTGCACATTGGGCAGACTGGAACAGGAGTGACGGACCTCTTCGTTGATCTTATCAATCACAGCGGGTGGGACGTCGAGTCGTGGGAGCAAGGTTGAGACCAGTACACGTGAAGTGGGGAATGTCTGTGAGGCTTTCTCTGCCATCTCATGTATTGCCTTGGCTGTACCTTCATTTAAACTATGGAGGTCATTCGTACCTGTATGAATGATAATAAACTGCGGGTTGCCGAGATCATCATTAGTGAGCAGTTCCTGAACGCGTTTTGTGTTTCTGCAGTGGAGTGCTAGAACTCGCTGTCTGGGGAAGAGTTTCTTGGGTTCAATGTTCTTTCCAGTTGAGTCCATTAGAAGAACTACTGAGGCCTGAGTCACTGGTGTCCTGTGGGATGGTGGTGGTGGTGTGTGAGTGCGCTCCTTTACTTGGCCATTCATTGAGTCTGGAGGTGTGGAGCTGTGTGACATCACTTCACAAGGGAGTTGTAAGTTACTTTCGGTGCAGTTGTTGTTAGAAGATTCACTTTCCTCATTTTTAAGCTGCAAATAGATTGCAGTCTGTTCTTTCAGATTTTCTTTTAACTCGTGGATCTTTTTCTCAAATTTTCTTTCTTTCTGTATTGAGTCCTCTTTCATTTTTGACATTTCAGCCCTGAGTGTCATGTTGGTGTTGTGCAAATCCTTGATTTCAGCCTTAAGATTATTGATGGTAAATTCATCTGGACGGCTCAGGATTAGCTGCTTTAGTTCTGACACCTCAATCTCTAAAAGAGCCATTTTCTCAGGAAGGCATTGGAGATAACTGGAGGTATGTGTGGCCTGCTCAATCATCAGTTCATCAGAAGGGGCAGGAGATGTGACTGGAGAGAAGGACAGCAGTTCATTCTCATCTTCAGATTCCTCTTTAACACTGCAAGGTGTTTCCCTCTCAACTGTCTGCTTTAAAAGAGGAAATGACTTTTCAAAAGCTTGGAGACTAGCTCTCTCTCTCTCTGTCCATCTATCTGTCTGTCTGTCTCTCTCTGTCCATCTATCTGTCTGTCTGTTCATCTGTCTGTCTCTCTCTGTCCATCTATCTGTCTGTCCGTTCATCTGTCTGTCTCTCTCTGTCCATCTATTTGTCTGTCTGTTCATCTGTCTGTCTCTCTCTGTCCATCTATCTGTCTGTCTGTTCATCTGTCTGTTTCTCTCTGTCCATCTATCTGTCTGTCCGTTCATCTGTCTGTCTCTCTCTGTCCATCTATCTGTCTGTCTGTCTGTCTGTCTGTCTGTCTCTCTCTGTCCATCTATCTGTCTGTCCGTTCATCTGTCTGTTTCTCTCTGTCCATCTATCTGTCTGTCCGTTCATCTGTCTGTCTCTCTCTGTCCATCTATCTGTCTGTCCGTTCATCTGTCTGTCTCTCTCTGTCCATCTATCTGTCTGTCCGTTCATCTGTCTGTCTCTCTCTGTCCATCTATCTGTCTGTCTGTCTCTCTCTGTCCATCTATCTGTCTGTCTGTTCATCTGTCTGTCTCTCTCTGTCCATCTATCTGTCTGTCCGTTCATCTGTCTGTCTCTCTCTGTCCATCTATCTGTCTGTCTGTCTCTCTCTGTCCATCTATCTGTCTGTCTGTTCATCTGTCTGTCTCTCTCTGTCCATCTATCTGTCTGTCCGTTCGTCTGTCTGTCTCTCTCTGTCCATCTATCTGTCTGTCTGTTCATCTGTCTGTCTCTCTCTGTCCATCTATTTGTCTGTCTGTTCATCTGTCTGTCTCTCTCTGTCCATCTATCTGTCTGTCTGTTCATCTGTCTGTTTCTCTCTGTCCATCTATCTGTCTGTCCGTTCATCTGTCTGTCTCTCTCTGTCCATCTATCTGTCTGTCTGTCTGTCTGTCTCTCTCTGTCCATCTATCTGTCTGTCCGTTCATCTGTCTGTTTCTCTCTGTCCATCTATCTGTCTGTCCGTTCATCTGTCTGTCTCTCTCTGTCCATCTATCTGTCTGTCTGTCTGTCTGTCTCTCTCTGTCCATCTATCTGTCTGTCCGTTCATCTGTCTGTTTCTCTCTGTCCATCTATCTGTCTGTCCGTTCATCTGTCTGTCTCTCTCTGTCCATCTATCTGTCTGTCCGTTCATCTGTCTGTCTCTCTCTGTCCATCTATCTGTCTGTCCGTTCATCTGTCTGTCTCTCTCTGTCCATCTATCTGTCTGTCTGTCTCTCTCTGTCCATCTATCTGTCTGTCTGTTCATCTGTCTGTCTCTCTCTGTCCATCTATCTGTCTGTCCGTTCGTCTGTCTGTCTCTCTCTGTCCATCTATTTGTCTGTCTGTTCATCTGTCTGTCTCTCTCTGTCCATCTATCTGTCTGTCCGTTCATCTGTCTGTCTCTCTCTGTCCATCTATCTGTCTGTCTGTCTCTCTCTGTCCATCTATCTGTCTGTCTGTTCATCTGTCTGTCTCTCTCTGTCCATCTATCTGTCTGTCTGTCCGTTCGTCTGTCTGTCTCTCTCTGTCCATCTATTTGTCTGTCTGTTCATCTGTCTGTCTCTCTCTGTCCATCTATCTGTCTGTCCGTTCATCTGTCTGTCTCTCTCTGTCCATCTATCTGTCTGTCTGTCTGTCTGTCTCTCTCTGTCCATTCATCTGTCTGTTTGTCTGTCTGTTCATCTGTCTGTCTGTCTCTCTCTGTCCATCTATCTGTCTGTCCGTTCATCTGTCTGTCTCTCTCTGTCCATCTATCTGTCTGTCTGTCTCTCTCTGTCCATCTATCTGTCTGTCTGTTCATCTGTCTGTCTCTCTCTGTCCATCTATCTGTCTGTCTGTCCGTTCGTCTGTCTGTCTCTCTCTGTCCATCTATTTGTCTGTCTGTTCATCTGTCTGTCTCTCTCTGTCCATCTATCTGTCTGTCCGTTCATCTGTCTGTCTCTCTCTGTCCATCTATCTGTCTGTCTGTCTCTCTCTGTCCATTCATCTGTCTGTTTGTCTGTCTGTCTGTCTCTCTCTGTCCATCTATTTGTCTGTCTCTCTCTGTCCATTCATCTGTCTGTTTGTCTGTCTGTCTGTCTCTCTCTGTCCATCTATTTGTCTGTCTCTCTCTGTCCATTCATCTGTCTGTTTGTCTGTCTGTCTGTCTGTCTCTCTCTGTCCATCTATTTGTCTGTCTCTCTCTGTCCATTCATCTGTCTGTTTGTCTGTCTGTCTGTCTCTCTCTGTCCATCTATTTGTCTGTCTCTCTCTGTCCATTCATCTGTCTGTTTGTCTGTCTGTCTGTCTCTCTCTGTCCATCTATTTGTCTGTCTCTCTCTGTCCATTCATCTGTCTGTTTGTCTGTCTGTCTCTCTCTGTCCATCTATTTGTCTGTCTGTTCATCTGTCTGTCTCTCTCTGTCCATCTATCTGTCTGTCTGTTCATCTGTCTGTCTCTCTCTGCCCATTTATCTGTCTGTCTGTCTGTCTATCTGTCTGTATATGTGTCTGTTTATCTGTCATTTTATGATTCTATCTGTCTGTCTGTCATTCTATGTCTGTCCATCTATCCATCTGTCTGTCTGTCCATCCATCGGTCCGTCTGTCTGTTGTTCTATCATTGTGTCCATTTATCCATCTGTCAATTTGTCTATCTGTCTGTCTAAGTGTCTGTTTATGTCGTTTTATCGTTCTGTCTGTCTCTATCTGCCTGTCTGTCCATCTGTCTCTCCGTCTGTCATTCTTTCATTGTGTCTGTCTATCTGTCCATCTGTCTATCAGTCTGTCTGTCCATCTGTCTATCAGTCTGTCTGTCCATCTGTCTATCAGTCTGTCTGTCCATCTGTCTACCTGTCTGTCCATCTATCAGTCTGTCTACCTGTCTGTCTGTCCGTCGTCTGTATGTCATTCTAACATTCTGTCTATCTGTCTATTTGTTTTTCAGTATCTCTCTCCATCTCTCTCCGGTCTTCAAAATCTCATTGTAAATAATACGTATATTTTTATCCTTCTCTGTCATCGATCCTGTCGTTTGACAAACTGCTGTTGGCAGAGTATACAGTAGGGAATGAGTCAGTGCACACATAACCGCTAGAATATAGATAGAACCGCTAGATGTTGCATGTATAGATAGAGTCAGTAGGCAGTAAATAGATCATATTTATCATATGTAGATTGATTGCTCTCCAGGGTTTTCATCCTCTTCATTGAAACATCCCATAGAGGTTTTCGTCTTTGGCTTTTGGCTCACTGTAGGCTTTAAGATATTAATGCACCACTTTCTCTAAAGCTGCTTTGGAACAACATGGATTATGAAAAGAACTAAACAAATAAAAATGACTTGACTTATACTGAAGGCAGCTGGAGGGAAAACTAATCCTGGTTACCACACTTACTCTTTCACTTACTATGGGAAGAACACAGAGACACAATGGATTTACATTTATTCATTTAGCAGACGCTTTTATCCACAGCGACTTACAAATGAGCAACATCATAAGCAATTTGTCAAAACAGCCACAATATTCATTGTACACAAGCTAGAGGAGAAATACAGAAAGGATGAGGAAGAGAACATGAACAAAAATAGTGTTTTTTTTTTTAATAGGAAAACAAATGTCCAGCTTTAGCTTTAGTCTTTTTGCTGTCACATCTTGACTGATTTTTATCGAGTAAATGTCAGAATACATTTAATATTTATGGATGAACACTTACTGGACTGAAGCAGCTTTTCTTTACTTGATTCTCCATGAATAATTTTGTAGAAAAAATCAGTGAGTGTCAAATCTGATCATCAGGATCTTTTGAGAAACATTTGTTTCCAGAAGCTTTATTTTCTTTGTTCCTCAGAGGAGGAATGATCTTCCCAAGACTCCAAAACATCTCAAATCTTTTGAGGAACGTTTATTTGTTCATCTCTCAATCGTCATTGGATTAAATTGCAATACACTGCAAAAATGCTTTTCTTAAATCAAGAAGGATTTTCTAGACGAGTAAAAATTATTGTCTTGTTTTCAGAAAAAAACAAGTCATAATTAAATGCGTTTTTGCTTAAAACAAGCAAAATAATCTTCCAATGGGGTAAGAAAAATAATATTGTTTTCTGTTTGATATAAGATTTTAATGTCTTCTTTCCAGCCAAAATATCTAAAAAAAATAATTCAAGAAGGATTTTCTAGATTTTTTCAGAAAAAAATTATTTTCTGTTTGATGTAAGTTTTCTTTTTATTGCTTACCCCATTGGCAGATTATTTTGCTTGTTCTAAGCAAAAACTCAACTTAATTTTGATTAGTTTTTTCTGAAAACAAGGAAATAATTTTTACTTCTTGATTTAAGAATTTTTAGGTCTTTTGGCTGTAAGAAAAGCATTTTTTTTTTGCAGTGTATATTTATGGATCTTCTTACTAAGACATATTATTGGACATATACGTAGAGTGACCTCTGATATTTACATCATTTTATGTTAGTAGCTGCTGTACTGTTATAAAAATCTCAGTGATTTGCATTACAAGCAGAATTTCATCATCGATATATCAGCATCTTCATCAAATTGCATATTTTTGCTCACTTTGAGTCTCTAAATAAAACTTTGAGATGTTTTTCCTTCAAATTCTCTCTATATCAGATAATATGAGCCATAAAAGCCTGATAGAGCAAATATAATATTCAACAAAAGACAAACATGCAAACCTGACATTTCATTAAACAATTCTATTTAGATTCTTCTAGCGATTCTGTCATATGTCAGGTTGTTATGGTTCATCAGTGAATCCTCTGAAGCTCATAACAGGTTGTGAGTTTGATTCAGTCGTGAAGGTGTTAATTACAGCCGGTGATTCCCATCGGTGCGTCTGAATCCCGTTCCTCGTTTTCACGATCTTCCCAAACAGCAGCTTAATTATAAACCTCTTTGTCTCCTCCAGGAGCTCCACACATGCTCTCCGCATCTTCAGTTAACAGGATGTCAAAACTGACCCATTTACTTTATTAATACTCTTTCCTGTGCAGAATTGATCAGTGAAAGTCATTTTAACCAAAATATATTGTTTTGTCATTCAGAAGCATTGCAGAAGTATGTTGTTTGAAGCTGAGTTTCTCATGAATGCATGTTTAAGGCTGATAAAGCGTAAGTATTTCTTGTTTAAAATTAGATTTCCTCATAAATGGGGTCAATCGGCTGAATGGTGATGTGCTGTTGACTGTAATGCTGAGAGGCGTCTGTAGCTCACATCAAATGTTGCTGCAGTCGCTCATATCCTGCTCTCCTCTTTCATGTTGGAGTTCAGTGCTGTTGAAAGTGGTCGGCGATCCTTGAAGCCGGACCTTCATCATCTGAGCGCAGAGATCACAGCGACCCCAGAGACTCTCTTCATTACTGAAGAACATGCGTATGCACACACATGCACGGCAAAAACTCTTTCCGACGGTCCCGCTCAAAAGAACTGCTGTATTTACATCAATGCATTAGTCAGACGCTTTTAACCAGAGCCACTAGCACTGCGCTGCATTGAAGGTGCGTGTTATATCAGTTCACGCATTCTCTCAGAATCACCTTGTTTTTGCTCATTTTGTCTGTGCATTATTGCATTAAATCAGGTCAGTGATTTTTTCTGAAGTCATATTTTTCAGTCTACTTTTTCAGTTCCATCGGGTTGGGAAGTATTTTTTCTATTCATTTTTTCTCTTGTTTAGAAGTTATAAGCCATGAACTAAACCAAGCAGTTATGGGGTGAGTTACAAAATTGGGGAAAAACAGCTTTACTGTAAAACTTAACAGCTTTAAAGGGATAGTTCACCCAAAATTGAAAATGTGATGTTTATCTGCTTACCCCCAGGGCATCCAAGATGTAGGTGACTTTGTTTCCTCAGCAGAACACAAACAAAGATTTTTAACGAAAACCAGTGCTGTGACTGTCAGTCAAATAATGGACGTGGATTGGCACCAAACCTTTAAAAGAAAACAAACACTGCAAAAAATGCTTTTCTTACTAAGATTTATTGTCAAAATATCTAAAAATTCTTAAATCAAGAAGGATTTCTAGACAAGTAAAAATGAATGTCTTATTTTCAGAAAATTAAGTGTGTTTTTGCTTGAAACAAGCAAAATAATCTGCCAATGGGCTGAGAAAAATAATCTTGTTCTCTGTTTGAAATAATATTTATTTTCTTACCCCATTGGCAGATTATTTAGCTTGTTCTAAGAAAAAAATCACTTAATTTTGGCTTGTTTTTTTCTGAAAACAAGAAAATAATTTTTACTTGTCTAGAAAATCCTTCTTGATTTAAGAATTTTTAGATATTTTGGCTGGAAACAAGACAATAAATCTTAGTAAGAAAAGCATTTTTTGCAGTGAAAACATGCACAGACAAATCCAAATTACACCCTGCGGCTCGTGACAATACACTGATGTCCTAAGACACGAAATGATCATTTTTTTGCGAGAAACTGAACAGTATTTATATAATTTTTTACCTTTGATACACAGCCACGTCCATCTGTCAAACATGTTAAAAAATGCATATCATGCTAGAAACATGTTAACAACACGCTAACAATGCTAGAAACATGCTAACAACATGCTAGTCATACTAGAAACATGTTAGCAACATGCTAATCATGCTAGAAACATGTTAAAAAATGCTAATCATGCTAGAAACATGTTAAAAAATGCATATCATGCTAGAAACATGCTAGCAACATGCTAATCATGCTAGAAACATGCTAACAACATGCTAGTCATGATAGAAACAGGCTAACAACATGCTAATAATGCTAGAAACATGCTAACAACATTCTTGTCATGATAGAAACAGGCTAACAACATGCTAATAATGTTAGAACATGCTAACAACATGCTAGTCATGCTAGAAACATGTTAACAACATGCTAATAATGCTAGAGACATGCTAACAACGTGTTAGTCATGCTAGAAACATGCTAGCAACATGCTAATCATGTTAGAAACATGCTAACAACATGATAGTCATGATGGAAACAGGTTAACAACACGCTAATAATGCTAGAAACATGCTACCAACATGTTAATCATACTAGAAACATGCTACCAACATGCTAATAATGCTAGAAACATGCTAACAACACGTTAATAATGCTAGAAACATGCTAACAACACGCTAATAATGCTAGAAACATGCTACCAACATGCTAATCATGCTAGAAACTTGCTAGCAGCTTGTTAATCATACTAGAAACATGCTAACAACATGCTAATCATGCTAGTGGAGCGCGGTACTGTGTTTGTGTTGCTGGAGGATTTGAGTTGCACTTGATCTCCACTTGTTGACGAATGAAAACTCACCGGCTGAGCTGCTCGTGTCGATAAAATAAGCATCCAGCTTCAGCTTCAGCTTCATAACCTCAGGCTGCGGGTTTGTTTGGAGAACGCTTCCCCCTCCGTATCTTTATCCTTTATCAATATTTCATCGCTTATCATGCCCTCTCGTTTGTTTCCAGATGTAATCAGTTGCTCCCTGCTGCTGTGGCTGTTGTGTGTTCAGACAAAGAAGAATATCTCAAACTGCTAAATATATATATATATATATATGGGTCAAAGACGGAAAAGGGTTTAAGCATAAAAACAATACTGTAAGTGTAATAAAATGTTGTAGTTTTTCCAAAATTTTAAAAAGTTCTCTGTTTAATTCAATTGCATTTTTGTTTTAGTTTTTCTGAGCAAAAAATAAATATCATACATTTTTTTACCTAATTTACAGAAGACACCCACTAAAATGTCATTCAGTAATTCTGTAATTCACTGAATGACAATGCAACATTGTTTCAACCAAATTTTGACATCTATTCTCCAAAAACGTATTTGAAACCCTAAAAGTAGACACTTTACTTACATTTAATGTGCTTTCTATGAACATAAAATCACTTTTGTAAATTTCTTTTGATGTGGACATCTTTACGTCTGTAACCAACACACACATAAATACATGTATATATAGTTTCTTGAAATGTCTTTCATGTCCCTTAAATTACAGTTCTTGCAACGTCCACTTTTTTAATTTGAGTATTGAATTCAAAATAATGAGAAAAAAGTTGAATTCAAGATTGTTAGGATAGGACAATATTTGGCTGAGATACAACTATTTGAAAATCTGCAATCTGAGGGTGCAAAAAAAGAAAATGGCCTTTAAAGTTGTCCAAATGAAGTTCTTAGCAATGCATATTACTAATCAAAAATTAAGTTTTGATATTTACAGCAGAAAATTTACAAAATATCTTCATGGAACATGATCTTTACTTAATATTCTGATGATTTTTGTCATAATTTTCTCCCTGGACCACAATATGCAATATGTAATATGGAACTCTTGCATTATTATTGAGATTTTATTTTATTATGTTTATACTGTAATGTTGCTTTGACACAACTTGTAAAAAGCGCTGTATAAATAATCTTGACTTGACCACAAAACCAGTCTTCAGTAAAAATCATTAGGATATTAAATAAAGATCATGTTCCATGAAGATATTTTGTAAATTTCCTACCGTAAATATATCAAAACTTAATGTCTGATTAGTAAAATGCATTGCCAAGAACTTCATTTGGACAACTTTAAAGATGATTTTCTCAATATGTAGATTTTTTTACATTTGTCAAAAATAGAACTTTTTATATTAAAAACAACAAGCAAGCCCTGCCCAGATTGAAAAAGTAACGCCAAAGTAACGTAACACATTACTTTCCATAAAAAGTAACTGAGTAACGTAATTAGTTACTTTTTTTAGGGAGTAACTCAATATTGTGATGCATTACTTTTAAAAATAACTTTCTCCAACACTGGTTATATTATATGATATTATATCTCAAAGAGACTGAAATAACACTGGTATGACCTCGTTTCTTGTTTTGTCAAACACAACTGAGATATTGAGCCGTATGATCAGCTATGTTGTGTTTGTTGGTGTAACAATATTTGTGTTAATGTCTTCATGTTTTCAGAGGTGTTTCTCACAGTATAATGGGATTTTGAGATTATTATCATTCACAGAAACCCTGATGTCTGAACACGAGACGTGATGCACATGTAAACCTGAAACAGCAGTTCAGATGACTCCATTTATTCATTCTGTGTCCTCAAACTCAATGATTTCATTCAAATGTAGACACCGTTTCTGTCTTTGGTGGCCAGAAAATGATTGTACAGATTACAGAGAGAGAGAGAGAGATGATCAGAAGTCAGCTGTGATGTTATTATACGTCTGGAAATAAATCCCTGATGAGCGGAATACAGCCTGACTTTGCTTATGAAATGATAAAATCTCTTTGTTTTTATGCTATCTCACAATTATGATTTTTTTCTTTTTTTCCCTACATTTAGAATTTTTCTCACTATTATTTTTTCTCCAATTGTTTCGAATTTCTGAGTTCATCTCACAATTACTTTTTTCTTAATTTTTAATTTTGAGTTCGTCTCCCAATTATGATTTTTCTCCATTTTCTTGCAAATTTCAGTTTGTATCTCACAATTATGATTGTGATTTAAAAAAAATCCAGAATACATTTTTGTTCTGAATTCTGAGTGTATATCTCACCATTATGATTTTTTCCTCCATTTTTTTTTATTAATTTTGAGTTTATATCTCACAATTATGATTTTTTTCTCTCTAAATTCTGAGCTAATAGCTCACATTTATGATTTTCTTTTCTCCTGTATTTTTCTTTTTTGTAATTTTGAGTTTGTCTCTTAAAAATATTTTTTCTCCTTTTTTTTAATTGAAGTTTATCTCATAATTATGATTTTTTTCCTCCATTTTTTTTATTTAGAGTTTGTCTCATAATTATGATTTTTTTTTACCCCTCCAAATTATCTCACAATTATGATTTTTCTCCTATTTTTTTCTAAATTCTGAGTTTGTCTCACAATTATGATTTTCTTTTTTGTAATTTTGAGTTTATCTCTTAAAAATATTTTTTTCTCTGTTTTTTTAAATTGAAGTTTATCTCTTAATTATGATTTTTTTCTCCATGTTTTTTTTATTGAGTTTATATCTCACCATTATGATTTTTTTTCCTCCAATTTTTATTTTTTTTAATTAATTTTGAGTTTATATCTCACAGTTATTTTTTTCTTTCTAAATTCCATGTTTCTATCTCACAATTATGACTTTTTCCCTCCAATTGTTTTTCCCAAAATTCTGGGTTTATATATTTATATTTTTTCCTCCAATTTTTTTTAATTTTTATTATTATTATTTGAAAAATAACAATGTTTTTTCTTTCTAAATTCCATGTTTGTATCTCACAAATATTATTTTTCCCTCCAATTTTTTTCCCCCAAAATTCTGAGTTTATATCTCACGTTATGATTGTTTATATCTTAAAACATAAAAAAAATTATTTTTTTTCTCTGGAATTTTTTTTTTAATTCTGTTTTTTTTTTACTTCGCAATTATTATGATTTTTTGTCTCCAGATTTTTTTTTTACCCCAAATTTTGAGTTATTAATTGTGAATTTTTTTCCTCAATTTTTTTTTTTTGAGTTTTCAAAATTCTGTGTTTGTATCTCACAATTATGATTATGATTATCTTTCTTGTTTTTTTTTTCTCCCTAATTTCGGTGTTTGTATCTCACAATTTTTTTTCTCCGGTTTTCTCCAGCATTTTGAGAAAGAGCCAAGTTGCTAACCGTTTTTATTCTGTTGCAGAATGATTCAAAACCACTTGCAATAGAGACCTTTTTCATGATTTAAAGTGTCTTTTGTATTTGCTGTTGATTTAATTGTATTGCCGACAGATGTTCTTATTTATGGTGAACGATTGGACTGATGTTTGTACATGAACGCTGTCATACGCTGATAATAAGAGTTGATTTTTCTGACTTAATGACATTTGAAGCTGTCCAGATGTTTGCTGCTTCACATTAGCTCCGGCTCTGGCGATTTGAATACTCTGACCTTTACATTCAGCGCCGGAGCAAATGGAGACGCTTGACTTTCAGAGCGTCACACAAACACAGGTGACGCAGATCTGCTGGTGTTCCTCAAACCGAAGCGTACAGAGCGCTTTTCTTGCTGATTCCTCTCCTTCTCATATGCAGAAGTGTGTCGCCTCATTGTCTTATTTTAGATTCGTTTTCTTCCTCGAGGAGGCCAGGAGCGTTCCATGAATGCACTTTATGAGGAGTCTGTTTATCAGCCTAGAAAATTATTTTTGCTTCTTGCTTAATTTGCTGAAAATGAACTAATGCAGCACACTTCTTGATAGTTCCCAGCATGCTTTACTTTGCACAGGCGGAATAGAGGAAATAGTGAAAATGATGTTTCCCAGTGGGTGAGAGTTAGATTGTGGATATTAGATTTTAAAGCTCGGTTCAAACTGGAGCTTGTGCTTATTTGGAGAAAGGCTGAAAAATACAATAAAAATAAACAAATAAAATCTGCTCTTTTGTGAGTGAGTATAAAATGTGGTCTGAGTGTGATTTTACTGCTGTTGCTCTATATAGCATTACTATATTAAAAATTTTAATTTAAAATATATATTTTGGAAACTTGTTTTATAATTTTTTTTACATACTCTCTTATACATTTTTTTAAATCAACTATATTTTTAAAAAAATGTATAATTAAAAAAACTGTAAAAAATGACATTTTTTTAAATAAAAATTTCCCCCCTAGTTTAAAAAAAAGTTCTTAATGTATTCAAATGTATTAAATCAAAAACAAAAGAATTTTCTCTCTCTCTCTCTCTCTCTCTCTCTCTCTCTCTCTCTCTCTCTCTCTCTCTCTCTCTCTCTCTCTCTCTCTCTTTTATAAATTTTTTTAAAACTCAAATGTACTTTTCTATGGCAAACTTTTTATTACAAAGGGGCATTTTTTTAAAATGTTGCATCATATCCAACTATATTATTTTAAAATGTATAATTAAAAAAAACTTTACATTTTTTTTTACATTTAAATAACAATATTTTTTTTGGAAACCAAAAATGGTTCTTAATGTATTAAAATTTATTAAATTCAAAACAAAAAACAAAAATCTTATATTTTTTCTCTCGCTCTTTCTCTCTTTTTCATAATTTTTTAAAAATCAAATGTACTTTTCTCTGGCAAACTTTTTAACACAAAGGGACAAAAATCACTGGTAATGTTGCATTATATCCAACTATATTTTTTAAAAATGTATATTAAAAAAAAAATCTTTACATAATTGAACAAAAATTTAAATAACATTTTTTTTTTCAGTTTTGGAAACCAAAAATGGTTATTAATGTATTCAAATGTATTTTAAAAAAAAAAAAACTTTTTTTGTCTCTCTTTCATTTTATACATTTTTTTAATCAAATGTACTTTTCTATGGCAAACTTTTTAATACAAAGTGACAAAAATAAATGTTAATGTTGCATTATATACAACTATATTATTTTAAAATGTATTATTTAAAAAATTATAAATCTTTAAATAATCAACAATTTAAATATCTTTTTTTTTATTTTTGTAAACCAAACATTCAAACTTTTTTCTTCTCTTTCTCTTGCTCTCTCTCACTTTCTCTCTTTTTTAATAATTATTTTTATATTTAAATGTAAATGTTGCATTGAATGTAAATGTATTAAATGAAAAAAAAAAACTTTAAATAGTTAGATATTGAAATTCTTTTATTTCTTTTTCCCCATTTTTTGCTTGCAAAATTTGCATTTTTTTTTTGTTATACATTTCAATGCAAAAAATAAATACATAAATTGTCACTGCAAAAAGTATCAGTTAGAAATACTGCCATATTTTGTTGGTCTTGGTGGCCAAATATATTTTGTCCCAAAGGCCTTCGTTTGGGCGTCTCTGTTCTATTGTCTGCTAAATGCATGAAGGTAAATTGCATTTTCAGAAAAGAAGGCTTTGATTGAATTAAACGCATCACTGTGAGACATATTTCGGTGCTTGTTTTCTTGCTGTAGATCCGGTTTGTTCTTTCACGGAACAACCTTCATCCCTCAAGAGAACAGATGCCATTCTTGGAACCAAAATTGGACTTCAGAAATGTGATTGTACTTGAGACTCCAGAGAATGAACAAAGACATTGTGCTGCTTAATGAAGAGCAGAAATCACAATACAAGCATTTCATCGGTGCTGATAAAACGGCTTTCTGGAGTTCAGCATTACTGTATTAGAATCATTAAATGCATTAGTTTTAGAAAACCTTGTGCTGAAAATCTTTTGCTTTATCTGATGTCCCTGGTCAAAAATGAGCAGCCATTTAAACATCTTTCATTCTGCTTTATTATCACCAAATCATGGATTTAATCTATTCATCAACTTGTTTTTATTTCAAGGTTGCGGTTTTGTATTTCTTTTTGGAACTTATACAGAACACAAATTTATGAGTACTTTCACTGCAAAAAAATGCTTTTCTTACTTAGATGTTTTGTCTTGTTTCCAGCAAAAATATCTAAAAATTCTTAAATCAAGAAGGATTTTCTAGATGAGTAAAAATTATTTTCGTGTTTTCAGAAAAAAAATGTCAAAATTTAGTGAGTTTTTTCTTAGAACAAGCAATATAATCTGCCAATGGGGTAAGAAAAAAAAAATTATTTCAAACAGAAAACAAGATTATTTTTCTTACAGATTATTTAGCTTGTTTCAAGCAAAAAAAACACTTAATTTTACTTAATTTAACTTTTTTTTTTCTGAAAACAAGACAATAATTTTTACTCATCTAGAAAATCCTTCTTGATTTAAGAATTTTTAGATATTTTGGCTGGAAACAAGACAAAAAATCTAAGCTAGAAAAGCATTTTTGCAGTGTTAAAAAAAGTACAAAAATTATTATAATAATGAGTCTTTTATGTATGTACACTACTGCTCAAAAGCTTGGAATCGTTAAGATTTTTAATATTTTTAAAGACGTTTCTTATGCACATCACTGCAAAAAATGCTTTTCTAGCTTAAATTTTTGTCTCGTTTCCAGACAAAATATCTAAAAATTCTTAAATCAAGAAGCATTTTCTAGACAAGTAAAAAATATTGTCTTGTATTCAGAAAAAAAAGTCAAAATTAAGTGAATTTTTGCTTAGAACAAAGCAAAAATCTTATTTCAAACAGACAAAACAAGATTATTTTGCTTACCCCATTGGCAGATTATTTTGCTTATTTTAAGCAAAAATGCACTTAATTTTGACTTTTTTTTTTTCTGAATACAAGACAATATTTTTTACTTGTCTAGAAAATGGTTCTTGATTTAAGAATTTTTAGATTTTTTGGCTGGAAACAAGACAACAAATCAAAGTAAGAAAAGCATTTTTTGCAGTGTGGTTCTTTGTGGAACCAAAAATGGTTCTTCTCTGGCATCGCTTGAAGAACCTTTTAAAGCACCTTTATTTTTAAGAGTGTATACAGAATTCTGATGTATTTACATTATTTAGATAAATGCAGACTCACCTCAGTCTAACAGCATCATCATTTTCTCCTGCATCATCATCATCATCATCATCATTCATGAACATGATGAAGACGCTGTGGTGTTGGCATCAAGCTGAACGTCAAACCCTCTTTGTGTCAAACGGCTCATAAAATCTGAATCTGCACCGCAGACAGACTCTCTCTTCATGACACAATTTGTCCTCTAATTCAATTCATTAAGGAGATTCTGAGAGTATCTGAGCAGCGTTTAGCTGTTAAACACCAGAAGAGAGCGTTGATTCGGTGTTAAATGTCTCTCCCGGAGCAAACCTTCAAATAACATTCGGTGCGAATCACAGCTTCGGTTCGCGACGGAAATCCTGTTTTGCATTCTGATTTCTCTCAAGGTTTTTATTTAAGTGCCTCATGAGATTCTTCTCTTGCTGTTGTTAGTTTAGATGCTTTTATGGAATGATATGAAACATGGTTTGAGAAAATGTCTGTGTTGATTTATTGAGATACTATTATAGTTTTTTTTTTTGTTTGACACATTTCATGTTATGATCATACATAAATACACTACACTGTAAAAAGTTTTCACCAGTTTCAACTTAAAAACTTAAGTTTAGCAGCTGCCTTAATTTTAAGTTAAATCAACTTAAGTCATTTCAACTCACAAGTTAAATCAACTCAATTTTTATTGTAATAAGTTAATATGACTTGTAGTTTTTAAGCTGACTCACTGCTAAAAATGCTTTTCTAGCTTAGATTTTTTGTCTTGTTTCCAGCCAAAATATCTAAAAATTCTTAAATCGAGAAGAATTTTCTAGATGAGTAAAAATTATTGTCTAGTTTTCAGAAAAAAAGGTCAAAATTAAATGCATTTTTGCTTGAAACAAGCAAAATAATCTGCCAATGGGGTAAGAAAAATAATCTTGTTTTCTGTTTGAAATAAGATTTTTTTTCTCACCCCATTGGCAGATTATTTTGCTTGTTCTAAGCAAAAACTCACTTAATTTTGACTATTTTTTTCTGAAAAAAATAAAATAATTTTTACTTGTCTAGAAAATCCTTCTTGATTTAAGAATTTTTAGATATTTTGGCTGGAAACAAGACGAAAAATCTAAGCTAGAAAAGCATTTTTTGGAGTGCTTAACTTAAAATTTTAAGGCAGCTGCTGAACTTAGGTTTTTAAGTTGAATCTGGTGAAAACGTTTTACAGTGTACTGATCAAGGCTGCATTTATATGATCAAAAATGCTGAGAAAAAAATCATTTTTTGCTGTGCAGTGTCTCTAAATATGACGTGTGTGTGTTCATGCGCTGCAAAAAAAATATTTTCTTATTTAGTATTTTTGTCTTGTTTTCTAGTATAATTTTCTAAACATTGTTGAATCAAGATGCATTTACTTGACAAGTAAAATCTGTAAGATATTAAGTCTTGTTTTCTAAAAAAAGATAATAATTTTGTTAATTTTTGTTTAAAACAAGCAAAACTTTGTCAATGGGGTAAGAACAATAATCTTAATTCATACCCTACACAAGATTTTTTTTTTCTTGCCCCATTGGCAGATATTTTAGCTTGTTTTAAGCAAAAACTAATACAATTTTATAAACTTTTTTTTAGAAAACAAGACATCATATTTCAAGTCGTTTTACTTGTAAAGTAAATTCATCTTGATTCAAGAATTTTTAGATATGTAGAATAAAAAACAAGACAAAATACAAAGTAAGAAGATCATTTTTTGCAGTGTTATCTCCAGCGGAGGTTGGGCTCATGGTTCACTATTGACTGACAGTAATGTCTGGTTATCTTGAGCGTGAAGCTGTAACCTCAACCTTAAATCAACCTTAAACTGCCTGCTGAGAATCCACACGCAAGACCTACACAAACACACAGACAGAGAGACAGAGAGAGAGAATCCTGGCCTTTGCCTGTTGATGTTGTTCTTAAAAAATGATGTACATCAGTTCAGTAAAATAATGCATAAATAATTAAGATTAAAACAAATGCAGAAGACTAAATCATAGTCTTTGATTAAATATCCACTTATGCAACTTATGATTTTCTTATATAGTATTTTTGCTTTGTTTTCTAGTATAAATATCCGAACATTCTTGCATCGAGATGCATTTACTTGACAAGTAAAATCATTTAAGATATTAAGTCTTGTTTCATTAAAAAAATGTCTGAAGAACAAGACAACTGCAAAAAATGCTTTTCTTACTTGTCTTGTTTCCAGCCAAAATATCTAAAAATTCTTAAATCAAGAAGTCAAAATGAAATGAAACAAGCAAAATAATCTGCCAGTGGGATAAGAAAAATAATCTTTTTTATTGTTTGAAATAAGATTTTTTTTTTTGCTAACTTCATTGGCACAATTTTTTCTTGTTCTAAGCAAAAACTAATTTCATTTCATTTCGGAAAACTAAACTTTTTTAATTTTTTTTTTTTTGTAAGAATTTTTAGATATATTGTCTGGAAACAAGACTAAAAATCTAAGTAAGAAAAGCATTTTTTGCAGTAATATTGACATGCATTTAACTTTTTTGCTTAATTTCTCTTCAAATTCTCATTCCTCTGTATCTTTCTCTATAATTTTGTTGAGTAATGCATTACATTTGAGCATGCTAAAGTCAAAACTGCATATAACTGATCAGTAAATGCTTGCACTGCAAAAAAAAAAAAAAAAAAATGCTTTTCTTACTTAGATGTTTTTGTCTTGTTTCCAGCCAAAAAAAAAAAAAAAAAAAAAAACTTAAATCAAGAAAGATTTTCTAAAGTTCAAAATTGGGGAAAAAAAAAAAAAACAATTTTCGTGTTATTTTCTCAAAGTTTGCATGTCCATAACTCAAGAAATTTGACAGCTATCTTAATATCCTTTCAGATCCTGCATTTCAAGAAACTTTTCTTTCAGTATCCTAATTTTTAAGTCCCTGTATGGTTCAGATCCAGAGATATGGGGATCTAAACATTGCTCCAGGAGTAAATTGTTAAATGGTATGCATTTTCAGTGGTCAAAAACCAAATGTGTTTGGTTTGGTTCGAATTAAAAAAAAAAAAAAAAAAAAAGATAAATTAAAAAAGTAAAAAATGTAGGTAATGCTTTTCTTACTTGATTTGTTTCCAGCCAAAATACCTAAAAAAATTCCTAAATCAAGAAGGATTTTTTTCTGGAAAAACAAGTCAAAATTAATTTTTTTTTTTTTTTTTTTTTTTTTTTTGCTTGAAACATGCAAAATAATCTGCCAATGGGGTAAGAAAAAGAATGATTTGAAATAAGATTTTTTTTTGCTAACTTCATTGACAGATAATTTTTCTTGTTCTAAGCAAAAACTCATTTCATTTTGAGTAGTTTTTCTGCAGTTTTGACTTTAGCATGCTCAAATATAATGCTTTATTCAACAAAATTATAGAGAAAGATACAGAGGAATGGGAATTTGAAGAGAAATTAACCAAAAAAGTTAAATGCATGAAAAAAAAGCCTTATTTACTTTGATTTTTTTGTCTCGTTTCCAGTCAAAATATCGAAAAATGTAAGATTTTTTCTAGACCAGTATAAGATGTCTTGTTTTCAGAAAAAAAAAAAAAAAGTCAAAATTAAATGAGTTTGGCAGATTATTTAGCTTGTTTCAAGAAAAAACTAAACACTTAATTCTGACTTGTTTTTCCTGAAAATTCTCGTCTAAAAAATCCTTCTTGATTTAAGAATTTTTAGATATTTTGACTGGAAACAGGACAAAAACATCTAAGTAAAAATATACAGTGCAAGCATTTACTGATCAGTTATATCTAGTTTTGACTTTAGCAATCTTTATAGAGAAAGATATATAGGACTGAGAATTTTAAGAGAAATTAACAAAAAAAAAGTTAAATGCATGTCAATAATTAAGTGAAAATTTGTTATGCTTTTTAATTTTTGATGCACAAAAATAACTCATTTTGTTCAAAATATATCATTTATCATTTTTCTAAAAAATATAAAAAAAAAAAATTTTTTATTCAGATTATTTGGCTTGTTCTAAGCAATAACTCACTTATTTGTATTTTATTTTATTTTATTTTGAAAACAAGCCAATTGTTTTTACTAGTCTAGAAAATCCTTCTTATTTTTAGATATATTGTCTGGAAACAAGACTAAAAATCTAAGTAAAAAAAAAGCATTTTTTGCAGTGTAATTATGCTTTTAACAAGATTTTTGATACACAAAAATGACACATTTTGTTCAAAATATATATTATGCTCAGGACTGGCATTTTCCAATATGCATTTTGTATTTAACATGTGTAAATGCATGTTGAAAATTGTCAATTGTTGAGCATGAAAGGGTGAATTACGCACAAAAAGAGCATCTACAAGCGTTCATGTGCCGCTCCTGTATGCGTGACCTTTAGTTCAGACTCAGAGATGCTTGACTAAATATGTTTGCTGTAATTCCTGGGCTCGCTCTCATTGCTCTCAGTGGGTTTCTGCGTCCAGAGGTCATGAAGCAGCATGAGGTCTCTCAGCGGAGCTGGAAGCCCACCGCGGGCCATCGCCACCTGCATTAACACACAAAACAGCAGAGGAACATTCATGTCAGTGTGCTTCAGATCTGCTCCTGATGCTCCTGATCTGAACAACTGCACTGCTTTCATGTTTTCACCAAAACCACAATCAGACTTCAGTTTTAGACTGGAGAAAAAAATGTTGTAGGATTAACTTTGGAACTATTTTAACTCAGAAATTGCTATTAAATTTCATTAATAATTACAAATAACACATTGCATTAAACATAACATAATAAAGTATAAAGACTGAAATAGTATTTTCTTGTAAAATGAAAAAAAAAGAAGTATTTATTTTTTACAGTGTACCAGAGTATCATTAACTAAAACTAAAACTATTAAAATGTATTAAAACTGAAATAAAATATAAATATGAGTTAAAAATCCTTGAACAAAAATTTTAAATGTTTCTTTGGCTGTGAACTGAAATACGTAGAAGCACTAAAATTACAATATATATATATATATATATATATATATATATATATATATATAAAATAATTAAATAGAAAAAAAAACTAAAACTAAATAAAAATACAATAAACCTTTCTTTGGCTGTGAAATGAAATACGTAGAAGCACTAAAATTACAAAAAAAAAAAAAATATATATATATATATATATATATAAAATAAATAAATAGAAAAAAAAAAACTAAAACTAAATAAAAATAAAAATACAATCAACCTTTCTTTGGCTGTGAACTGAAATACGTAGAAGCACTAAAATTACTAAATAAATAAAATAAAATAAATAGAAAAAAAATAAAAATAAATAAAAATACAATAAACCTTTAATATTCAAAAGTATTCAAAACTATACAAAAAATAACAGAAATGATAAAAGCACATAATAAAATGACAAAAAACAATTACAATGAAAACTATAAAGAATAAAAAAGTATAAAAATAAAAGCTAATTCAAAATATTTATAAAAACTATAACAGTGCCTAAATAATACTTAAATAACACTGCAATGTACTTAATTTATTTACCGAATTAATTTATTACACTGCAAAAAAAGCTTTTCTTGCTAAAATTTTTTGTCCAGTCAAAATATCTAAAAATTCTTAAATCAAGAAGGATTTTCTAGATGAGTAAAACATATTTTCTTGTTTTCAGAAAAAAACAAGTCAAAATTAAGTGAGTTTTTGCTTAATCTGCCAATGGGGTAAGAACAATAATTCTGATTTCTGTTTTAACTAATATTTATTTTCTTACCCCACTGGCAGATTATTTCTCTTGTTCTAAGCAAAAACTCACTTAATTTTGAGTTGCTTTTTCTGAAAACAAGACAATTATTTTTACTCATCTAGAAAATCCTTCTTGATATTTTTTTTAGATATTTTGGCTGGAAACAAGACAAAAAATCTAAGTAAGAAAAACATTTTTTATTTTTTTTGGCAGGGTAAAAATTAAAGCTAATTCAAAATATTAATAAAAACTATAATAGTGCAGATAATGCTTAAATAACACTGCAATGTCCAAATTAATTTAATATTATGCAATATATCACTGTAAAACCTTTTTTTTTTTGTTAAAATTGTTATTAAAACAGATTATTGGAGTATGCTTTACAAAAAAGAGTTTTTATACCTTAAAATTTATTTTCTACCTGTTACTTGTTATTTTTCTTTCTTTACTGGAAATAAACAGAGAAAAGAAGAACAGCAATTATTAGTGCAGTGATCATACTCCTAAACATCAATCAATCAATCAATCAATCAATCAATCAATCAATCAATCAATCAATCAATCAATCAATCAATCAATCAATCAATCAATCAATCAATCAATCAATCAATCAATCAATAAATAGGGTAATTCCAAGTCAACTCAACCAGAGATTCCCAGCTCTCTTTCTGGTGAAAAAAATAATACGAAAGAAAGCCAAAGTATTACATGTCATGGATTTATATTTCTTGAGTAATGCAGTATTTTGTAGAGAAGGGTGTGAAAATGACAATTTTCACCTGAGATCTGGAGCCAAATTACAGGACGGTAAAAATTACTTTGTAAAGCTGACAGCATCATTATATTATTTTTACAGAGACGTTGGTAGTTCTATTAATGAAATCTGTTCACTTTAACCATCTTTGTTACATTATATCCCAATGGTGACAGTTCAAATTTAGGAAAAAAGCACTTTCTGTGTTCTTTTCCCAAAGTTTGCATGCCTGTAGCTCAAGAAGTATTAAAGATATCTTAATTGTTCTTAACAGACTTTTCTTTTGATGTCTTGTTTTTCAGACATTTCTGTTTAAATGCAATCATCATGCAAAATGCATGCAAAATGACCCACATTTGGTTTTTCAAAATCTCTGTATCTCTGGAGCCAAACCATATAGGGCTTTAAAAATGGAGATAACAAAAGAAAAGTTTGTTAATAATTAGAATCTAGAAAAATATTGAGGTATCTTTAATATGCTTTGAGTTACAGGTATGCAAACTTTGGAACAAATAATATCTTTGGATTTTGGCAGTCAAAGAGTTATGTTTTATGTAATTATTTTGATAATTAAGATACATTCATAGTTTAAACATTATTTGCTCTTCAGACGTTCCATTTTAAAAACAAAAACAAAAAAATCAGTTGAATGCAAAATGAAAACATTTGGTTTTTGACCACTGAAAATGCATACAGTACAAATGAACAAATTCGCTCCTTGAGCCATATTTAAATCCCCATATCTCTGTATCTGAACCATACAGGGACTTAAAAATTAGGATACTAAAAGAAAAGTTTCTTGAAATCAAGCATTTGAAAAGATATTAAGATATCTTCAATATTTCTTGAGTTGAGGACATGCAAACTTTGTGGAAAAGAACACGAAAATTGCTTTTTTCCCAATTTTGAACTGTCACCATTAGCATATAATTTAACAAAGATTACTAAAGTGAACAGATTTTACTAATAGAACTACCAATCTCTTTGTGAAAATAACATAATGCTGCAGCAATCTTTCTAAAGTTATTTTAACCCCCCTGTAATTGACTCTGAATCTCAGGTGAAAGTCATTTTGAAACCCATTTACAAATTAGTGCACTACTACATCCAATGCATTGACATTTTGGCTTTCAAGGCTAATTATGTTAGTCTTTCTTCAGAAAAATATTATTATTTTTTTTTTTTAACAGACTTTTCTTTTGTTGTCTTGTACTTCAGACATTTCTCTTTAAATGCAATCATCATTCGCTGCATGCAAAATGACCCACATTTGGTTTTCAAAATTTACTCATGGAGCCACATTGAGATCCCTGTATCTCCGGAAGCAAACCATATAGGACCTAAAAAATGAAGATACGTAAAGAAAAGTTTGTTATTAATTAGAATTCAGAATGATATTGAGATATCTTTAATATGATTTGAATTACAGGCATGCAAACTTTGGAAAAATAATATTTTTGTCTTTCAAACAGGTATGTACTATGCAAATATTTTGATAGAGGGAAACAAAATACACTTCTAGTTTCAACATTATTTGCTCTTCAGACATTCTTCTTTAAAAATAAAAATGATCAGTTGAATGCAAAATGAAACACATTTGGTTTTTGACCATTGAAAATGCATACAATTGAACAAATAGCTCCTGGAGCCTCATTTAGATCCCCATATCTCTAGATCTGAACCATAGAGGGACTTCAAAATTAGGATACTAAAAAAACAGTCTCCTGAAATCCAGCGTCTGAAAGGATATTGCGATATCTTTAATATTTCTTGAGTTGAGGACACACAAACTTTGTGAAAAGAACACGAAAATAGCTTTTTTCCCAATTTTGAACTGTCACAATTAGCATATAATGTAACAAAGGTTACTAGAGTGAACAGATTTTACTAATAGAACTACCAATATCTGTGTGAAAATAACATAATGATGCAGCAATCTTTCTAAAGTCATTTTAACCCCCCTGTAATTTGGCTCCGAATCTCAGGTGAAAATAGTCATTTTGAAACCCATTTACAGAATAGTGCACTACTACATCCAATGCATTGCCATGTTGGCTTTCAAGGCAAATTATGTTAGTCTTTCTTCATAAAAATACTTTTTTTAAGTTTGAGAAATTTCTAACATTTTGGTTGATTTGCCATGCAGTGACCCAATCGATATTTTCCAGGAATATTACAGATAAAATCCACACATTTATTCTGACTCATGCTTAAATGATAAAACAAATAAACAACGTGTTGAGACGCTCTGGACTTCGACATGTTTTCCTTAATTGAGGCTTCATTTATCAACCCAGAATGGTCCTCTCGAGTTCCTGCTGGAAACCAGAAATTATCTGCACACATTTGAAACAGAATATTCCATGCATGACTGTAGCTGTCGTCCGATTATAAAAGCAGGATCTCTTCAGGACGAGTCTATAATGTGAACAGTCTATTTCAGTTCAGCATATACTAAAAGCATGAGCTCGAATCAATGTCTTATTATCACAGTGGGCTTCAGCCTCCTGCTGAGATCATTTCCTGTGTCCAGAGGTGAAGAAGCCATTAGTACTTGAGAAAAATGATCTATTTATATTTCACATCTATAGCAAATCATTCCAGCAAAAATAATCAGTGATTTGATGCAACTCCTACAATTGGTGAGCCGGACTCCTGCGTGTGAATAACGGATGGCGGTCATTAATGAGCGTCTGATTTGCTTGTGCCAGTTCTTCAGGTCTATGAAGACGATTAGGAAATCTCCATCGGCCTGATGAATTGCTCGGCTGCTGTGTAATGGAGGGTTTGTGCTGCGATTTGGCATTAAACTGCAGTATATTTTCACAGCGCTGCGACGGACTCATTAGTTACAGGTTAGAGATTAATGATCTCCATCCACCTCCTCCACATTCAGCAGAACCTCATCTATTTCTGATTAAACACATGCATTTAAAAAAAGCAGAATTTGCTGAGATTAAATCAGCGATGGGGACACATTAGTGCTTAAAAAATACAATCGGGAAACATGGGATGTTTTTGGAATTTAAAAAATTGTTTAAAAAATGGCTACTTTCATTTATCAAGGCTGCATCAAAAGTGAAAATAAAGGCATTTCGAATGTTACAAAAGATTTCCATTTCAAATAATGCTGTTCTTTTGACCCTGAAAAATACAATGTATTACAGTTTCCACAAAAATGTTGTGCTGCACAACTGTTTTAAACATTGATAATAATCAGAAATGTTGGTTTGAACAGCAAATCAGAATATTAGAATGATTTCTGAAGGATCATGTGACACTGAAGATTGCAGTAATGATGCTGAAAATTCAGCTTTGATCACAGAAATAAATTACATTTTAACAGATATTCACATTGAAAACAGCTGTTTTGCATTGGAATATTATTTCAGAATTTTACAGTATTTTTAATCAAATAAATGCAGCTTTGGTGAGAAGAAGAGAGCATAAGGTATTATTATTACCTTATGTAAAAATGCAAGATTTTTGGTCCAATTAAATAAATTAAGAAAAAGATGTAAAAATGTTAAACAAAAAAAGGAGTCTCTAATATTAGATTAACTTCTTTCAGTTAGTTACCAAAGCAATTCATTTTATATATATATATATATATATATATATATATATATATATATATATATATATATATATATATATATAATAATAAAAAAAAATCATTAAACACAAATACTACTATTTAAAACAAATAAAAAAATATGGAAAACTAAAAAAAAAAACTACTAGAATGTAACAAATTAAATTTAGTTACTAAAATAAAAGCTAATTCAATATATATATATATATATATATATTAGTACATGTATAATGCTAAAATAACACTGCTTTGTACCTGTCGAAATTAATGTATTAAATACACAATTAAAAAACATTAAAAAATCAGAGAAACCCCAAACTAAGATGTTTTATATTCTACAAACACATTCTGTTTCAGCTTCTTTAATTCAGTCTTTGATCCAGTGATCAAATCATCTTATGTCAAAATGTAACATCTTCAGTTCAATTCAAGTCAAGAGAAAGATGTTAAAATGTTACATAAGAAAAAACCCATCACATAATGCAATTTCCAGATAATTTAAAGCAGAACTATAAAGTCACATGCATGGCTTACAGTTTAATTAGAATGTCAAGAGTTCAAAAAATAATCTAAATGATTGCTTTATTTCTGCTATAATGGCTGGATGACATTTAATAAATTATAGAAACTACTGAGGATCATGTGAATTTTAATAGTTTATTTTGAGTAGCATATATATATATATATATGTGACCCTGGACCACAAAACCAGTCATAAGGTTAAATTTTACATATATACATCATATGTATAAGCTTTCTATTGATGTATGGTTTGTTAGGATAGGACAATATTTGGCCGAGATACATCTATTTGAAAATCTGGAATCTGAGGATGCAAAAAAATCAAAATACTGAGAAAATCACCTTTAAAGTTGTCCAAATTAAGTTCTTAACAATGCATATTACTAATCAAAAATTACATTTTGATAGGTTTACAGTAGGAATTTAACAAAAAATCTTAATGCAACATGATCTTTACTTAATTTCCTAATGATTTTTGACATAAAAGAAAAATCAATAATTTTGACCCATACTATGTATTTTTGGCTATTGCTACAAATATACCCCAGCGACTTAAGACTGGTTTTGTGGTCCAGGGTCACATATATCCTTAAATCATATGCTGTTGTTCTTATTATTATTTAGGTCTCCTGATATAAGCGTGTCAAGTGTTTAACTAACTTTAACTTACTAGTCCAGCAAGAGACTGTTGCTCCGTCACGACAGCAGTTGAGCTGAAAGAGAAAAAGCAGAAACTGTAATGATTGTGATCTGACACCAATTCATTTCATTTCAATTCGAGTGTGCATGTGTGTGTGTGTGTGTGTGTGTGTGTGTGTGTGTGTGTGTGTATTTGAGACTGGTCTGACTCATTGCGTGTGTTTGAGGATCTCCTGCTGGTTTTGATGGGCTCGGGCAGATTAAAGTCTCCCGCTGCTCCACCAGCAGACCGCATTTCCACCACTGTGCCTCCATATGTAGGTCAACATCCCATCAACATACAGTATATCAGCACAGCAGCCGTCCACTTCTGCTCGGGTAAACAGGTCAACAGGGTAACCCTCTACTGTAGGAACATCACAACTGTGAAGAGCTCTCGGATCGAGTCACGCATATCCTCTATTTAGGACACTTTTATTTTGATGCTGGCAGATACATTCAATGCGGACGCTGAACAAGTCCTGAACACACGTGTGTAAATAATGAAGAAACAGCCACTAAGTGTCTTAAAATTACCTTTTGTATGCAGAACCACTTCCTTCCACCACGGATTTAAATCTCAGCACAAGCTGTGAAACACAAGCCTCTGTTACTAATTCCAAAACGTCACTTTAAAACTAGTAATGAATGAACGTTGAGTTGCTTCATTAAAAGCTTATTGTATTACTGTATTATGAAAAAGAGATGGACTGAACGAATGTGATTACCTGCATTTGATACAGCGTTCATTCTTTAGATCAATCTCATATTCACAATAAAATATTACACTGCAAAAATGCTTTTCTTACTTAGATTTTTTTGTCTTGTTTTTAGCCAAAATATTTAAAAAAATCTTAAATCAAGAAGGATTTTCTAGATGATTAAAAATTGTATTGTTTTCGGAAAAAACAAGTCAAAATTAAGTGCATTTTTGCTTGAAACAAGCAAAATAATCTGCCAGTGGGGTAAGAAAAATAATCTTGTTTTCTGTTTGGCACCACAAGTCTGACTTTTTGCAATTTTGTACAAAATGAAAGCATTTAAAAGTAAACTTCCTGATTAACCATTTAAGCACACTAGTGTGATAAACTGTCTTTTTTGTTTTATCGTATATTGAGAAAAGTATTCATAAAAAATGCTTTTTTCACTTAAAAACGAGGTGCCTACTTTTGGATTAATGAGGCTTGTGATTAATCAGATGCAAATAGAAACACAAAACCAGTCCTAAATGAAAAAAAAAAAAAACAAGTTGACAAAGATGAATCCAATATTTGGTGATAATATAGCATAAAGAGAGATTTGAAAGCAATTGTTTGGAATTCGAGCTAAATAAGATAAATGATCTGGCAATGAAAAATAAGAAAGAAAAGAAAAATAATCTTGTTTTCTGCTTGAAATAAGATTTTTTTTTTGCTTACCCCATCCGCAGATTATTTTGCTTGTTCTAAGCAAAAACTCTTAAATCCTTCATGATTTAAATTTTTTTTAGACATTTTGGCTGGAAACAAGACAAAGAATCTAAGAAAGCATTTATTGCAGTGTAGCTTGAATGTCCGCTGAGGAAAGCCATATCTTTGTCACACTATCCTTTCATTTGTTAAGGGTGATTTCTGATGACAGCGCTCATCAGTGCATTTGTTGGCTGTGTTGTACAACGTGTTGTTGAAAGTAAAAATAACTTCTGTTTCAGTCTTTTTTTCAATATGTTATGTGATCTAGGAAAACCCTATAAAATTGATGCCATATAAAAAGCTGGGTCCAAGCCCTTTCCAAACTGTATTTTTATTTTGTCCATAGCTTGAACATAACAGAAGTTATGGTTATCGTAAGTTGGCTGATAGCTATGATTTTTTTAAGAATGGAATTTTGAGAAAATCCGCCATCTCACGATATATATATAAAAAAACCTTTGCGTGCTGTAGTTTACACAGGACTGGTATGGAATGTTCATTAATACACCTTTAATAAATATGTTACATGGTTTATTTGGATAAGTTAACTGTTTTTGTGGTGTTCAGAGAAATCTCTGCGGTGCGTTCTTAACATAAGAGAAAAACATCATTTCTGCTTGCTGCATAAATCGCTATATTTCTGCACTAAACAAGTGAATTTTGCAAAGATATTTTCAGAGATGATAGACAAGATGTTATAGAATAATAATTTAATGAGAACCTAATTTTGACAAAAAATTTACATTCAACCTATTTTTCGAATTTCTTAAAAACATCCCAGCGCGACATCCAACAGGTTTTCCCAGATTGCATCACATATAAAAGTCTTTACTGCACCATTTCTCAATACTAAACACTATTATTAAATCATATTATTTATATAAATATTATTTATTGAATA